>NC_047086.1:6155157-6460677 GCF_902459505.1 Geotrypetes seraphini | reverse complement strand
TGCAGCTCCCCACAACTACAAACTGCCTCAGTTCTCCTCTAGGATATACTCTCCTCACCGCCTCGAGGCAGATGCTTTTCTTCTGGAATGGACGAATCTCTTCCTCTACGCATTCCCTCCATTCCCAAGACTCTGGTCAAGTTGAAGAACGATCATGCCACCATGATTCTAATCGCTCCTCGATGGCCGAGACAACCCTGGTACTCCCTTCTACTTCAACTCAGCAGCAGGGAGCCATTCCTTCTACCAGTTTTTTCTTCTCTGCTTACACAGAGTCAAGTATCTCTACTTCATCCTAACCTGCAGTCTCTACACCTGACAGCTTGGTACCTCGCAACATAACCCCTCTTCAGTTTTCTCAATCTGTAAGAGATGTTTTAAAAGCTTCTAGGAAGCCTACCACTAGACAATGCTATCACCAAAAATGGACTAGATTTTCTACATGGTGTTTTTCTCAGCATTCCTCTTTATCTTCTGTTTTGGACTATCTTTTGCACTTATCCAATTCTGGCCTCAAGTCTACATCTATCCGAGTCCATCTTAGTGCAATTGCAGCTTTCCATCAGACTATTGAAGGGAAACCCCTCTCTGCTCACCTGGTGGTTTCCAGATTCATGAAAGGACTTTTCAATGTCAAACCTCCTCTCAGACCACCTCCTTTGATTTGGGACCTCAGTGTTGACCTTACTCAACTCATGAAGCCTCCATTTGAACCAATTGATAAGGCTCATCTGAAGTATCTTACTTGGAAAGTGGTGTTTCTCATTGCCCTCACTTCTGCTCGTCGAGTCAGTGAGCTGCAAGCTTTAGTTCAGTGGTCTCAAACTCACGGCCCGGGGGCCACATGCGGCCCGCCATGTACTATTTTGAGGCCCTCAGTATGTTACCATTGTTCTGGAACGTTGCCTGCCTCACTGCTGTGACCTCACGCATGCACTTTCCTGCATCTGTATGTGATTTTGAGGTGGAGTGGAGAGGACAATCGCATACAGACGCAGGAAAATGCTTGCGTGAGGTTATAGCAGTGAGGCGGGCAACGTTCCAGAATGTAAGGTAACCATTGGAGGCAGTGCAGTTTGTGTGTGTGTACGTAATTTTGTGAATTCTTGTGAAATTCGGCATCTCTCCTGGCGGTGACTGCTTGATGTAAGATGGCGGTTGTGTCCCAGTGCTGGAGGAGGTGCGAGCTGAAGGCGGTTGCGGACACGACCACTGGACACTTAAGGCACAAGTTTTCCAGGCACAAGTCGGATATTGATTCTCCCCTCTACAAAAAAGCCTAGAGGACTACACCAAAATCTTGTCTCTTGCAGTTGATACTTTAGAATTTAAATCACAATTTTGCATGAGGTAAAACTCTTTATAGTTTATGAATCTTTCCTTAATTGCTTCTGATAATTTTGGCTATACACAGCTGAAAGCAGTGCAACATGCAGAAAGTGAAAAACTATCTAAACTTCACTTTCCGCATGTTGCACTGCTTTTAGCTGTGTATAGCTGAAATTATCAGAAGCAATTAACGAAAGATTTCTAGACTATTACAAGTTTTACCTCATGCAAAGTTGTCATTTCTTTCATAAGACATTAACTATTTTTTTCTGCAGCCCTCCAAGTACCTACAAATCCAAAATGTGGTCCTGCAAAGGGTTTGAGTTTGAGACCACTGCTTTAGTTGCTGACCCACCATTCACGGTGTTCCTTTTTTGGGCCCCAAATTAATATAAGAAAGTGTCTTATTTTCGGGGAAACACGGTAGAAACATGACAAAGTGGTTCTTCGTACTCATCCTAAATTCCTCCCTAAAGTGGTCTCGGAATTTCATCTCAACCAATCCATTGTTCTTCCAGTGTTTTTCCAAAGCCTCATTCTCATCCTGGAGAATCAGCTCTTCATACTGTAGACTGTAAACGTGCTTTGGCCTTCTACTTGGAACGCACCAAACCACACAGAACTACTCCTCAACTTTTTGTTTCCTTCGATCCGAATAAATTGGGCCATCCTATTTCTAAGTGTACCATCTCCAACTGGATGGCGGCTTGTATCTCATTCTGCTATGCCCAGGCTGAATTACCCCTTCACAGTAAAGTCACAGCCCATAAAGTCAGAGCAATGGCAGCTTCAGTAGCTTTCCTCAGATCTATACCTATTGAGGAAATTTTTAAGGTTGCTACTTGGTCCTCGGTTCATGCCTTCACTTCTCACTATTGTCTGGATACTTTCTCCAGACGGGATGGACAGTTTGGCCAAACAGTATTACAAAATTTATTCTCCTAAATTGCCAACACTCCCACCATCCCATTCTGGTTAGCTTGGAGGTCATCCATATGTGAGAATAGGCTGCCTGCTTGTCCTGGGATAAAGCAAAGTTACTTACCGTAACAGGTGTTATCCAGGGACAATAGGCAGTTATACTCACAACCCACCCACCTCCCCTGGTTGGCTTCTCTGCTAGCTATCTGAACTGAGGAGATGTGCCCTGCGCTGGGCGGGAAGGCACTCATGCATGCGCGGTGCGGGCGACTCGAAACTTCGAGTTTCTTCAAGCAAGTCTGCTTGTGAGGCGTCCGCATCCGGGCTCCATCGGTGATGTCACCCATATGTGAGAATAGCTGCCTGCTGTCCTTGGATAACACCTGTTACAGTAAGTAACTGTGCTATATCGCTCCATGGTATGACCTCACCTGGAATATTGCGTTCTCCTTATCTCAAGAAAGATATAGTGGCACTAGAAAAGGTTCAAAGAAGAGCGACCAAGATGGTAAAGGGGATGGAACTCCTCTCATATGAAGAAAGACTAAAACGGTTAGGTCTCTTCAGCTTGGAAAAGAGACGGCTGAAGGGAGATGTGATTGAAATCTACAAAATCCTGAGTGGAGTAGAATGGGAACAAGTGGATCGATTTTTCACTCCGTCAAAAATTACAAAGACTAGGGGACATTTGATGAAGTTACAGGGAAAATACTTTTAAAACCAATAGGAGGAAATATTTTTTCACTCAGGCAATAGTTAAACGCTAGCATGCGTTGCCAGAGGTTGTGGTAAGAGTGGATAGCGTAGGTGGTTTTAAGAAAGGTTTGGACAAGTTCCTGGAGGAAAAGTCCATAGTCTGTTATTGAGAAAAACATGGGGGAAGCCACTTCTTGCCCTTGATTGGTAGCATGGAATAATGCTACTCTTTGGGTTTTGGCCAGGTACTAGTGACCTGGATTGGTCACCGTTAGAATGGGCTACTGGGCTTGATGGACCATGGGTTTGACCCAGTAAGGCTATTTATGTTCATATATATACTGTATGTAGCTGGTGGTTGGTTTAGACATTTCTCTTGCCTCTTTTTTAAATTTGTGTTGGATTGGTAATATTATTAATCATGAATCTTGAGGTTAGTGGAAGATAACAGATTTTAAGTCAATTTAAAAAATCATAATCTAGATTCAACCAGTTTATGATCTTAAAAAGATAAGAACACACAGAAGTAGGGGTGGACCAAGAACATTCCTGCGCACACTATTAGCCAAGCACCAGCAGATAAAAAGGGCAGACATGAGGCCATGTTTCAGCAGATAATTGCCTGCTTCTGGGGTCACCAGACATCAAAGAGCAGAGTCTGCATCCAATAGTACCCACAGTGTGCTAAGGAGAGAGGCCAGTCTCAGAGCCTGGGCTTTGCTAATAAGAGTGCTTGATATTCTACAGGAAATGTCTTGGTCTTCCCCTATTTCAGTGCGTTCTTTGCTTTAATTATATAGGGGTTTTCTACTTAAAAAGATATGCCCAAGACTTTTTCAGCATGTAGTGATAGGGCTACACACAATTCTTTTTTATTAGAGGCAAAATAATTAAGATCATAAAATAGTCTGAGATTATCTTCTATGTATTTATTTTTCATGAAACCAATTTGATTGGGATGGACAATACAATTTAGTATTTTAGAGAGCCTAATACCTAGAGCTCCTTTTACTAAGCTGTGATAGCGTTTTTAGTGCGCGCTAAATCCGCGCTACGCGGCTAGAACTAACGCCAGCTCAATGCTGGCGTTAGCGTCTAGTGCACGCTATTCCGTGCATTAATGCCCTAATGCAGCTTAGTTAAAGGAGCCCCTAAAGTTTATAATCGATATTTAACAAAGAATTGCCTGTTCGTCCAGGTTTAGGAATCAGCGTAATGGTGCATTTGCAAAATTATGTTGATTAGAAGGAGATTGATAAAGATAATTATATTTGGTTAATAGGGGAGAGAGAAATTATGGAAGGTTTTAGAAAAATTCTAAAGTGTAACCATCAGCTCCTGGAGCCTTGTTAGCCAGGAAAGATTTAATGGAATTGACTATTTCTTTTACCATAAATTTTCCTTCCAGCAAGGACTATTTGTCAGTTAGTTGAAGATGGGTAAGACTTTCCTCAGAAGTTGAGTGGAATTCAGATTGAAACAGATTTTTTAAAAAGGTTGGTAAAAGCCTTCTCAATATCTGCTTGTTTGATACCTATCCTCATTGAAGAGTCATTAATAGAGATATTGAAGTGACATCCTGGCAGTCTTATTATTCTTGTGACTCGCAAATCCTTTGCCTGCAGTCTTCTGTAAGTCTACAGGACAAAGCTTCTCAAATCCAGCAAAATATGAGTAAAAATTGCCACATAAGACTGGAAAGGTGGAGGAAGTTAAAAAAAAAAAACAACTAACAGTGACTTTGGCGTTGTCATTGCACTATTAATGGCAGTGATTTCTTTCTCTCTCTGTACCTCTGGCTCATTGTCTTCAAGTACAAATTGTGACATTGCATCCTTCGGCAGTAACAAAGTGATGTTGCATCTGTAATTTAAAGGATTATAATGTTCCACTTGACCAATGCTTTTAAGCCCTGGCAGTCTGATAGAAATGGATTTTTAAGAATGCTAATATGAAAGCTCTTAACTGAGCCCAAATACTATAATAGGTCCAGGAGAGATCAAAGAGCCTCCAAGGCAGAAATAGGTCACCCCTGCAAGGTACCAACTTTCTCTATTCATCAAAGAACACAGTGTAAAAGAGTTCTGCTTTCCAGGAGTATTTGAACATAAATAACTTCTTGGCTGCTTACATATTTTGAGAACAAACAAAAATATCACAGTTTCATCATGTCATTACCTCTTTCGACCACTTAGTAACTTTTTATTCCTTCCAGCCCAGTGAATTTTGGAATTAAATTACATATAAAGGCTGAAGATTGTCCCTTGGGAGTCAGATAACTCTAAAAATTACTGGAAAGATGCCAAATGCAGTATTGAAGGAGGAGGGGATAGAAATCAATGATGAGATGCAAGAAATTCAAATATGAGCCAGAAAAAAAAAAGCTCTGTCCAAAAATATGGCAGCATGCATTTCTATGAAAGAAGCAGTTCCCGCCTTTTGCAGCACAGAAGCTTATAAACATACAAACTGACTCACTCCACACACTCCTAAGAACATAAGACTTGCCATACTGGGTCAGAATCCTCTTTCCACAGTGGCCAATCCAAGTCAAGAGGACCAAAACCCAAATAGTAGCAACATTCCATGCTACCAATCCCAGGGCTTCCCCCACTAATATCCCAATAGCACACCATGGACTCTTCCTCCAGAAACTTGTCCATCTATGTTAACTGCTGAGACCACATCCTCTGGCAAGAAGTTCCAGAGCTTAACTATTCTTTGAGTGAAAAAAGTTTACCTTCCTATAGTTTTGAAAGCATCTCTATGTAACTTCACTGAGTGTCCTGTAGTCTTTCTAATTTTTAATAGAGAAAAAAATTGATTCACATGTTCTATACCATTCAGGATTTTGTAGACTGCTCTTTTTCAAACTGAAGATCCCTAACCTCTTTAGCTTTTCCTCATACGAGAGGAGTTACATCCCTGTTGTCATCTTGGTCATTCTTTATGAACGTTTTCTAATTCCGCTATATCTTTTTTGATACAGTGACCAGAATTAAACACAAAATATTCAAGGTGTAGTCACACCATGGAGTGATGATATAGAAACATACCGTGTTTCCCCAAAATATAGACCTACCCCGAAAATAAGCCCTAGCATGATTTTTGGGGTAGGTCTTAATAAAAACCCTACCCCCGAAAATAAGCCCTAGTTGCTGGCAGCAAGCAGCCCACTGCCGCACACACCCCCATCTGTCCCTTCCATCCAAACCGCGAGACAGGAATACCTTATAACAGCGTCAGCAGCAATCTACACCAGCTGCCACCACCTTCTGTCTTCCAGGTATTTCTCTCCATCACTGATGATGTCATCAACAACGCGGCAGAGGAACGCCCGGGAGATAGAGGGCCATGAAGCAGCCTGTGTAGATTGCTGCTGATGCTGTTATAAAGTATTCCTGTCTTGCAGTTCAGATGAGAGGAAGAGATGGGTCAGCCGGGGGGGGGGGGGTGAGTGTTGGCAGCGGGCGGTGGAGGATAGAAAGATGTTACACGGGAGGAAAGGAGGGGTAGAAGCTGCACAGGGGGATGGGTGGAGGGAGGGAGGGAGATACTGCACAAGGGGATGGGTGAGAAGGGAGGAAAGATGCTGCACATGTGGGAGAGAGAAAGGAAATAGGAAGAATTGGGGTGGAGGAGAGGAAGGGAGAGATGATCATTACATGAAAAAAAATAAGACCTAGTGCCTTTTTTGGGCCCCAAATTAATATAAGAAAGTGTCTTATTTTCGGGGAAACACGGTAGAAACATGATGGCAGATAAAGGCCAAATGGCCCATCCAGTCTGCCCATCCGCAGTAACTATTATCTCTTTCTCTTTAAGAGATCCCACGTGACTACCCCAGGCTTTTTTGAAATCAGACACAGTCTCTGTCTTCACCACCTCTACCGGGAGACTGTTCCACACATCTATCACCCTTTCTGTAAAAAAGTATTTCCTTAGATTACCTTTGAGCCTATCACCGCAGCCCTTGACCTTTTGAAGACTTGTGAGTTTCGCTGCACTGAATAATGAAGAAGGAAGGAGAAGGAGGTACAGTCTCGCAGGAGGAGGCACATGGTGGACAGAGGTGGGGAGGGGGCAGGGCCAAGGATGGGTGGGTCCAGGAGGCCCAATGTAGGTGGGTGCCTAATTAATCCTGCCCTGGGCATGTGGAATCTCTTAGGGATAGGAGGAGATAGTAGATACTATGGATGGGTAGACTGGATGGGCCATTTGACCTTTATCTGCCATTATGTTTCTATGAATGATGTACGTGAAAAGAGAAGAAATGACAAATGGGTAGAAGACCCTGAGAAAAGAGATGACAGAGGAAAGGAAAATAAAGATTAGAAAATGGGAAATACTTTTAAAATCAATAGGAGGAAATATTTTTTCACTCAGAGAATAGTTAAGCTCTGGAACACATTGCCAGAGGTTGTGGTAAGAGCTGATAGTGTAGCTGGAGGAAAAGTCCATAGTCTGTTATTGAGACGGACATTGGGGGGGGGGGAGTCAGTGCTTGCCCTGGATTGGTAGCATGGAATGTTGCTACTCCTTGGGTTTTGGCCAGGTACTAGGGACCTGGATTGGCCACCGTGAGGATGGGCTACTGAGCTTGATGGATCATTGGTCTGACCCAGTAAGGCTGTTCTTATGTTCTTATACAACAGAGGTAGAAAAGGGAATTTTATTTTGTATTTATTGTTAGAATATGTCAATTTTTGAAATATCAAAAGTAAAGAAAAATCTCACTAATAATAAAAATGATTAATGTGAAGTGCTCAAAATGCTATACCAGCCAGGCAAACAGCAGTATAGTTCGAACATTGCTAAAAAAAAAAAAAAAGTCCAAGCGTAAATATATAACTGTTCCTCATCCTAGTCTACACGATTTCGTGTTTCACTCGTAGCTTCTTCAGGAGGAGAGCTCTTCTCCGTGTAGGAAAGTCCAGGAGTTCCATAGCTGACGAACCTGGATCACACATTTGCCAGAACTGATGTTAGACATGGATGTGGAAACAAACAGCTGAGGATACTGATGTTCTGGAAATGATTTATTGTACACTCTTACACATTAAAACCATAAAAATGCAATGATAATAGTCCAACCGGACCCCAGTGTTCCCTCTAAGCTGCGCTGGCGTGCGCTGGCGCACAAAATATTGCATCGCAGCGCACAAGTTTACGTCACAGCGCACGGTGTACGGAGATGGCAGGCCGCGGTGAGAGGAGAATCGGGCGAGTTGGCGCTGGCGCCCGATATTTGTAGCGCACAGCGAAAAAAATTTTGCCCACAACACCCGCCCGCTTAGAGGGAGCACTGGACCCTACACGGTCCGTGTTTCAGCGAACATGCCTTCCTCAGGGGTACAGTGGTTTTCAAACGCACAGATAAAGAATTGGACTGAAAACAGTCTATTGTCTTTAAACATGTGGTCAAAGAATGCCGCAGATAAGCAAAAGTAGCATGAAAATCGCTTGGACCCCTGAGGAAGGCATGTTCGCCGAAACACAGACTGTGTAGGGTCCGGTTGGATTATTATCATGGCATTTTTATGGTTTTAATGTGTAAGAGTGTACAATAAATCATTTCCAGAACATCCGTATGCACGGCTTTTTGTTTTCATCGGTGGATTGATTTTACTGTGGATCATTGGGTCTTCTTTTCCTCTTTGTTGTGCAGCAGACATGGATGTGGCCCATGAGAAAAATCTCACTCATTGGCCTCAAATCTCAAGCCTTGCAGTGGTAAATCGCCAGCCACGCTTGGTGTCTGGATTTCGCTTTACAACTTGATATTTAAAAAATTATAATAGTTGACCTGCTACAGCTCTCTGACTTGTAGACGTAAAGGAGTTAATGGGACTGGAAAGTTAGTAGGTGACTAAAGCAATAATCCATCAGAGCAAAATAAAATAGAGAAATGAGGGTGTTGCAGCATAAGAGTGGTGAAACCAGGAGAAAATGTGTATTTTTTCCATCGTAACGGGGACCAACTTCTTCCATTTTTTTGTAAAGATGAGATGCTTTTTCTCCGTTGCCCTTTCTGCTTTAGAATCAGATTTAGAATCAGAAAATAAGATTAAAGATTGAACTAGGCCAGTTACTGAGCAGACTTGCACGGTCTGTGTCTGTGTATGGCCGTTTGGTGGAGGATGGGCAGGGGAGGGCTTCAATGGCTGGGAGGGTGTAGATGGGCTGGAGTAAGTCTTAACAGAGATTTCGGCAGTTGGAACCCAAGCACAGACCGGGTAAAGCTTTGGATTCTTGCCCAGAAATAGCTAAGAAGAAAAAAATTTAAATTGAATCAGGTTGGGCAACTGGATGACCATTCGGGATCTTTATCTGCCGTCATCTACTATGTTACTATGCTTGCCACCTCTCTCTAGGTGTGCCGATACAATTAGCTGCTATTAGTAAAGACTCTTTCTGTAACAGGTTTCTCGTATTCATTGCCATGTTCTTTTGTCAGAGTACTGCATGCAGATGGAGAGGAGGACCTTGTTGTGCCTTGTGATTTTCAAAGAAAAGAAATCGAGTGGCCTAAATTCTCACGTCTTTTATAATATTCAAGAGTCAAATTGCCAGATCTGCTTTATTTACAGCCAGTTTATAGTTGGTGAAGGTGTCAGACTTTTCTCTGTTAAAAGAATGACGGAAATGGAAAAAAAAGAAAAATCCAAAGCAAAACAAGAGAAAGATAATTGCAAAATTCAGTTGTAGGAAATCAAAATGAGGACAAAGCGGAGGAAGGGAGGGAGCGCTAAATGTTTCACATTTCATTTTTAGTGTCTGTCTTAATTTGTGGCTCTTATAAGCAAATGAAGATTTGGAGGGAAAAACAATCAAGGTCTATATTTTTTGAAAATGTAGTTAATTCTGGCAGTTAGTAAATTCCTACATTACAAAAATTATTACTAGGGCTGTACATCGATTAAAATTTTTAATCAGACGAGTAATCATGATTAAAATGTTTAATTCCATGATTAATTGCATAGAGTGCTCTGTATAGAGCAATATAGAGATAGACATAATTCAATTAAACTAAAAATAAAATCTTACCTTTGTTGTCTTGTGATTTTCTTTCTAATCTCATTTCCAGCACAGTTCTGCGTGGTACTAGCAGATCGCCGGAGAGATGGGGGGGCATTAGCGACTCTCTGGGGGGAAGGTAGAGGGTGGTCAGGGGGAGCAAGACTCTTAAGCAGGGCTGATGTTAGACCTGCTGGGGCCCAGGACAGAAATTAAGGAGGGGGACCCCAAAATTCCTCTCCGGCCCCTACCCAATTTTCCCACCCACTAAAGACCTTTCATCCAGTATCACCCACCCCCCACAGACTACCATCCCCCGGGAGCCAGGCAGCACCTCCCTCTCCCTATGATGCCGAGACCACCCTCCACCCCGTACTTAAAAAATAATTGGCAGGAGGGATGCTCACTCTCCTGCCACAGTCCAGGCCCCTCACATGACCTCCCCCAACCCCTGGTACCTTTTTTAGAAGACCTGGCAGGATGGATACTCAATTTACCCCTTCAAAATGACAAGCCTTCCCCTTCCCAGTGCATCCTAGAATATACTTGGATGGGCCTAAGGCCCTGATTGGCTCATACTAGACAATGCTTAGTATGTAATAAGCGATTTATCAAATTTAATAAAACTATGAGGATACTGTATCTTCAAAATAGAGTTCAGTGTTGCCACTATTGCCATCCAAAATGCTTCCACTTAGAGCAGTTCCACCATACATGAAAGAAGGTGCCTTGCTCTCCATACTTCCATCACCATAGAAGGCCCCGAAGCAGCGTGTGTACAGTGCTGCAGACGCTGCTGGAGTCGGCAGGTTTGGAGTCAGGACCGCGGAAAGGGAAGGAGGGCGGCAGCAAGGGACTACGAGAGCCGACCAGACTTCTAGCACCCATTAATGTAACGGGCTAAAATACTAGTTTTAAATAACAAATTAAACATCTTAATCCAATCTGTAAATTCCCAAGTCCAGGCTAAATCAGTTTCCCAACTATTTGTGTAAAAGAACACTGGTGTTCATTGAGCAAGACGAGTTTTATATATTCTATTTATCCCTCCTCTCCCCGTTTCTATATGTAGCATCCTTTCCAGATTTGTTTCCCCTATTCATAATTCTCCTTGGACTTTCCTAAGTTGACTTGGGATTTTTCATTTTATCTTTTTTTTGCAGTCTCCTGAAAACAAAACTAGATATTGTAAATTTTATATAATGTAATTTAACCGAAGTCTAGATCATCTGATGAGCTAAAAAGTAAAGGGACTGAGTCAAGGATGGTTTGAGAGAGCATCTTCCAGCCCTATTCATGACTAAAAATCATGATGTGTGATGCAACCACGGTGCAATAATTCTCTCTCTTTCATTCCTTAGAATTCTGTTCAATCCATGAAAGATGTGTATGGGATTAACCTCCTGGATGCGCCCTCTGAGAACAATCTCCTCATATACACACGGTAAGGAAAAATTGCATTGGTGGGATTACTAGAAAGCTCAATGAGGAATTAGAGCATCAATTAAACCTTGTAACGCACAGACACTGTGTCATGAGGCTTGATGGCATCATAGCAGTGGCTCACCCATAACTGAGTCTGCTGAGAATAAATCAGGTACAGTTATGATGCTTAAGAGTTTCTTCCTGTACACAAAGCAGTTCTTAAGCTAGGCACTGTAGAAAAGCAGGAGTGTGAGAGGAAATTTTGACCCTTTTGCAATAGAGAGGAGTCAAGAAAATATGAACCAGGGTCCATCTCCAACATCGTAAAAAGCAGCCGCTGCCGCGCGCCGCAGGGCGTGGCCTAAGGGGCACGCAAGGCCCCTTGGAGCCACAAGGAGTCCGGGAGTCAACTTGCTGGTAATTTCAAAACTTGTTGGTAAATATTATTTGCCTCTATGAGTGGTGCATGTTTGCTTGAACATGGGGAAAAGAAAAATTAAACCAAAAAGTTCAACACCAGTGGTATCTGGCCCCATGGACAGACATTTAACATTATTATCTGAAAATCCACTTGTCGTACCATCAAATATAGATTCCTCTCTGTCAGGAGCGTCAATAAGTCCCCTTGAACGGCCCCTCCCCTTCACCCAGTATCTAGTGATAGTAGGAATATAAATCCTACTATATCCGATGGTCAAGTGGTTTCCTCTACCCATATAAGTAAATTAGTTTACACTGAAATACCTAAACCATTGAATTTTTCTGGTGAAATGGAGGAAAATCCACTAACAGAGGAAACACAGGATATTTCCTTAAAGGACTTATGGTGAGCAATATCTAGAGTGGAAGGGTTTCTCAGGATAACGATGAAACAAATGGGGGATTTTTCTCAGACAGTTTCTTCTAAATTAGAGAACTCTAATTTAAGTTGTTTGGATAAACGACTAAATATTATAGAAACTCAATGTAATAATTTACAAGCTGTCTCGGTATCTGCTGTTAAAGATTCCACAGTGATACACTCTAAAATTGAATCTACGGAGAATATGAATAGAGTAAAAAATCTCCGCTTAGTCAATTTTCCAGTAACTCATTTATTGTCACCTGAAATTTTATTAAGGAAGTTTTTTAAAGAAGTACTGGGAATGGCTAATGCGGAGAAATTTCCAATAAATAATTACTATTATATTCCTCCTAAAAAAATTGAATCTGCCCAGGAAGTGGACCATCTGGCCACACCAGAGGTAAATTTGACTGAATTTTTGGAAGACACTCAGGATGTGATCCAGAGTCGGTCCACCCTGGTGATAACATGCATGAGCGAGATGGATAAGATGTTATTAATGAATCTTTACTTTGAAAACAGGCTAACGAAATTTTGTGGAGATTTAGTTAGGATTTTCCCGGATGTCTCTAGAACCACTCAATTGAGAAGGAAAGAATTTCTGAAATTGAAAGATAGAATTTTGGCCCTAGAGGCATCTTTTTACCTCAAATTTCCTTGTAAATGTTTGGTTAAGTTGCAAGATATTGAGTATGCCTTTTGGGATCCTATACAACTACAACAATTTTTAGTAGCAAGAGAACAGAAATGAATTTGTTTCATCCAGCTGAGAATAAGAAGAGTAAATAAATTAATATCCCATTTAGTAAGGAAAGATTCAAAGTTGTTGGTATGAACCGAGAATTATTGTCCTTTAGTTTTCTTGATTTTATTTGATTAGAAATAGTAACATGTTCTCCCCATTAATATGGGCTTGAAAGGAATTATGTATGTATGATTTGATTATGTATTGTTTCTGTGTGATTTCCTTTTTTCCTTTGAAATTATTGGATATTGTAATGTATTCAAAATTATAAATAAAGGAAAAAAAAAAAAAGAAAATATGAACCACAGCTATTCTTCTCATAATCCCGGAGTTTTGTCATGAGCAAAGTTTATCCCAGGAAATCCTAGATCTGATGACAATCTTCTACAAAGCTGGACACACCTTGGGTTTCTATTAGGCTAAACCACACACACCCTTGAGGAAATGCCTGACCTACAGTCCAGCCCTCACATTCACTGCAAAACCCACCAGGTGCTTCACTGTGTTACGTCTCGGTGGCCGTGTGTTGCAGTGGTTTCAGCATCCTGGGTTCTACTAATTACTACTTATCATTTCTATAGTGCTACCAGACACTTGCAGCTATCCGCTGATGCCAAACATTTTGCACTATCTATGGATTCCCTTCATGTCTTTTAGATGTACTGTTTGCTTGAGAGCTATGAAATAATTAGCACTGATAATGTCATAATCATGGTGATGTCATAACATTTCTAACTGCCCTTCATGTGGAGATACAGCTTGGATGGAAGGAGAGGTATGTAAAAGATGCAATGGTTGCTGTGAAGATACTGTATACTTGTAGGCTTCGATGGCACTGGAGAACCAACCAATCATATACACTAATGGCCAAAATTATGGAAAAACCTAGCATTTTTAGGCATTTTGCTTTTAAAAAACATGGCCATAACCTCATAATTGTATTTAATGCATAACATTTTTTTTTTTAAATTCTTTATTCATTTTTAAAACTTACAACAAGTGCATCAGGAAATAACTTTTGACCTTGAAAACATCACTTTATTTCTTATCATTATCAACTTAGATTAATGATATTTAATCCCTCCCTACCATATCATATGCAATCACGTATATCATATAATATATTATTTTCTATTAATCTAAACATTTAATAAAAGATTAGAAATACCCCCTCCCTCACCCCCTTATTTGCAATTGTACTATTAAGGGAAAAATGTTATCTACTCATTACAATATTCTGTTAATGGTCCCCAAACCTCCTGAAATTTACTAAAATTTCCTTTCTGTGTGGCTAATGTTCTTTCCATTTTATATATATGACACAAAGAATTCCACCAGAAACTGTAATTTAATCTATTCCAATTTTTCCAATTGAATGTAATCTGTTGAATGGCGACTCCTGTCATAATAAGTAAAAGCTTATTATTTTTTGAAGAAATTTGACTCTTTGCCCTCATTGACATGCCAAATAATATAGTTTCATATGATAAAGCCACCAGATTTTCTAACAAATAATTTATTTGGCCCCCTATCGATTTCCAAAAAGCCAAAATGAATGGACAGTAGAATAATAGATGATCTAAAGTCCCTGCTTCGAGATGACAATGCCCACATCTATTAGACTTAGAGCGATCTAATTTTTGTAAATGCTCTATGCAACAGGAAAAACCATGTTTGCCTCATAGATGCAGACATTGTACATTTCATTCTCCAAGACCAAATTTGTGGTCATTGAGATGCAGTAATTTGATGCTTAATCTCAATGCTCCAAAGGTCCCGAAGACCAGTTTTTGGTTTTTTATTCATAAATCCAGATATCAGTTTATACCACTGTGCGGCCTGATGTCCCAAGAAGTCCACCTGAAAGCATAAAAACTCCAAACTATTTTGATTATTAAGAGTTTTCCATTCAGGGAACCCCGCCTGACTAGTAACAGAAACTGTGTTATCACTTAACAAGACCAACATAATATTTGGCATATTTCACAAAAATAAAGCTGTGATAATCTGTCCAGTTATCCGATGGCTTCATCAGTCTCACCAATAGCCTTGTTTACTGCCTCACATCTTCTTGGCATGCTGTCCACAAGTCTTTGCAGATCAAAAGGTCTTATGTGGAACCAGCAATTGATTATTGCTATCAGCTCATGTTTATTGGATGGTTGCTTTGCTAATATTGGTCACTCTGCCAATATTGCTCTCTTTAATCTGGCCCAGAGGTTCTCAGTGGGTTGAGATCTGGGCTGTTTCCTGGCATTTCTTGGCTGTGTGGCATGGGGTGCCATCCTGTTGAAAAATGAATGGTCAACTGGTACCAAAGATGTCTCTGGCTAAGGGCAGGACCTTGGGCTGAAGGACCTTCTTTATGTATTTGTTAGCATTTATCACTCCATCAAGCACCTGCAATTGACCCACATCTGTGGACATGCACCTGCACACTATCACACTCAGAGGATGCTTCACAGTGGCAGTAGTACATTCTGGCAAGCAGTCCTCGCCTGGTTGCCAACGAACATAGTGATGGTGTCCATCACTGCCAAATATGGAGATTTGGGTTTCATCACTCCACAGCATCTTCTTCCACTGCTCTGTGGTCCGGCTAGCAAGCTCTTTAGCCCAGTTCAAATGTTTATGACGCTGAACTGCATTAAGGACTTTTTCCGGGGAATTCTTGCTCACAGGCCCACTTTCACCAGTCTCTGGCGAACTGTCCGGCCTGACACCAACACCCCTGTTTCAACCAGTGATGCATTAATGTCATAGTTAATTTCCAATTCTGTAGAGCCATTCTCACTATCCTTCCATTAGTCTGAGGTATTGTAACCTTTTTATGACCCCTTATGGCCGGTGATGCACCTTGACCAATTTTGGCTGCAATGTCTAGGTAATTGTAGCCTTCTTTTCTTAAGTTTATGGCGACCAGTCAAGTCTGTTTGCAAAATTTAGCATATAGCTGTAATTTTAGTGTATTTAGACAATTAATATTCATTTAATTCAATTGAATTGCAATTAATGAAAAATAGCAATTCAGATTTTGTCAGATTGCACAACAGGCCTTTAAACAACATCCACAAGCTGTGACAACATTAGAGCATCAAAACGAAACACATAAGCAAACTATTGTATGCGTTCAATACAGAGGAAGAAGCGATATGGATTGCTCTGAAAAGAGAAGATGGAACTTCTATCTACGTGGGTGTAGTCTATAGACCTCCGACTCAGTCGCAGCAAATTGATAAGGATCTGATTGTGGATATCCAAAAGTTTGGAAGGAAAGAGGAGGTTCTGCTGTTGGGAGATTTCAACCTGCCGGATGCGGACTGGAATGTTCCGTCTGGGGAATTGGAAAGAAGTAGGGAGATTGTGGATGCCTTTCAAGAGGCTCTGCTCAGACAAATGGTGACGGAACTGACAAGGGAAAAAGCGATATTGGATCTGGTCCTCACAAATGGAGAGAGTATCTCTAATGTTCGAGTGGGTGCTCACCTGGGAAGTAGCAATCATCAAACGGTTTGGTTTGATATAACGGCTAAAGTGGAGAGCGGCCGCACAATACTTAAAGTCCTAGATTTCAAACGTAAGGACTTTAATGCAATGGGAAAGTACCTGAAGAAAGGATGGAAGGACATAAGAGAACTGGAAAGACAGTGGTCTAAGCTGAAAGGAGCGATAAAAATGGCTACGGACCTTTATGTGAAGAAAATCAACAAAAACAAGAGAAAAAGGAAGCAGATATGGTTCTCCAACCTAGTGGCTGAGAAAATAAAGGCGAAAGACTTGGCGTTCATGAAATATAAAAAACCCCAAGAAGAGGAGAGCAGAAAGGACTACAGGGTGAAACTGAAAGAAGCCAAGAGAGAGATACGTTTGGCGAAGGCACAGGCGGAAGAACAAATGGCTAAAAATGTAAAAAAGGGAGATAAAAATTTTTTCAGATATATTAGTGAAAGGAGGAAGATAAAAAATGGAATTGCTAGGCTAAAAGATTCTGGGAACAAATATGTGGAGAGTGATGAGGAGAAAGCAAATGTGCTAAACAAATACTTCTGTTCTGTGTTCACAGAAGAAAATCCTGGAGAAGGACCGAGATTGTCTGGCAAAGTTACACGAGAAAATGGAGTAGATTCTGCGCCGTTCACGGAGGAGGGTGATTAAGAGCAACTTGAAAAACTGAAGGTGGACAAAGCGATGGGACCAGACAGGATCCATCCCAGGATACTAAGGGAGCTCAGAGAGGTTCTGGCGAGTCCTATTAAAGACTTGTTCAACAAATCTCTGGAGACGGGAGTGATTCCTGGGGATTGGAGGAGAGCGGATGTGGTCCCTATTCATAAAAGTGGTCACAGGGATGAAGCAGGAAACTACAGGCCGGTGAGCCTCACTTTAGTTATTGGAAAAATAATGGAAGTGTTGCTGAAAGAAAGGATAGTGTACTTCCTTGAATCTAATGGGTTACAGGATCCGAGGCAACATGGCTTTACAAAAGGTAAATCGTGCCAAACGAACCTGATTGAATTTTTTGATTGGGTGACCAGAGAGCTGGATCGAGGACATATACTAGATGTAATTTACTTGGATTTCAGCAAAGCCTTTGATACAGTTCCTCATAGGAGGCTTTTGAACAAACTTGAAGGGCTGAAGTTAGGACCCAAAGTGGTGAACTGGGTCAGAAACTGGCTGTCGGACAGACGCCAGAGGGTGGTGGTAATGGAAGTCGCTCGAAGGAAGGAAAGGTGACTAGTGGAGTCCCTCACGGTTCGGTGCTGGGGGCAATCCTGTTCAATATGTTTGTGAGTGACATTGCTGAAGGGTTAGAAGGAAAAGTGTGCCTTTTTGCAGATGATACCAAGATTTGTAACAGAGTAGACACCGAAGAGGGAGTGGAAAATATGAAAAAGGATCTGCAAAAGTTAGAGGAATGGTCTAATCCCTGTCAACTAAAATTCAATGCAAAGAAATGCAGAGTAATGCATTTGGGGATTAATAATAGGAAGGAACCGTATATGCTGGGAGGATAGAAGCTGATATGCACGGACGGGGAGAGGGACCTTGGGGTTATAGTGTCTGAAGATCTAAAGGCGAAAAAACAGTATGACAAGGCAGTGGCTGCTGCCAGAAGGATGCTGGGCTGTATAAAGAGAGGCGTAGTCAGTAGAATGAAGAAGGTGTTGATGCCCCTGTACAGGTCATTGGTAAGGCCCCACTTGGAGTATTGTGTTCAGTTTTGGAGACCATATCTTAACGAAAGACGTTAAGAAGACTTGAGGCGGTCCAGAGGAGGGCGACGAAAATGATAGGAGACTTGCGCCAGAGGAGAGACTGGAAGCCCTGAATATGTATACCCTAGAGGAAAGGAGAGACAGGGGAGATATGATTCAGACGTTCAAATACTTGAAGGGTATTAACGTAGAACAAAATCTTTTCCAGAGAAAGGAAAATGGTAAAACCAGAGGACATAATTTGAGGATGAGGGGTGGTAGATTCAGGGGCAATGTTAGGAAATTCTACTTTACGGAGAGGGTAGTGGATGCCTGGAATGCGCTCCCGAGAGAGGTGGTGGAGAGTAAAACTGTGACTGAGTTCAAAGAAGCGTGGGATGAACACAGAAGATTTAGAATCAGAAAATAATATTAAAGATTGAACTAGGCCAGTTACTGGGCAGACTTGTACGGTCTGGGTCTGTGTATGGCCGTTTGGTGGAGGATGGGCAGGAGAGGGCTTCAATGGCTGGGAGGGTGTAGATGGGCTGGAGTAAGTCTTAACAGAGATTTCGGCAGTTGGAACCCAAGCACAGTACCGGGTAAAGCTTTGGATTCTTGCCCAGAAATAGCTAAGGAGAAAAAAAATTTTTTTACCAGGTTGGGCAGACTGGATGGACCATTCGGGTCTTTATCTGCCGTCATCTACTATATTAGTATGTTACTATGTTTTTGATGTCAAATCACTAAAAGTCATTCCTTACTACTTGAGTATTACTGGTAATGTTTAAACTAAATTAAACCTTAGGCTTATAACATAACATAACTTTATTCTTCTATACTGCCATAACCATCTGATTTCTAGGCGGTTTACACTAAAGAAGACAAGACAATCAGTAAAATACAAGATGATAGGAAGATACAAAATATTTCTTATAAGTACAAATACCGCATCTTCTCTATAAACAATAGACTCGGCACGGTTTACAAAAATTAGCAAAGAGAACAAATACAATATGATTTTGGACTAGTAAAGGGAGAAGCGGAATTTAGAACTTTGAAAATAGCCAAGTTTTCAGATGTTTTCGAAATAGTGGGAAAGAGCCCAGATTGCACAGTTGAACAGGAAGATTATTCCAAAACTCAGAGAATGTTTCTAAATATCATACATTGCAGGATTAAATAAGTAACTGGAGCAATAGTTGAATAAAGTTCTGCGGTCTTGAGAAACTCAAAGTGTTTTCACAATTTTGGCACTAGTGTAAGTACAGTAGTGCATTGACTGTCGAACCAAAGATAAGCTAGAGCTGGCAGCTGAAGTAACAGCGCCTGTACTCACTCGAGGAACGTAGGGAGAGAGGAGACATGATCGAGACGTTTAAGTATATTACCGGCCTTATCGAGATGGAAGAAGAGATTCTCTTTCTCAAAGGACCCTCAGCCACAAGAGGGCATCCGCTCAAACTCAGGGGCGGGAAATTTCATGGCGACACCAGGAAATATTTCTTCACCGAGAGAGTGGGTGATCCTTGGAACGAGCTCCCCGTGCAGGTGATTGAGGCAAACAGCGTGCAAGAATTTAAGAGCAAATGGGATGCCCAGTGGGATCCCTTAGAGGGTTAAGCCAAGGGAACCTGTCACCAGGAGTGGGATCCCTAGGATAGTAGACTTGGGGGTGGGTCAGTAGAGTGGGCAGACCTGATGGGCTATGGCCCTTATCTGCCGTCATCTTCTATGATTCTAGAGCTATTATTTATTTATTTTATTTCTACGATGTCTTGACTGCCTATAACTAAAATAAAACATTCACAATGGTTCAGAAGACAACATATATAAAATGCTTTCAATACACCACATTAGCCTACCTGCAGGGAAATTACATATCATCAATCTTCAGTGACCCTAGAGCACAAGTCTCTCTCCAACATAACTTTAAAGGAAGGCCTCCACATACAGTTGCGTTTTCAACATTTTCTTAAACTGTAACCGGTCTGAACAGGTCCTCAGGATTTCTTGGGTTTGGTCATCCAAGTAGCAGAGCTGGTAGCGTTCCCTGGGCTGGCTGTGTGGCCCTGACTGTACACTGGCCAGAGCAGACAACATAGGGTGAAAGGAGGAGCAAGATGCATAATAACCTCCTTACCAGGGAATGCTTCAGCTGCCAGCAGCGTTATATGATATGGAGTTACTAGGAACTATTTACTTTACTGAACTACTTTTCACTGTCTCGGTAACTGTAACTAGCTTGACATGGCAGAGGATGTAGTTGGCATGAGTTGGTCAAACCTCCTTGAATTAAGCATGTTATGCAATATATTGGTGACATAAAATGGATATTTTACCATGAGTAGAGAAAGAGCAATTAGTTACTGTAAGCAGGTAATTGTAGTAATCGATTACTTTCCTAAATGAGTATTTTAATTGCTATAACTAATTACTTAAAGGTGAGAAGTATCTCTGTAGTAACTGTAATTAATTACTTTTGAAGAATAACCACACTATCAGGGGGCTGCCACCTCCATCTCATCTTTAGCACTTCTATGATGAATTTGTTCACCAGAGAGAGAGTGCGCACAAGGACTAGACCTTTGAGGAAGAGATTAGGGTAGAAGAATATATTCGTGGGCAGGGGAGAAAGACCAGTGGAGTGAATAAAAGGGGAGACAAGGAGAACTAGCTGGGCTTCGAACTCGGGCAGAGGGAGAGAGTGGCTCCAAAATGGGTTGGCGCTTAGAGAAATGAGGCCACCACATGTCAGTCATTTGTAGAATGGCGCCTATTGGCACGTAAATCGAGTTAGGTGTCCAACTTAGATGCCTACTGGTGCCTAACTCTTTCCAACCCTAACCATGCCTACTTTTCAGGTAGGCCAAATGCCACATTTTTAAATTAACCGTTTTTTTAGTTGTATTTTATTTATTTATATCCCGCCTTTCCCAAGGCGGGTCACAATAAGAGTCCATACACAAACAGAATCACATACAGTACAACAAATTGAACACCAATATAACATAATAGTAATAATCTAAAGCCTCTTAAAATTACCATGAGTGCTATGAAGAGATGGGCATCATTCATCCTGTTTTGAATCTTGAACTGTACCCTATCTTTCCCCCTTCATGCGACTCTTTCTATGCCCTTCTTGTGGCCCAGCTAGAATGAAGTGCACTGAAGAAAGGATGAAGATACCATTGGCTGATGCCACCCAACCATTTCTCTGGTCCAGGGATGGAGACTTCTCGATTGGAAAGTGGAATTGCTGAAAAGGAAAGCATCGGAGATTCTTATGTGGTCGCCCCGATTTCAACGCCTTGACCTGTGAACATGCTCCAGCATTCCCAAGCCTGCACGACTTTTCTTAGGAGGGCATGGAAACAGCCTAGCGTGAAGTGAAGAGTTTTGTTAACTTGTTTGTTTAGGTGTGGTCAGCTCATGACAGGATGAAATTATAAGGCCTATTTATGTGTACAATAGTATAACAGCAAGGTTTCTGTGGATTGGATGTTTGAATAAGGATTTACTTTTAACCATACAATTTTAGTTAGATGTTGTTAATATAGAGTACTGTACCCCGCAGGCGTGATTCATCCCTTGAATCGAATGGAGGAAGCTGATGGTGAGGGGAGGGGGACATAACTAATATGGCCCCATAACCAATATGTATTAGATACACTTTTAGTTAGGGCTTTAAAAGACTAATATTATAGCTGAATAAGAGCTCCTTCAGTAACCTGTGACACATGGCAAAGCATAAACAACAGAATTTGCAGCATACATATTTTTTTCCTTCATAGCGCAAAATGTTATGGAATTATGTCTGAAACAAGATACTGGAGCCATAACATAGCAGGCCCCTGCTAATAAGCGAAACGTCACACTGATGTTTTTTAGCAAAGGAAAGAGTTTCTGGAAAACATTGTCTATTCCAGTAGTTGTTTAGACGGGAAAAAGAGAATAACATGTCTGTTTATGAGAACATAGTTTTCTTCCACTTACATAGTTAGGGCAAATATTGATGAGGTGGTAGTTATAGAAAATCATGGCCTGAGTCTACTTCCTTCTATGATGGATAGAGGTGAGACAGTAGCATGTGATGAGTTAAGTCATTGTTGCTAAGGAACAAAGTAACCAATAGAATATTGCAATTTGTAAACGGATTGTAATTGGACAATGCACCAACTACGTATGTTTAATAATGAATTAATTAATGAGTTCCAATAAAATGGCCAGTCACCTGTATTGGGGAAGTCTTTCCGACATCCCATTATTTTGGGGATGCAGAAATGCTTCTCAAAGCTTTGACTCTTGTGTGAATTTCTTTCTCTGATCTTTCCAGAAATAGACCAAAGAACTGAGATATCAATGGAGGTATTAGGAGGCAGGTAGATAGCTACCAGCGCCTCACATCAAAAAAACTATAAATCAAGAGCCATATTTCATCTTACAGAAGAGATGTTTCTTCAACAATTTCTTAAAGCTACTCAAACTTGATTATTGAAGCTTTTAATGGTAGTTTTAATGGTATTTTCAATTGTAACGCCAATTTTAAAAATGTTGAATTCCGCGCCAAAACTGTCTAGGTGTTGCCGATCTAAGCACCATTTCTAGAATGAGGCCCAGAGTGAGTGGTAGAACTGGAATTACAACTGAGCAAGGAAGATAAAGTGACTTGGTGAATGGGTATACAGAACTTTCTTGAATTCAGAACTGCTGCTGCCAAACAAATTTCCTCTAAGATTCAACTTTTCTGTCTTGCTCGGGAGTCCAAATTTAAAGCCACATCCCTGAGACTCCCCCACCTTCACTCAGAGTAGCTTAATCCCCACCGTCTGCCCTTAGTCTTTTGTCTGAGCAGAAGCAATCACAGCACAGCACAAAACCTGTTCCCGTTTAACAAGAACACCTGTTGGTCAACTGCTATGCTTAAAAATTACCTGCATTGTGTGAGGCAGCGGAGAGAAATGTGACAGGAAGCATCCAGCTGTGTAGGAGCATTGTTTAATCTGCGTAAGCCCTTTTTAAATTCAGAAACGAGAAGTGAGAAATAGTCAAAATAATGACAGGAAATCAAACGGAAGAGTAGTATTGAGGACAGAAATCCATCACTGGGGCTGCCTACCTCTCTCCCAAGGCGTGCTGGGCGAACTTTAAAAGAACAATCACCTCAATCGGAGATCCACTAAGGCTTTTCCCTGAATTAGAGGTGTAAGAAAACGTTCACCACTCACAAAGTTATTACATTGCATTACTTTATTATTTTACTTAGTCTCTAAGTATCTTTATTGGATTTTATATAGAAAAGTGGAAAAATACATTATCTACAAACAGGAAATAGCAAGAATGAACAGTAGAACAATGACAGTGAGGACAATCAGCATCGTTAACAAAGTTTGACAAAATCAAGCATATAGCATTGAATTTAGGCAAGTTGTTTGATTTTTTTTAGCAATGTAGGCTTCATATCTATATGTGATACAGACTACATTCCACCAGTTGTTATAATGTCCTTTGGATAAGTCCTTCCAAGAAGTTAAAATTGAGAGCTAAGGAGAATAAAGTATCGAATAGGGGACATTCATGTTTATTTATGTTGAAATGTATTTATTAATTCTTGGTGTGCAAGCAAAGAGCAACAGCAATACAAAGCAGAACACTTACATTTATGCACAAAGATAACTTCTCCTCCCCCAACTCCCCCCCCCCCCCCCCCCACACACACACACAGAATAAAATGAATTTCGAGGACAGGATTTAAAGAATAGTCAAGCTTATAAGTTCAACAGTCGAATGCAAGCAACTGGCGTAAGACTCAACCAGAAGCGCTCCCAAATCCAACAGAATCTGCGACCAGGGCCATTGTCCAGCTCGGAAAAGTGGCGTCGCTCCATAGAAGCATGCGTAATCATTAATGATCTCCATTGACTATAAGTCGGCGGTTCATTGGCCAGCCACTGGGACAAAATTGCTTTCTTGCCCATTCATGTTTATTTAAAATAGATGAAAAGCAAAAGGTTTGCAAAATAATTTCTAGTGCAACAGACACTCTATTCCTGAACCTGTGGGTAGTCAACCCCTTCTCATGAGAATTCTTGTAGGGAGCTTCATTTGCATTCTTTGGCTCCACCTCTCATCCTCCTGGATGAGTTTTATTTACTCACAATCAAGGTGAGTACATAAAACTCAACACAACACAAGCAAGCAACCTGAGCGACCCCCACACAAACCCTGCCAGCCGAACCCCCTCAAAAAGCACGCACAAAATCACAACGAAATCAAAAATCATGCCAAAAAGTGAAGAACATATCCAAAAGTGAAAAACATATCCAAAAGTAAACAATACTTATCCAAAACTGTCACACCGACGGAAAAACCGCGCCAGGAGGAAAGGTTCAACCGCGCTGGTTTCGGGAGGAGCCCCTCTTCAGGAACCTGGCCTCCAACAGAACACGAGCAGAGAGGACGGCTAATCTCGGTTTATATTCTAGTCAACCTTTTTTCTTCATTTTGGGGTGGGTAAAAGGTCACCTTGGTTTATATACGGATCAGTTTATATTCGAGTATATACGATAAGAGCACTGTAACCACATATCCAGATGTGGCCCAGTTTTTAAAAACATAGTAACATAGT
The DNA here is from genome assembly GCF_902459505.1 of Geotrypetes seraphini. Lineage (NCBI taxonomy): Eukaryota > Metazoa > Chordata > Amphibia > Gymnophiona > Dermophiidae > Geotrypetes > Geotrypetes seraphini. Next base: position 6,435,874 of record NC_047086.1, on the reverse strand, counting down.
AGATGACGGCAGATAAAGACCCGAATGGTCCATCCAGTCTGCCCAACCTGATTCAATTTAAATTTTTTTTTTTTTTTCTTCTTAGCTATTTCTGGGCGAGAATCCAAAGCTTTACCCGGTACTGTGCTTGGGTTCCAACTGGCGAAATCTCTGTTAAGACTTACTCCAGCCCATCTACACCCTCCCAGCCATTGAAGCCCTCCCCTGCCCATCCTCCTCCAAACGGCCATGCACAGACACAGACCGTACAAGTCTGCCCAGTAACTGGCCTAGTTCAATCTTTAATATTATTTTCTGATTCTAAATCTTCTGTGTTCATCCCACGCTTCTTTGAACTCAGTCACAGTTTTACTCTCCACCACCTCTCTCGGGAGCACATTCCAGGCATCCACCACCCTCTCCGTAAAGTAGAATTTCCTAACATTGCCCCTGAATCTACCACCCCTCAACCTCAAATTATGTCCTCTGGTTTTACCATTTTCCTTTCTCTGGAAAAGATTTTGTTCTACGTTAATACCCTTTAAGTATTTGAACGTCTGAATCATATCTCCCCTGTCTCTCCTTTCCTCTAGGGTATACATATTCAGGGCTTCCAGTCTCTCCTCATACGTCTTCTGGCGCAAGCCTCCTATCATTTTCGTCGCCCTCCTCTGGACCGCCTCAAGTCTTCTTACGTCTTTCGCCAGATACGGTCTCCAAAACTGAATACAATACTCCAAGTGGGGCCTCACCAATGACCTGTACAGGGGCATCAACACCTTCTTCCTTCTACTGACTACGCCTCTCTTTATACAGCCCAACATCCTTCTGGCAGCAGCCACTGCCTTGTCACACTGTTTTTTCGCCTTTAGATCTTCGGACACTATCACCCCAAGGTCCCTCTCCCCGTCCGTGCATATCAGCTTCTCTCCTCCCAGCATATACGGTTCCTTCCTATTATTAATCCCCAAATGCATTACTCTGCATTTCTTTGCATTGAATTTTAGTTGCCAGGCATTAGACCATTCCTCTAACTTTTGCAGATCCTTTTTCATATTTTCCACTCCCTCTTCGGTGTCTACTCTGTTACAAATCTTGGTATCATCTGCAAAAAGGCACACTTTTCCTTCTAACCCTTCAGCAATGTCACTCACAAACATATTGAACAGGATTGGCCCCAGCCCCGAACCCTGAGGGACTCCACTAGTCACCTTTCCTTCCTTCGAGCGACTTCCATTAACCACCACCCTCTGGCGTCTGTCTGACAGCCAGTTTCTGACACAGTTCACCACTTTGGGTCCTAACTTCAGCCTCCTATGAGGAACTGTATCAAAGGCTTTGCTGAAATCCAAGTAAATTACATCTAGCATATGTCCTCGATCCAGCTCTCTGGTCACCCAATCAAAAAATTCAATCAGGTTCGTTTGGCACGATTTACCTTTTGTAAAGCCATGTTGCCTCGGATCCTGTAACCCATTAGATTCAAGGAAGTACACTATCCTTTCTTTCAGCAACACTTCCATTATTTTTCCAACAACTGAAGTGAGGCTCACCAGCCTGTAGTTTCCTGCTTCATCCCTGTGATCACTTTTATGAATAGGGACCACATCCGCTCTCCTCCAATCCCCAGGAATCACTTCCGTCTCCAGAGATTTGTTGAACAAGTCTTTAATAGGACTCGCCAGAACCTCTCTGAGCTCTCTTAGTATCCTGGGATGTATCCCGTCTGGTCCCATCGCTTTGTCCACCTTCAGTTTTTCAAGTTGCTCATAAACACCCTCCTCCGTGAACGGCGCAGAATCTACTCCATTTTCTCGTGTAACTTTGCCAGACAATCTCGGTCCTTCTCCAGGATTTTCTTCTGTGAACACAGAACAGAAGTATTTGTTTAGCACATTTGCTTTCTCCTCATCACTCTCCACATATTTGTTCCCAGCATCTTTTAGCCTAGCAATTCCATTTTTTATCTTCCTCCTTTCACTAATATATCTGAAAAAATTTTTATCTCCCTTTTTTACATTTTTAGCCATTTGTTCTTTTGCCTGTGCCTTCGCCAAACGTATCTCTCTCTTGGCTTCTTTCAGTTTCACCCTGTAGTCCTTTCTGCTCTCCTCTTCTTGGGTTTTTTTTATATTTCATGAAGTAAAAACAGGGGGTCCCACAGGGGTTGCCCTTGTCAGCTATGTTGTTTAATTTGTATCTGGGACCACTGTGTAATCTATTGCAAACTCTTAATGTGTCATTCAGGGTTTACGTTGATGACATTTTCCCACTGAAAATTTGTTGTTGTTGGTTGAGTTCTTGAATGAGACCATGAGGCGTATTAAGGGGTGGTTGGATAATAACAAGCTGAGACTGAGTGTTGACAAGACAACTCTGATGTTCCTGTCTAGGGACCCACAGCAGCATCTGATATCTCCAGTGATGTTGCTGGATTCAATGGTTGAGGTGTCATCTGAAATACGCTACTTAGGAGTAATTCTCGATGCTCAGCTGTCGCTTAAACAGCATGCATCTGCCATTGTGAGAAAAATATATTTCAAACCGCGGGTGTTGCAAAACTTGTGGGCCTCCCTTTTTTGGGGTGATTATAAATATGTTCTTCAAATGGTTGTTATGTCGAGTCTCAACTACCAGTAATCTTGTCTTGCTTGGAGTGCCCTCTACTATACTGCATACGTTGTAGGTAGTAGAAAATTTCATCATAAGAATGTTGTTTAGATTAACTCGCTTAAAAGCTCTGATAAGCGATGGAATCAACTTTTAATAAAACTTGAAAAGGTGACCATCTGCCTATTACATCAAGTTATATTGGCTTCAGATGGATTTGCAGGTCCGATATAAGCTGCTGTTGGTAGTTTGCCAAAGTCTGCATGGGTTGGCCCTGAAATACCTAAGAGATGATATTGCACTTCCCAAGTTGTGTTCCTTTGAACATTGGAGTCTGCGGATCCCAACAAGAAAGGAGTTGAAAGAGGGCATCCGTTGAAAATCAGGGGCGGGAAACTACGAGGTGACACCAGGAAATTCTTTTTCACTGAAAGAGTGGTTGATCGCTGGAATAGTCTTCCACTACAGGTGATTGAGGCCAGCAGCGTGCCTGATTTTAAGGCCAAATGGGATCGGCACATGGGATCTATTCACAGGGCAAAGGTAGGGGAGGGACATTAAGGTGGGCAGACTAGATGGGCCGTGGGCCCTTATCTGCCGTCTATTTCTATGTTTCTATGAGTTGAGACTTCAAAGATCAAGGGCAGGGGTGTTCTGCATTGGTCCAGAGGAATGGAACAGACTTCCGCAATGTATAAAGCAGCAAGAGAATACAAGATTGCTGAAATGCCATCTTGTTTGTAAAATGAAATATGGCTGAAGAACAGATGTCTGTGTTGTGGGGAGGATGTCCATTTGTCCTTCGCTTTTTGTATAAGGCGAATAATAAATAAACACAATACAAAACAACGAATCAAAGGAGGTGTAATAAAACTACAAACAAACACATAAATGTCCCCTTGCAGGGTCTAGGACGATTTGTCGTGAACGTTTCAATGCTGAATCGATAGAGAATTACAATGGCTAGTCTCGCCTCATGTCTCCCCCTCTCCTCCCATCAAACTTCTACCTAAGGTCGCATACCACCATTCCTGCAGCTTTCCTTCTCCATTGCCCAACCTGCTCTGTCATAACTTCTCTCCCTCTCAAGTATCCTGCCTTCCAAACAGGAAATTGTGTCTGGAATGCTGCGGGGCCTTGTTTGGATGGGGCGAGTGCCCCCACTCCCCTCCCACAGTCAGATCCAGCTGAAAAGTCCCTTGATGAATCATTCCAGCAAGGGCTGGAATGGGTAGAAGTTTTGTATGACAATATGATGTTCATTGATTGAATGGTATAATTATGGAAACTTTATTATTTTTGGAAAGAAATTGAAGACATTGTTTCTGGTCTCCTTTAGGCAAAGAGGGCCAAATTCTTTATTCGACACCTAAAATGTCAGTGACAAAAGGGACAGTGTTTACCACGATTTCATAAAGCACCTCTGGATTTGGGCTTAGCGTCCATCCAAGTGAAAACCAGGCCAAAATATCTGCATCTAAATTGGGCACGGATCTAGCATATTCTATAACACTGTGCCTAACTTTTAGGAGTGCCCACGAACCCCCTTTTTGGGTCCAGGCAGTAGAATTTACATATACTACTTTATAGAATATGCTTAGAAGTTGTGCATAAATTCTAATTAGTACCAACTATTTCTTGTTAATTGCCAATTATCAGCATTGATTGACTTGTTAAACATCAGCTTTGTACAAGCAACTTTGATCACACTATAATCAGGTTCTGAAGTGGATTAGTCTAATGGTGGACTGAGATCCTGGGAAACTGGGTTCAGTTCCCACTGCAGCAACTTGTGACCTTAGAAAAGTCACTTAGCCCTCCACTGGCCCAGGTACAAGAATCCTAAATTGTGAGCCCACTAGGGACAGGGAAAGTACCTGTATGTAATGTGTACAGCACTACGTACATCCAGTAACACTATAAAAATGATTAGCAGTAGTGGTAGCAAATATATCGTAACTATTGAGAACTGGAATTTAAATTTCCTCTTGTTACTGCATCAAATTGAACAGGTGTAGTCGTACGTAGAAATATGTCATTTGTTTTGGGAGTCCTTTTTGATTCCTCTCTTACCTTTAAGGACCAAATAAATTCCCTGGTCAAGAAATGCTTTTTTATTTTACGAATGTTGAGGAAGGTTAGACATCTTTTTCATCATCGACATTTCTCTGTTTTGGTCCAATCAATCATATTATCTCGACTAGATTACTGTAATGCTATCTATCTTGGCATCACAAAGATCTGTCTCCAAAGATTACAATTAATTCAGAATACTGCTGCGAAGTTGATTTTTGGAAAAAGTCAATTTGACCATGTGACCCCCCTTTGCTCCTGAGTCTTCATTGGCTCCCGGTTTATCTTAGAATTCAATTCAAATGTGCCTGCATCTCTTTCAAAATTTTATATGGCATTTTTATTCCCCTCGTTCCCTTATCATGGAATGCTTACAGATTTTCCTTTGCAAGAGGAATCCAACAATTCAAAATCCCTTCCTTCTAGAAAAGGAATTAAAGGAGTTAAGATCTTCAGTCATTCTCTGGCTTTTAAACTTTCTCAACTATGGGATGAACTCTCCTTAATTCTGAGGAGCCCCAGTTCTTTCCAATCTTTCCATAAATTTCTAAAAACTTTTCTTTTTTCCAAACATTTTGAAAACTAATTTCTTTTGAAACCTTTGCTATTACTTTTTTTAGTTTTTATCTAATTGTTGTAAACCGAATCGAGCTTCCTTAGCTCGATGACCCGGTATATAAAGTTAAGCTTTAGTTTAGTTTAAATATTTGAAGTTCAGATTGTGATCTTTATCTGCCTTCAAGTTCTCCATGTCTGTGAAAAATATCTGAATTCAAGAAAGTTAGGGCCAAGTACATTGGATTTCTAGGGATAAGACAAGAGTGGATGGTTTGGAGGGCAATCTGTTGATGCTTTTCTGTTTCTGATCCACTACAAAAAATAAAAATTGATGATATTGAGAGCTGAAGTGATAATAAAGTTATCTTTTTCTTTAGCAGCTCTCCCAATGATCAATGTTATTTTAATAACATATGAAATAGGCACCTTTTGGCTTTTTCACCTCGGTCTCCTGTGAGAAAAGATTCCATTGTTCCGAGACCATTTGCTGAAGCTATTTCAGCCTTTGTTGTTATTTGTCTAGAAAAGGGACTTGATATTTATTTAGGCTGATTAACCTTTCACTGTATTTCATTAACTCTGTTATCCATTCATATTATTAGGTTTGTTCAGCTGGGTCAAAGTCAACATAAACAAGACAAGAGCAATCAGACGGGTGGTCTGAAGCACTCTGATGGACTTATAAACCTGTAAGTATCAGTGTTTCCAGTTCATTATGTTCTGTGATTTCCTCCGGTGCTTATTTTTCAATATTGGAAATTATGTCGAAGATTTTGCCACTTTAAAACATCTTGAATCAGACAGAAGCTACCTTAGCCACCAATTCCTGTTTGTTGACCTTCCTTTTATTACAAGTAGATTAATAGATTGGATTACAAGATCATAAAGGGCATAGAGAAAGTAGAGAGAGACAGATTCTTCAAACTTTCGAAAAATAAAAGAACAAGAGGACACTTGGAAAAGTTGAAAGGGGACAGATTTAAAACGAATGCTAGGAAGTTCTTCTTTACCCAACGTGTGGTGGACACCTGGAATGCGCTCCCAGAGGACGTGATAGGGCAGAGTACGGTACTGGGGTTTAAGAAAGGATTAGACAATTACCTACTGGAAAAGGGGATAGAGGGGTATAGATAGAGGATTACTGCACAGGTACTGGACCTGTTGGGCCGCCGCGAGAGCGGACTGCTGGGCACGATGGACCTCAGGTCTGACCCAGCAGAGGCACTGCTTATGTTCTTATGATTGTAAGTTTTCTTCCTTAGCTTTGTGTTCAGTTTTTCATCTCTGGAATAGAACAGTCACTGGAGAATAGGAAACAGTTCTCACACTCTTTGGGGATAGGTTGTTGGATTTTGGGGAGTGACTATATCTGTACAGTATTGTGTATATAAATCTATAGATGTAATATGATGTTAATTAGGTAGCAGTGACACGTTCTAACTCGCTGGCAGATTACAGGGAGCATCTTTACAAAACCATTTTTTTCTCGTTTTCTCGTAGTACATTTTATTGTGGGGAAGGCATGAAGGGCTAGATTTTACAAACGGCGCTAGTATCGTCAAGCACCTAAAAATGGCCACCGATCGTGTGTCATTGGCGCTGTTTATACTGTAGAATAAGGTGCCAGAAGTGTAGGCCAGGGTTTTCGAGGCTTACATTTCCAGCGTGATTCTATAACCGGCGCCATCGTGTCATTTCCAGCATTAGTCACGCCTACCTCAATCTTAGGCATTCTAATGTGCCCCCGTAAACGTGATCTAGGCGCTGGTTTTGTAGGTGCCTGTTCACCATATATAGATTGTAACAGTTCCGTCATTTTTTCGGTGTACACACGCTCAAACCTTTTATGGATGGCCACAGTTTGTTTTCCGTCTCTTTTACCTTGGTTTTTACAGTCCCTCGTGCTTTTTACACTTCCCTTTGACTTGTTTGTTTAGTTCTGTCCTTTTTGGATTCAACAGTTCAGTTAATTTCTACTTCTGCACTTTAAAGCTATCTTGGGTTCTCCTGGTCTCTTATCTTTTTGGTAACCCCTTATATTATGTGTTCTTCCCCAAATGCTTTCTTATTTTATATCATTTCTGTTTAATTTATTTGCCTTACACATTAGAATGTCTTTTCCATGTTAATTTCTGCAAGAATCATCATGCATATTTTTTTTTACTTTTTCATGCTTATTATAATGTTGTTTTTAAAATTGCTTTGGATCATTTTTATGTTAGCAATGTATTTTATCATTTCTGCATTGACTCAAGATTTCTTCCTTCTCCCAAAAAAGTCATCATGTTTTTTTAAATGTTTATTTTACGGTTATTTTGCTTTGTTTTCAATGTTGACAATTTAATTTTTCTTTATCAAGTTGCATCCCATTTGCTTCATGTCCTTTGAGTATGCATGCCTCGGTGTCACTCCTCATATCTTCCTAATATTGATCACATTTGTTTCCTTGCTTCACATCACAGGTCACCAGCCCCACAAGCTTTTTACCCACTATGCTTTCACTTATATGGCTCACAGCCCCTTTTCATCAGCACATACCACTGGACACATATTTTCATTCTGCTGAGTTATCTCGTATGTACCTTTTCGCATCCTATCACCGTCCACCATTGCACAAATATTTGTGGCCATCACACCCCATGTGCGCACTCATTGGCGCATTATTTGGCTATTCCAGATGAACAATTTATTCTTTTCATATACCCCTGAGGAAGGAGTTTTTCGAAATACGGACCGTGTTGGGGGCCATGGTTTTTTTTACTTTAGTGACAACGTTTGTATTGCTCTCAATAAAATCCTGACATCTTATACATCGCTTCTGCAGTCTTTTGTTTGTTTGTCTTTTTTCGCTCATTTGTTTGTTTTTGTTTCTAGAAAAATAAAATCACCAGACGATAAAGGTAGGGGAAATGATTTTATTTTCAATTTAGTGATTGAATTGTGTCAGTTTTGAGAAATGACATCTGCTGTCTATATTTGCACTGTTCAAGAAGAAATGCATTTGTTTCTTTCTCTGGGGGTTGTACTGCATGCAGAGTCTTGAATCTTAGGGTTTGGTTTGTATATATTAGTACTTTAGTTTGTGGTCCTGTATTTGCATAGGAGTTATCTGGGTTCTGCATGTGTGCCTAAGGCCAGGTGTTCTGGTAGGTAGGAATGAATGTTGAGAAACAAACAGTTTAATTTTGTGGTTAACCATTACCATATATACTCCTAGCTGAGAACATGAAGAAGTTCATTGAGAAGGCTTTAAACTAAAGATCAGGGGAGAGCCGACAGTCGACAACCAGTCGATGGCCCAGACACCAGGATATCCGAAAGAAGAAACTTCAAAAAACCACACAGCTATAGGGGAAGAACAAGATGAAACTACGGGAGGCGATGAAAACGAAAAAGATCAAGTGGATACAAAAAGTGGTGGGAGAACCACTAAATCCAGGAAATTAGCACGAACTGATCTTAAATGTATGTATACAAATGCTAGAAGCTTAAGAAACAAAATGGGCGAACTGGAAGAACTAGCAAGAAATAAACAACTGGATATCATAGGAATAACAGAAACGTGGTGGAATGAAGAAAATGTATGGAACACAGCATTGCAAGGATATAAACTATACAGAAAAGATAGGATTGGGCAAAAAGGGGGAGGCATTGCCCTGTACGTCCAGGAGGAAATAAAGTCTGTTAGAGAGGGGGGGATGGAAGCAAATAGTAAACTAGAGTCCCTCTGGATAAAGATTCCTGGGCAAAAAGAAGCAGATATACAAATTGGCCTCTATTATCGACCACCAGGACAGACTGAAGAAACATGGAGGAAATTCACGGTGGATGTAAATCAGGAAATGTAACGATCATGGGGGACTTCAACTTTCCAGGGATAGACTGGAAACTGGGAACATCAATCTGCGGCAGAGAGACAAAATTCTTGGAGATGATAGGAGATTGTTTCCTTGTACAAATGGTGGGAGAACCGACAAGAGGAAATGCAATCCTGGACTTGGTTATAAATGGCATTACTGGAAGGACAGCAGATGTAGAAGTTACAGCCCCGCTGGGGACAAGTGATCACAATATGATCAATTTTACCATTGGCATCGGAGAAGGGAAACCAATCAAGACTAAAACCACAACCTTTAACTTCAAAAAAGGAAATTACCACAGCATGAGAACCATGGTTAAAAAACGGCCCAAGAAGGGCAAAGCAGAAATCCATTCAGTTGAACAAGCATGGTCTCTACTGAAAAACACCATCATTGAAGCTCAGAATCTTTACATACCGAAGATATCCAAAGGAAGGTGAAAAAAGAACAAAGGAGAACCAGCTTGGTTATCCAAAGAGGTGAAGGTTGTAGTAAGGGAGAAGAGGAACTCGTTTAAAAAATGGAAACGGGAAAAAACGACGGAGGCCTGGAACTGTCACAAAATCGACCAGAAAAAGTGTCATAAAGCGGTTATACAAGCCAAAAAAGACTATGAAGAAAAGATAGAGCAAGAAAACAAAAACTTTAAGCCCTTTTTTAGATATATAAAAGGGAAGAAACCAGCAAGAGAAACTGTGGGCCCTCTCAACGACCAAGGAATGATAGGGTCAATCAAAGAAGACAAACAGGTTGCTGATAGGTTAAATTCATTCTTTGCCTCTGTCTTCACAAACGAGGACACTACAACAATGCCAGACACTGGGAGGGTATTCACCGGAGGCATAGAGGAGAGCCTAACATCAATAAATGTGGAGTTGGACCAGATTTACTTTCAGATTGACAAACTAAAAAATGATAAATCCCCTGGACCAGACGGGATTCACCCGAGAGTTTTAAAGGAACTTAAGATAGAAATTGGGGAACTACTACAATCTTTAGCTAACATGTCAATTAGAACCGGGCAAGTACCAGATGACTGGAGGATAGCAAATGTCATCCCAATTTTCAAAAAAGGATCAAGAGGTGAACCAGGAAACTACAGACCGGTGAGTCTCACATCGGTTCCTGGGAAGATAATCGAAACACTAATTAAGGACTGCATTGTACAACACTTGGATAAGCACAACCTAATGAGAGATAGTCAACACGGCTTCAGGAAAGGGAGGTCATGTTTGACAAATTTACTTCAATTTTTTGAGAAGGTTAACAAGCAAATAGATAGTGGAGATCCAGTGGACATAATTTACTTGGACTTCCAAAAAGCGTTTGACAAGGTTCTGCACGCAAGGCTTATGAGTAAACTATTAAGTCATGGAATAGGAGGAGAAGTGCACGGATGGATCGGAAATTGGTTAGAGAACAGAACGCAGAGGGTAACCATAAATGGGAAATTCTCGGAATGGGAAAAGGTGACCAGCGGCGTGCCCCAGGGCTCGGTTCTTGGTCCCATTTTGTTCAATATTTTTATAAATGACCTGGAAGAAGAAACAACCTGTAATATAATCAAGTTTGCGGATGATACGAAACTATGTCGGGCGGTTGGCTCTCAAAGGGACTGTGAGGATCTTCAGAAAGATCTAAATCAGCTGGAAACGTGGGCGATAAAGTGGCAGATGAGTTTTAACATAGACAAATGCAAGGTGATGCATCTGGGAAAGAAAAACAAAGAACATGAATACAAGATGTCGGGGGTGACATTAGCCAAATGCGAACAGGAAAGGGATTTGGGGGTGCTGATAGACAGAACCCTAAAACCATCGGCTCAATGCGCGGCGGCAGCGAAGAAAGCAAATAGGATGTTAGGCATGATTAAGAAGGGGATCACGAGTAGGTCGGAAGATGTTATAATGCCACTTTACAGAATAATGGTCAGACCACACTTAGAATACTGTGTCCAACACTAGTCTCCATACCTTAAGAAGGACAAAATTCTGTTGGAGAGGGTACAGAGGCGAGCTACGAAACTAGTCAAAGGCATGGAGAATTTAAGCTACATGGAACGCCTCGGAAAACTGGGACTGTTCACCCTCGAAAAGAGAAGACTGCGTGGGGATCTGATAGAGACTTTTAAAATATTAAAGGGATTTGATCAAATTGACCAGGAAGCAGAATTACTGACATTTTCAGATGTGACGCGGACAAGAGGTCATAGCCTGAAACTGAATGGCAGCAGGATCAGGACAAATGTCAGGAAGTTCACACAAAGAGTGGTGGGCGCTTGGAATGCTCTCCCGGAGGAGGTGGTGGCAGAAAATACTGTGCTGGGTTTCAAACGCAAGTTGGATGCACACCTTCTTGCAGATCATATTGAGGGATACGGGAAAACCGGGTCTCCAAAAAGGAGCACCTAAATGGGCCTCCGCGTGTGCGGATCGCCGGACTAGATGGACCTTGGTCTGATCCGGTGAAGGCGTTTCTTATGTTCTTATAAACTGATCTGAATATAAATCGAGTAACCTTTTTCCCCCAAAAAGGAGGAAAAAAGGTTGACTCGAATATAAACCCAGATTAGGAATTTGGTTATGTGAGTGTCATAAGTAATAAGTAATGCACAATGTCTGATGTCAGCACAACTCAGGCTTAATAACAATGGGCAATTAGAAAAAAAATGGAGGAAAAAGCCTCAGACTAGGCTAAAAGAAGAAATGACTTTCAACTTATCTTCTGGTTGATCGGTACACCAACGGTGGCCAGCGTTTCACAAGTCTGCTGCCTCATGGTATAACGTATCCGATCAAGCTTCAAATGGGACACCAAAATGCATCTCCTGCATCAAAAGATGTACCGATCAACCCGAAGATAAGTTGAAAGTCATTTCTTCTATCTTTTAGCACAAAATAGCACCGCACAAGGCTTTTATCCTTTGCAGTGAAATGGAGGTTTTTTGCCAATGAAGTTAACGCCTAACCACCTTCAACCACCTCTTGTGGGAGGGCCCTAGTCTGAGGCTTTTTCCTCTGTTTTTTCTAATTGCCCATTGTTATTAAGCCTGAGCTGTGCTGTTTCTATCTATCAGACATTGTGCATTTTTCTTGTGAAAGTGTTTTCTTAATATTATTGATTTTTCATAATATCCAAGTCTTTTTTTGGATAAGTAATAAGTAATGCCATAAGTAATCACTAATTTTTTAGTTGGGGCTGTTTCGAGTCCAAAATAGCTGAAGGAGAGCTAACAAATATCTTTCTATTTGGGGCCATCACTCCAACCAAAGTTTCTTTTTTGTATAATAAAGAATACAGACTAGAGTGGGCCACACATGTGTGTTCTTCACAGTGGCCCTAGGTACAGTACAACAATCCCAACTGTCTCTCCCCCCTCCCACACAGCATCACATATTCAGCAAGTAGCTCCGGGCTCTGGGAGACAAGCTATCAAACACAGGGGACCAAATCTGTAGAAACCGCCGCCAGGCGGCTCTCTTGACGTCCAGACACTCCATGCGTAACAAGGCATAGACATTCTTCCACTCTGTCACTGACGGGGCCTCCTGCTGGCGCCAATTACGTAGAATACATTTGCGTGCCAAAAGGAACAATCGCTCGAGCAAGCGTTACACTTCCCGTGCCCAGCGTGTGAAAATTAGAAAACAGAAGAACAATCGCTTGGCATGGTAAGCACCTATGCAAAAGTCCTAAAAGGTAAGTCACCACAGAAGTCCAGAAGCGCTGAACTGACACATAAGTCCAGAATATATGATACAAAGAAGCAGATAGGTATTGCCATTTAGGGCAATGAGCAGTCAAAGCAATACCTGCCCGAAAACGTAACAAAAACTTATATTGTAATTCCTGTAAATCTGAAGATTTAGTAAGGTAGCAAGAGTTCTTCACCAGCAAGTGGAGAGCCTCTCCTTCTAGAACTGGATCACCCTCCACTTCTGTATTCCAAACTGCCGCTAGTTTATCAAAGTCAAAAAGTGGAACCAAATTATTCAGACTCATGTGATAAAATGAAATATTGGCCGGAGTAGTACGAGATAAGGATAGAAGCTCCACCACAGAGTCTACTGCATCTTCATTAATGGTCTTTTGAGCTAGAGAGAGCACATAATAACGTACCTGTCCGTAAGCCAGCCAGTCTCGGTTATCCAGTTGAAAGTCAGTAAGAGATTGCATGGCACCCTCTTCCATGACCAGGTCTCTGACAAAGCACAACCCACATTCTCTTCAGGCCAGCAGATACTGCTTAGATAGATCAGGATCCAAATCTAAATTGCCCATTAAAGGGAGCAAGCAGGTAGAACGAGGAGATTGCCGAAGTTGTTTACAAATCCAATGCCACACCTGTCGCATAGACTTCAAAATCAGGTGTTGGCAAACTGGCAGAATTCTGTAAGGCGTCCTAGAATATAGATAAAACAGCAGATGCACTGGATCAACTATTTGCCGCTCCAACTCCAAAGGCGTATAGAAGGAAGTATCCTTAGTCCAGTCTACTAAATGTCTCATCAAACAAGCAACATTATAATGTAAGTCCAGCAAAGCCAACTCACCCCTCCCAACAGGGCGAGATAGCTATTGTAGCGTGCAGCAAGGCTTACGATTGTTCCACAAGAATTTACATAAGGCAGCTTGAAAAAGTTGTAAGTGTTGATTAGTCAAACAGAGCGGAAAGGTCTGAAGAACAAACAGCCATTTTGGAAACAGCACCATAAACTCGAAGGGTGAATAAAAGTCCAAAGATTTTCATGATAAGCCTCAGCCAACCGGACAGGAAGAAAAATACCCAAATACCTCATGCTATGAGTCACCTTCTTAAAAGGAAAAGGAGATGTCTAACCTCAAAAGCATAGCCCCCTACCGCCAATGCCTCAGACTTGTCCAGATTTAAGGTAAACCCTGAAACCCTCCCATGTTGCTGAATCAACTCCAACAGACCCACCACAGAAGGGTAGGGCTGAAACATACACAACAGCAAATCATCCACAAAGGCCAAACACTTCACAGACGCACTCCCTGAATGCCCCCATCAGAGCGGATACGAGCAAGCAAAGGGTCCAAAGACAGTATAAAGAGCAAGGGGGATAGGGGGCATCCCTGCCTCATCCCTCTTCCCAACTCAAACACATCAGAAGACAGCCCATTAACCAGAACAGTAGACCGGGGGGACTCATAAAGCACCCTCACCATATCCAGAAAGGGACTCCCCATACCATAACATTCCAAAAGACAGAACAAATAGGCCCAATGCACACAATCAAACGCCTTACATGCATCCAAACTCACCAAAACCCCCCCCTGATGTTTTGTAGCCGCATGACCCAATACTGCCATCACCCTAAGCACATTCCAAACTGCCTGCCGAGCCTGGATAAAGCCCACTTGGTCCAGGTGAATTAACTCAGGCAACAGTGGGGCCAACCGCTGAGCCAGGATCTTAGCCATTAACTTTACCTCAAAATTGATGAGGGACCAACCAAAGTTTCTTAACTTCTGTCCCCACCAGAACACCTGGCCTCAGTCACACATGCAGAAAACAGAAAACCCTTTTCAAATACAAACCCACAAATTAAAAGTACTATTGTACACAAATAAAACCCTAATATGCCAGACTCTGCACACAGCATACCACAAAAGAAATTGAAAGAAATGCATTCCTTCCTGAACAATTCAGATTATAAAAACAGATGTAAATTTTCAAAATTGACTATTTCAGTCACTAAATTGAAAATAAAAACATTTTTCTTACCTTTGTTATCTGGCGATTTTATTTTTCGGATCATCTTGCTCCCTCTTTGCTCTTAACTCTGCTCCTTATGCATCTGCTATTTCTTTCCTCTCCTTCTTCACATCTTACACTACACCCATCTTTGGCACTGATTTTTATATTCAGTTTTCTTCCATTTTTCTGCCTCCGTTTCAAATCTATTTTTCCAGCTCTTCCCCTCTCCTCCTTCCATGTGTACCATCTCTTTCCTCCTCTTCTCCTTCTCTCCTTCCATGTGCACCATCTCCTTTCTCTCCATTCTTTCTCCCTCCCCACCCACCCTCGGTTTCACCAAATGTTCTCCCCACCCGGTTCCAAAGCTCTCCTCACCATGGGAGTAATTCTGTTGCTCTGCCCTTGGCCTCCTCTACATTGTTCGTTTGCTGTGGTCCACCCAAATGGAAACAAGAAGTTGTTTTGAAAAGGGGTGAACCATGGCAAAAGAACAGTACAGAGGAGGCCATGGCAGCACTGGAGAATTGAAGAACAGTGGCTTAGGCACTTTTGTCCTTCACTCCCCATTCCCCCCTGCCCCAGACCGACATCGCACTTACAGTTCCAGGACTCAGGAAACTGACACTCTGTGTTGGTGAAGGGACTTGAGCATCTACACATGCTCAAGGCCTGCTGGCTCCCACCTTCATGTCAATCGCTCTGAGCTCCCCTGGGAGGATGGTATAGAAAATTGAATGAATGGAAAAAATGGCATTAAAATTAGAATTGTTATGGGGCAGGGCTTTTGAGCACCCTCAATCATTTTGAAAAGATGGCTCCCATGGCCATGGCAGCTATACATGTGATTCAGCAGCACTCTCTAGTTAACTGTGGCTAAATATCCTCTAAGTAGCTAGCCAGGGGTGGAGTGATTCTGAGGCAGGGGTTGTAGCAAATAATACACAAGGGATGGTTTATCTGAAATGAAAGCTTGTTCCATATGTAGAGCACTTGGCCAAGTTGATTCTAGAACAGCAGCTACAGGGGATAAGATTGAAGCCAAGGATGAATCGAATGAGAGGTGTTAACTCTGGCTGGCTATATGTCATTGGGAGGATTCCAGTTAGCATCAGTTGCTTGTGAAGATCTAATTAGCGGCACTATTTGGATCATTCTTCAATTAAATTTGTGGCATGCCATTTGTAGTGTGTTTATAGAATTGGGCTCTATGTCTCTCTACACTGCCATCGCCTTAAGGGTGAGCAAGGGGTTCCCAGAAGACTCAAAGATCTTTTTCTTGGCTGTTGATGCATCACTTACTACCCATCATTTTGCCTCTTTCTTTTACCTCAGTGCATCCCTCTTCACTTGTCCTCTCTTATTCCACCTTCTTTAAATTGCTTCCCTGATACACAGGTAAACTTCTGTAATATGTGGAGGGGCATTTTCAGAAAAACATCCAAGAATCGGGTGGAGAAAATGTCCATTTTTAACATACAAGACAGCTGTCTTTTTTTCAAGAATGGCCCAGCTACACGTTTTGTCCAGCTAGACGTCTAATTTTTTTTGCCATTACTGAAAAAATAAACCCATCCAAATTAAAAATGTCCCAAACTAGCCATTTGCATGTAGGAGGGGCCAGCATTTTGAATGGACTGGCCACACAGACATTCCAGGAGAGCAGTGGGGCACCCAAGGAAACACTGCTTTGAACTTCACATTAAGAGTCCTAGGTATACATCTCACCATATCCCCCAGTGCAGTGGGCTTTTGGTAGGATTTTGTGAGTTCACAGTTTCCATCACAAGGGTGACATATGAGCCTGGGTCCCCTTCTCTACAGCAGTCCACTGCACTGCCCACTAGGCTGCTCCAGAAACATAGAAACATAAAAGAAGATGATGGCAGATAAGGGCCATAGCCCATCAGGTTTGCCCACTCTACTGACCCACCCCCAAGTCTACTATCCTAGGGATCCCACTCCTGGTGACAGGTTCCCTTGGCTTAACCCTCTAAGGGATCCCACATGGGCATCCCATTTGCTCTTAAATTCTTGCACGCTGTTTGCCTCGATCACCTGCACTGGGAACTCGTTCCAAGGATCAACCACTCTCTCGGTGAAGAAATATTTCCTGGTGTCGCCATGAAATTTCCCGCCCCTGAGTTTGAGCAGATGCCATCTTGTGGCTGAGGGTCCTTTGAGAAAGAGAATCTCTTCTTCCATCTCGATACGGCCGATAATATACTTAAACGTCTCGATCATGTCTCCTCTCTCCCTACGTTCCTCGAGTGAGTACAGCCGCAAATTTTTCAGCCTTTCCTCGTACGATAGATCCTTGAGCCCCGAGACCATCCGGTGGCCATCTGTTGCACCGACTCTACTCTCAGCGCATCTTTTCGGTAGTGTGGCCTCCAGAATTGTACACAGTATTCCAAATGAGGCCTCACCATGGTTCTGTATAATGGCATTATGACTTCAAGCTTCCAGCTGACGAAACTCCTGCGGATGCAACCTAACAACTGTCTTGCCTTAGATGAAGCCTTCTCCACATGATCAGCAGTTTTCATGTCTGCGCTGATGATCACTCCCAAGTCTCGTTCTGTTGAAGTTCTAGCTAAGGTCTCACCATTCAAGGTGTAAGTTCTGCACGGATTTCTGCTGCCGAGGTGCATAATCTTGCATTTCTTAGCGTTGAAGCCCAGCTGCCAGGTCGAGGACCAAAGCTCCAACAAATGTAGGTCCTGTGTCATACTATCGGGTGAATTGCCATCTCTCACTATATTGCATAGTTTGGCGGCGTCAGCAAATAACATTACCTTACCTTGAAGCCCCTGAGTTAGATCACCTATGAATATGTTGAAAAGGAGCGGGCCCAAGACTGAGCCCTGCGGTACTCCACTGGCATCGGAGAAGGGAAACCAATCAAGACTAAAACCACAACCTTTAACTTCAAAAAAGGAAATTACCACAGCATGAGAACCATGGTTAAAAAACGGCTCAAGAAGGGCAAAGCAGAAATCCATTCAGTTGAACAAGCATGGTCTCTACTGAAAAACACCATCATTGAAGCTCAGAATCTTTACATCCGAAGATATCCAAAGGAAGGTGAAAAAAGAACAAAGGAGAACCAGCTTGGTTATCCAAAGAGGTGAAGGTTGCAGTAAGGGAGAAGAGGAACTCGTTTAAAAAATGGAAACGGGAAAAAACGACGGAGGCCTGGAACTGTCACAAAATCGACCAGAAAAAGTGTCATAAAGCGGTTATACAAGCCAAAAAAGACTATGAAGAAAAGATAGCGCAAGAAAACAAAAACTTTAAGCCCTTTTTTAGATATATAAAAGGGAAGAAACCAGCAAGAGAAACTGTGGGCCCTCTCAACGACCAAGGAATGATAGGGTCAATCAAAGAAGACAAACAGGTTGCTGATAGGTTAAATTCATTCTTTGCCTCTGTCTTCACAAACGAGGACACTACAACAATGCCAGACACTGGGAGGGTATTCACCGGAGGCATAGAGGAGAGCCTAACATCAATAAATGTGGAGTTGGACCAGATTTACTTTCAGATTGACAAACTAAAAAATGATAAATTCCCTGGACCAGACGGGATTCACCCGAGAGTTTTAAAGGAACTTAAGATAGAAATTGGGGAACTACTACAATCTTTAGCTAACATGTCAATTAGAACCGGGCAAGTACCAGATGACTGGAGGATAGCAAATGTCATCCCAATTTTCAAAAAAGGATCAAGAGGTGAACCAGGAAACTACAGACCGGTGAGTCTCACATCGGTTCCTGGGAAGATAATCGAAACACTAATTAAGGACCGCATTGTACAACACTTGGATAAGCACAACCTAATGAGAGATAGTCAACACGGCTTCAGGAAAGGGAGGTCATGTTTGACAAATTTACTTCAATTTTTTGAGAAGGTTAACAAGCAAATAGATAGTGGAGATCCAGTGGACATAATTTACTTGGACTTCCAAAAAGCGTTTGACAAGGTTCTGCACGCAAGGCTTATGAGTAAACTATTAAGTCATGGAATAGGAGGAGAAGTGCACGGATGGATCGGAAATTGGTTAGAGAACAGAACGCAGAGGGTAACCATAAATGGGAAATTCTCGGAATGGGAAAAGGTGACCAGCGGCGTGCCCCAGGGCTCGGTTCTTGGTCCCATTTTGTTCAATATTTTTATAAATGACCTGGAAGAAGAAACAACCTGTAATATAATCAAGTTTGCGGATGATACGAAACTATGTCGGGCGGTTGGCTCTCAAAGGGACTGTGAGGATCTTCAGAAAGATCTAAATCAGCTGGAAACGTGGGCGATAAAGTGGCAGATGAGTTTTAACATAGACAAATGCAAAGTGATGCATCTGGGAAAGAAAAACAAAGAACATGAATACAAGATGTCGGGGGTGACATTAGCCAAATGCGAACAGGAAAGGGATTTGGGGGTGCTGATAGACAGAACCCTAAAACCATCGGCTCAATGCGCGGCGGCAGCGAAGAAAGCAAATAGGATGTTAGGCATGATTAAGAAGGGGATCACGAGTAGGTCGGAAGATGTTATAATGCCACTTTACAGAATAATGGTCAGACCACACTTAGAATACTGTGTCCAACACTAGTCTCCATACCTTAAGAAGGACAAAATTCTGTTGGAGAGGGTACAGAGGCGAGCTACGAAACTAGTCAAAGGCATGGAGAATTTAAGCTACATGGAACGCCTCGGAAAACTGGGACTGTTCACCCTCGAAAAGAGAAGACTGCGTGGGGATCTGATAGAGACTTTTAAAATATTAAAGGGATTTGATCAAATTGACCAGGAAGCAGAATTACTGACATTTTCAGATGTGACGCGGACAAGAGGTCATAGCCTGAAACTGAATGGCAGCAGGATCAGGACAAATGTCAGGAAGTTCACACAAAGAGTGGTGGGCGCTTGGAATGCTCTCCCGGAGGAGGTGGTGGCAGAAAATACTGTGCTGGGTTTCAAACGCATGTTGGATGCACACCTTCTTGCAGATCATATTGAGGGATACGGGAAAACCGGGTCTCCAAAAAGGAGCACCTAAATGGGCCTCCGCGTGTGCGGATCGCCGGACTAGATGGACCTTGGTCTGATCCGGTGAAGGCGTTTCTTATGTTCTTATGTTCTTATAAACTGATCTGAATATAAATCGAGTAACCTTTTTCCCCCAAAAAGGAGGAAAAAAGGTTGACTCGAATATAAACCCAGATTAGGAATTTGGTTATGTGAGTGTCATAAGTAATAAGTAATGCACAATGTCTGATGTCAGCACAACTCAGGCTTAATAACAATGGGCAATTAGAAAAAAAATGGAGGAAAAAGCCTCAGACTAGGCTAAAAGAAGAAATGACTTTCAACTTATCTTCTGGTTGATCGGTACACCAACGGTGGCCAGCGTTTCACAAGTCTGCTGCCTCATGGTATAACGTATCCGATCAAGCTTCAAATGGGACACCAAAATGCATCTCCCTACGTTCCTCGAGTGAGTACAGCCGCAAATTTTTCAGCCTTTCCTCGTACGATAGATCCTTGAGCCCCGAGACCATCCGGTGGCCATCTGTTGCACCGACTCTACTCTCAGCGCATCTTTTCGGTAGTGTGGCCTCCAGAATTGTACACAGTATTCCAAATGAGGCCTCACCATGGTTCTGTATAATGGCATTATGACTTCAGGCTTCCAGCTGACGAAACTCCTGCGGATGCAACCTAACAACTGTCTTGCCTTAGATGAAGCCTTCTCCACATGATCAGCAGTTTTCATGTCTGCGCTGATGATCACTCCCAAGTCTCGTTCTGTTGAAGTTCTAGCTAAGGTCTCACCATTCAAGGTGTAAGTTCTGCACGGATTTCTGCTGCCGAGGTGCATAATCTTGCATTTCTTAGCGTTGAAGCCCAGCTGCCAGGTCGAGGACCAAAGCTCCAACAAATGTAGGTCCTGTGTCATACTATCGGGTGAATTGCCATCTCTCACTATATTGCATAGTTTGGCGTCGTCAGCAAATAACATTACCTTACCTTGAAGCCCCTGAGTTAGATCACCTATGAATATGTTGAAAAGGAGCGGGCCCAAGACTGAGCCCTGCGGTACTCCACTGGTCACCTCCGATGTTTTAGAGAGGGTACCGTTAACTACCACCCTCTGAAGTCTGCCACTCAGCCAGTCATTGACCCATGTAGTTAGTGTTTCTCCCAGCCCCATTGATTTCATTTTGCTCAACAGCCTGCGATGCAGGACACTATCGAAAGCTTTGCTGAAGTCTAGATATACGACATCCAAGGATTCTCCCAAGTCTAACTGTTTTGTTACCCAGTCAAAGAAGCTGATGAGATTGGATTGGCAGGACCTACCCTTGGTGAATCCATGTTGACTGGAATCCCGTAGATTCTCCTCATCCAAGATTGTGTCTAATTTACGTTTGATTAGTGTTTCCATAAGTTTGCATACTATTGATGTGAGACTCACCGGTCTGTAGTTTGCAGCCTTTGCCCTGGAACCCTTTTTGTGCAATGGAATGACGTTAGCTGTTTTCCAGTCCTGTTTTCTAGACCTGCTAGGACTAGCCATAATATCTTCAGCTGTCGTAGAAACACATATGTACTGTTTCTTGCAGATTTCTGGAGGTGAGAGGGAGTCATTGACCACTATGGAAGTGGGCCATATTTTCATCCTTCCAGTGTTCATCTCATCAGTTTGGGTTCCTTTTTGGCCATTATTCGTTTTAAAAGCAGGTCTAACCCAAAACGTCCAAATTGTGCCCTGGACATTTTGTAAAATGTTTGATTATCGCTGTAAAATGTCCAAGAGCTAAGCCTATCCTACTCCCATCCAAAACACATCTTTAAAATGCTCCCTTAAGATTTAGAAGCACTGGAGATAAAACAACCAGAAAGAAATCTAGAAAATCAGTTTAAAAAATGCCCACTTGTACATTTTGACTAGTAAGCTATCCAAGTGCTGGTTTATGCTGTCTATTGGACATGTCTTTTTTGAAAATGAGCCACAGCTCAAGTACTATATGCAATTCTGGTTGCCGTATCTCAAAAAGATATAGCGGACTTAAAAAAGGTACAGAGAAGGGCAACAAAAATGATAAAAGGTTTGGGGCGTCTTCCCTATGAGGAAAGGCTTAAGCAGCTAGGGCTCTTCGGCTTGGAGAAGAGACAGCTCAAGGGTGATATGATAGAGGTCTACAAAATACTGAGTGGAGTGGAAAGGGTAGATGTGGCTTGCTTGTTCTCTCTTTCCAAAAATACTAGGACTAGAGGACGTGATGAAGCTACTAAGTAGTAGATTTAAAACAAACCAGAGAAAATATTTCTTCAATGGGTAGTTAAACTCTGGAATTCATTGCTGGAGAATATGGTGAAATTAGTTAGCTTAGCGGGGTTTAAAAAAGGTTTGGATAAATTCCTAAAAGGGAAATCCCTAGGTCATTATTGAGATGGCTTGGGGAAATCCACTGCTTGTTCTTAGGATAAATAGCATAAAATCTGTTTTATTACTTGGTATCTAGCTGCGAGGTACGTAGGTACTTGGGACGTGGATTGGTCACTGTTGGAAACATGATACTGGGCTTGATGGACCTTCAGTATGTCCCAGTAAGGCAGTTCTTATGTTCTTATGATGGCAGATAAAGACCTGCATGGCCCATCCAGTCTGCCCAACAGTCACATTCATTATAAGGCAATGTTGAACCAACAATCCAGTAATGATTCATTTTAAGAATATAAGAATAGCTTTACTGGGTCAGACCAATGGTCCATGAAGCCCAGTAGCTCATCCTCACGGTGGCCAATCCAGGTCCCTAGTACCTGGCCAAAACCCAAGGAGTAGCAAGATTCCATGCTACCAATCCAGGGCAAGCAGTGGCTTTACCCATGTCCTTCTCAATAATAGACTATGGACTTTTCCTCCAAGAATTTGTCCAAACCTTTCTTAAAACCAGCTACGCTTCCGTTCTTACCACAACTTCCTAAATTCCACAATAAGATGTCTTCCCCTCACCCGAAATAGGCAAGACCTGTACTCAAGACGATATGAATGTGGTATAAGCTACGCAAACTTGCTCCTGATCTGTCTTGCCGCATCCAGACACAGACCATAGAAGTCGGTCCAGCATTGCTTTCGCTTCCCCCACTACTGGTGCTTAGATTTAGGCACCGCTCCTGCGCATTATAAATGAAATTATAGTTGAGTTTTGTGTCGATACTATCCTCTTTCTATTTACGGCTCCTTTATATCTATTTCAAGCATTTTTTAACTCATCACTGTTTTTGCCTCCATCACTTCTACAGTCTACTACTGCCTAAGCCAAGGGATGAGATGTTGGCCCCTCCCCCCCAGGCACCCAAAAGAGAGGGCTTTGCTCAGTAAGGAGGTTAAGGTGGTCCTTGAGGTGCCACAGAACAGATGTAGCATTAGGACTAGCAGGGACTGATGATGTTCTTTTTAGGAGCCTTCATCCACCGGCAATCTGTAGTGGGTCTCTCAAGAAGCTGATAGATACCATGTGTGATTTAAGCTGCCATTTGGTCTCGACATGCAGAAAGTCATCCCTTGTGACCTGCAGTTTCAGCATAAGGAATCCCAACTTCCCATTCACCAAAGTGTGATTGACATTCAAAGGTTTTGGCCTTAACCTCAAGCCCATATTTTTCACTTGTCTCCAAGTGCAACCTTGTCTGCACCCTATACAAATCAAATACAGTGTGATATCGAAGGACTCTAGTAGGAAGAAAGAATTACTTTTCACTCTGCGTAGAACTTTTAAATGTATTGAAATGATTCACTTTCATCACTGTTTCCTCTGATCAGCAACTCAGGATTTCAAAGCTCTTTCAGACAACAGAAATGTGGTAATTGTTATACACCTACACATCATTTATTATTACTCGTGTCTGACTGCAACCTGTGCAAAGCAGGATACTTTTCACCAGTGGTGTCTAAATACTGTACATAGCAAGGCCATGCAGAGCTTCATGTGTATGTGAGAACGGGATCCTCGGACATCATTACTTCCTAGCACTGTCCACAGAACAAACAAGAAATGATAGAAGCTTCGGGAGGGATGTGTTGATTTTGAAATGGCTTGTATGGCTGTGTAGTGGGAGACCACTCCATCGGTCTGTCCACTGGCTCCGCTAGGAGTGAGTCGCTCATTCAAACTGTAACTCTTCACATCAGGTTACCTGAGGTTCTCTGAGAACCAACTTAAACTTAATGTCAAGAAGTCATAGCTTCACTGTGAACAATAATATCGGTCGTGAAGTTGCAACATTATTCGTCATCTTTTGATGTAAAGAGGACATTCACCAATTAGGATCCTATATTTTGGTGACTAATTTGATGCCATGTTTAGGCTGTTCTAATTGATCTTAATCATTGATCAAAGAAAATGTTAAAAAGAGAAAGCAAATCTAATTTATACTACATGGTTGGTTTGTTCTTTTGGGGGGGAGGGAGGAGGAGCAGGAGTGAAGTCGGGGCAACTCATTTCCTGGTATATCCCCAGTGTGGTCAGCTGAAGGCATCGTGAAGAGGAGCGGAGGAGTCTTGCAGGGCAGTTCCTAGTACTACCGGGTCAGTCTGACTTTGCTATTTTTAATTGAATCAGCGTTTTTGCCACATAGATTGGACTCTTTATTTGCTTGTTTTTGTCTAGCACTTTAAACTGATCAGAAGGCTGTATGTCTCATTAAAACTGAAGCATGCAGTGGGTCACTGAGTTCTTAGCAGCAGCTGCAGAGACAGAAAGCTAAAAATGAAGTCTTGTAATGTCTAGGGCAAGAAGAACCTCGATGAGCCTGTGAAAGCAGCTAGAAGCTTTCTGCGTGCACACAGAGCAGATGATTTTGCTGGTGACAATAACACCAGTTTATCATACAGTCATGAGCCAAGAACAAATGACTGTTTATTAATCATAATCGGGGCTATTTTTCTCCTTGACTTGCACTGGGACCTTGAAGGATGCTTCCTGTTCCCTCCGTCTCGCTGCAGAAAGCCCAAATCCCTCACAGGCCTG
This sequence comes from Geotrypetes seraphini, assembly GCF_902459505.1. Lineage (NCBI taxonomy): Eukaryota > Metazoa > Chordata > Amphibia > Gymnophiona > Dermophiidae > Geotrypetes > Geotrypetes seraphini. The sequence goes on along the minus strand of NC_047086.1, from coordinate 6,411,035 downwards.
AGAACCAAGTTGCCATGGCAGCATCTCGCTTGCTTGCTTGCATACAAATGAGGACTTAAAATGCAGCATATTCATGCCATTAAATTCAATTGGATTTTAAGGCGGAGAGGATTAGGGAAATAAAAAGCGCGCTGAAATATCCCTGGGAATTGCTGCTGACAAGTAAATCACCGTATACTACAAGGCACTTTAAGACATTGTGTGGCCCTGGCAGTCCCTTATGGAAATATCAAGCTTTTCCTGCTCATGACACTGGTTTTCTGAGGGCTAGCATTAGTGAATGCTCCTTCTTTACACCTCAGCACGTGCCTGGCCATTTACACTTCAAAGAGAAATGTGCTGGTACTTTCTCTAACTTCAGGGCTGAGTCCGTTAAAATGAAATGGTGGAAGATTTGGCCAGCAGTGCACATCTCTGACTTCTGTGCATTATGCTAAATAATTCCAAATAAAATAATATTCTTAGCACTGTACAAACGATATTAATAAAATCAGGTGTATTCAGACCAATAACACAGGCAAAACATTTCAGCATGGGTCACTGAGGGCTGTTCAAAGTGGGCGAGTCCAGCTGGAGAAGCGGTGAATCAGCAGAAATATCTCGTTTATTTCTTTAAAACATTTATATCCCCAAAAAACTATGCGGCTTACAAAATAACATTCATAAAAAGTTTGCATTAACACGACATACTTGAAATTACTTAATACAATCAGTCTTCCATAATTCAAAAAACTAAAAACAATAAACTAGTTCTACTTCATATAAAAGCCTTTTGAAACAAGGTGGCCTTCAAACGCTTGCGAAAAGATAAAAAGGGAGAGATCAGCCGAACAGTGTCCGGGATAGTGTTCTATAATTGGGGGCCTACCACACTAAAAATGCGAAACTTCTCCCTCTGTATTCGCTGTGATAGGGGATTAACAGAACCGCAAATAACTTTTTCATATGTTATTTGCTGTTTTCTATTAAAAACCTTCGTGAATATGGTGAAACAGTGAATAACATGGTGGAAGCCCTGGCCTGTTCCTGAAGGAGAGGCAAAACACGGTGAAGGAAAGTGCTGGGAATCGGCGATTTTCTCTGTAAACGCTTGGAATCAGCGATTTCTCTATGCAAGTTGATGTAATTGGGGGGAAGGAGCCAGCAAGCTAAAAACCGTGAATGCTGAACCTGCGAATATGGAGGGAGAAGTATAGTTGCCTTAGCTTTATGGACATTAAAAAAAAAAAATGTTCTCATGAAAATATTGCTAATTTTTCCTTCCACTTTGATGACCCAGATTGCAAAGCTGACACGTATGCAACATGTGTTTAAGGGGGAAGGGGTCAAAGAATGCTTCTTTAAAAAAATTGAGTCATTCTAAAGCAAGAAACATTCAAAGGCCCTTCTCTGTGCATGGTTTCCCATTTTCCCACCAAAATTCAGATTGGCGGCCAACGGATTTTCCTGCCTCATTCACCTCAAGCTCCAACCAATCGGGTTTGAGGACTTACTATATAAAGACAAACTGCAGACCTCGGTGCATACCCTGAAGAAAGCCACAGGATGATGGCTGAAATGTCAGTTCTACCTGACAAGGCAAAGGAATTGGGACTTATATACCGCCTTTTTGGTAGTTTTATAACCACATTCAAAGTGGTCAGTTGCAGAAACCCTGAGAGATGTGACTTTGGCTTGTGACTTTGAGGGTAATTATGTAAGTTAGATCAGTGTTCTTCAACCTTTTTACACCTGTGGACCGGCAGAAATAAAAGAATTATTTTGTGGACCGGCAAACTAATAGGACTAAAATTTAAAAACCCCGTTTACACTCCATTTCCGCGAGCTCGGTCTCTGCAAACCATCTGATCCCATCTGCACAAGCCGCAATTATGATTTTATATTGAATGTATTTTATTAAAGTATAAAAAGAAACAATATTCTGAACAATTGTGATTTTATAAATACAGATATACAGAATACGGACCAACAAAACCCCTGTCTCCCCTCCCCTTCACATATATCCCCTCTACTATCAAGAAAACTGAACAAGCCAAGTTCATAGAAATATCATGCTAACAGAATACTGCAGTCCCCAGTTATGTCTCTAGCAGGATATATATTTCAAATCTGATATATTCTAATCACAAAATAGAAATAAAATTATTTGTTTCTACCTTTTGTTGTCTCTGGTTTCTGCTTTCATCTTCTTTTCACTCTCTTCCTTCCAGCGTCTGCCCTCTCTGTCTCTTCAATCAGCATCTGCCCCTTCCATCTACTATCTGACCTCTCCCCCTTCCATATGGTATTTGTCTTCTTTCTATGCCCCTCTCCCCTTTCCATCCAACCTATGCCCCTCTCTCCTTTTTACACGATTCACTCCAGCTTCACTGCTCTCTTAATTTTTATCTCTCCTACACCAGATCTAGCATCTTTGTCCCTCTCAATTTCTCTGCTGACCCTCCCTTCCCATCTCATTCCTATCTCTCCCCTTCCCCTCCTCTAATCTACCTGCAAGCTGTTTCGTTCCTTTTTTCTTCTCCCTTCCCTCCTCCCCCTGTCCAGCAGCATCACTCCTTCTCCCTCCCTCCAGGTCCAGTAGCAGCTGTCCCTTTTTCCCCCTTATCCAGCAGCTTCCCAGACTCCTTTCCCTCCTCCCCTCCCAGCAACATCTCTCCTTCTCCCTCTCCAGGTCCAGTAGCAGCTGTCCCTTTTTCCCCCTTACCCAGCAGCTTCCCAGACTCCTTTCCCTCCCCCCTCCCAGCAGCATCTCTCTCTCTCCAGGTCCAGTAGCAGCTGTCCCTTTTTCCCCCTTACCCAGCAGCTTCCCAGACTCCTTTCCCTCCTCCCCTCCCAGCAGCATCTCTCCTTCTCCAGGTCCAGTAGCAGCTGTCCCTTTTTCCCCCTTACCCAGCAACTTCCCAGACTCCTTTCCCTCCCCCCTCCCAGCAGCATCTCTCCTTCTCCTTCTCCAGGTCCAGTAGCAGCTGTCCCTTTTTCCCCCTTACCCAGCAGCTTCCCAGACTCCTTTCCCTCCCCCCTCCCAGCAGCATCTCTCCTTCTCCCGCTCCAGGTCCAGTAGCAGCTGTCCCTTTTTCCCCCCTTACCCAGCAGCTTCCCAGACTCCTTTCCCTCCCCCCTCCCAGCAGCATCTCTCCTTCTCCCTCTCCAGGTCCAGTAGCAGCTGTCCCTTTTTCCCCCCTTACCCAGCAGCTTCCCAGACTCCTTTCCCTCCCCCCTCCCAGCAGCATCTCTCCTTCTCCCTCTCCAGGTCCAGTAGCAGCTGTCCCTTCTTTTTTTTTTCACCATGCCAGCAGCTTTCTCCCCTCCCAGCAACTCTCCTTACTTACCAGCGCTGCGATTCAGTAAGGCAGGCTCGGTTCCTTTGTTGGGTCGCACCGCCTCTGAGGAAAGCGGAAGTTGCATCATCAGAGGCGGCCCGACTCAGCAAAAGCTCCAAGGCTTCCTTCCTGAATCGCTGCACTTGTAAGGAGAGCCGCTGGGAGGGAAGAAAGCACAGTTGGAGGCTCCCCATTATATCTCCGTCCCTGCGCTCCTCGATCTTGCCAGTCCTGTGTGGACCGGCAGGAAATTGAAGAAGTTAATCTCGCCGGTCCTGTGCGGATCGGCTGGAATTTTCTGCGGACCGGCACTGGTCTGCGGACCGGCGGTTGAAGAACTGTGAGTTAGATGACACTAAACTGTTCAAAGTTGTTAAAATACTTGTTGATTGTGATAAATTAGAAGACTGAGAGTCCAAGTAGCAGATGAAATTGAAGGTGGACAAATGCAAAATAATGCACATTGGGAAGAATAACCCAAATCATAGTTACCAGATGCTAGGGTTCATTTTGCAGCTAAGCGCCCAAGAAAAAGATCTGCGTATCATTGTAGCCAGGTCCAATCTGTAGCGGCAGCCAAAAAAGAAAACAAGATGCTAGGAATTATTAAAAAAGGGATGGTTAGCAAGACTAATGGCTCCGTTTACTAAGGTGCGCTAGCGTTTTTAGTGCACGCAGGAAATTACAACACGCTACGCTTCTAGAACTAACGCCAGGTCTAGTGCATGCGGCAATGTAGCGGGTGCTATTCCGTGCATTAAAGCACTAATGCGGCTTAGTAAAAGGAGCCTTAAGAATGCTATAATGCCTCTGCATTACTCCATGGTGTGACCTCACCTTAAGTATTGTGCTCAAGTCTAGTCGCCTTATCTCAAGAAAGATATAGCGGAACTCAAAAAGGTTCAAAGAGCAACCAAGATGATGATAAAGGGGATGGAACGTCTTTCATATGAGAAAAACTAAACAAGGTTAGGGCTCTTCAGCTTAGAAAAGAAAAGGCTGAGGGGAGATATGACTGAAGTCTACAGAATCCTGAGTGGTGTTGAACAAATACAAGTGGATCCATTTTTTTTACGCCGTCAGAAATTACAAAGACTAGAAGACACCTGTTGAAGTTACAGGGAAATACTTTAAAAACTAATAGGAGGAATTAGTTTTTCACTCAAAAAATAGTTAAGCTCTGGAATGCGTTGCCAGAGGTTGTGGTAAGAGCAGGTAACGAAGCTGGTTTTAAGAGAGGTTTGGATAGTTTCCTGGAGGAAAAGTCCATTGAGATGGACATGGGGGAAGCCACTCCTTGCCCTGGATTGGTAGCATGGAATGTTGCTACTATTTGGGTTTTTCCAGGTTCTAGTGACCTGGATTGGCAACTGTGAAGAGAGTCTACTAAGGCTATTCTTATGTCATCATTGATGATACGTTGAAACCCTGAGCTTAGGGTACAGCAGTAGCTTAGAAATCAAATAGAATGTTAGGAGTTATCAGGAAAGGAATGGAAAACAAAGATGAAAATGTTATATTGTCTTTGTATCACTATGGTGCATCCGCACCTCAAATACTGTGTGCAATTCTGGTCACCGTATCTCAAAGCAGATATAGTGGAATTAGAAAAGATAGAGATGGGCATTAAGAACATAAGGATTGCCGCTGCTGGGTCAGACCAGTGCTCTAAATCAGTGTTCTTCAACCTTTTTACACCCGTGGACCGGCAGAAAAAAAATAATTATTTTGTGGACCGGCAAACTACTAGGACTAAAATTTAAAAATCCCGTTTCCGCCCCATCTCCGCGAGCTCGGTCCCCACAAATCATCTGATCCCATCCACACAAGCCTCAGTTATGATTTTATATTGAATGTATTTTATTAAAGTATAAAAAGAAACAATATTCTGTAGAATTGTCATTTTATAAATACAAATAATACAGAACAAGGATCAACAAAACCCCTGTCTCCCCTCCCCTTCACATATATCCCCTCTACTATCAAGAAAACTGAACAAGCCAAATTATTACAGAATGCTACACAGAAATATCATGCTAACAGAATACTGAAGTAACACATGACAGGAATAGTTTTAGGGGAGTGCAACTAGGGCAACTGCCCCCTGGTCAGAGAGCGCCCTAAGCCAGCTGAAAGCTAAAGAAGCACTGCCTGGGTTTTGCAGTCCCCAGTTATGTCTAACACCAGCTCTAGCAGGATATATATTTCAAATCTGATATATTCTAATCACAAAATAGAAATAAAATTATTTTTTTCTACCTTTTTGTCGTCTCTGGTTTCTGCTTTCAATCTTTTTTTCACTCTCTTCCTTCCAGCGTATGCCCTCTCTGTCTCTTCAATCCAGCATCTGCCCCTTCCATCCACTATCTGTCCTCTCCCCCTTCCATATGGTATCTGTCTTCTTTCTATGTCCCTCTCCACTTTCCATCCAGCTTGTGCCCTTCTCTCCTATTTACATGATTCATTCCAGCTTCACTGCTCTCTTCATTTTTATCTCTCCTACACCAGATCTATCATCGTTGTCCCTCTGCTTATTTTTCTGCTGACCCCTTCCTATCATCAATCTCTCTACTTTCTCATGCCTGTGTCTCCCCTTCCCCTCCTCTAATCTCTCTGCCAGCTGTTTCCTTCCTTTTTTCATTCTCCCTTCCCTCCTCCTCCTGTCCAGCAGTAACTCTCTTCCCTTCCTCCCCTCCCAGCAGCATCTCTCCGTCTCCCTCTCCAGTAGCAGCTGTCCCTTTTTTTTCCTTGCCCAGCAGCTTCCCAGATTCCTTTCCCTCCTCCCCTCCCAGAAGCATCTCTCCTTCTCCCTCTCCAGTAGCAGCTGTACCTTTTTTTCCTTGCCCAGCAGCTTCCCAGATTCCTTTCCCTCCTCCCCTCCCAGAAGCATCTCTCCTTCTTCTTCTCCCTGTCCAGTAGCAGCTGTCCCTTTTTTTATCTTGCCCAGCAGCTTCCCAGATTCCTTTCCCTCCTCCCCTCCCAGAAGCATCTCTCCTTCTTCTCCTTCTCCAGTAGCAGCTGTCCTTTTTTTTCCTGGCCCAGCAGCTTCCCAGATTCCTTTCCCTCCTCCCCTCCCAGATGCATCTCTCCTTCTCCTTCTCCCTCTCCAGTAGCAGCTGTCCCTTTTTTTTCCTGGCCCAGCAGCTTCCCAGATTCCTTTCCCTCCTCCCCTCCCAGATGCATCTCTCCTTCTCCTTCTCCCTCTCCAGTAGCAGATGTCCCTTTTTTTTCCTGGCCCAGCAGCTTCCCAGATTCCTTTCCCTCCTCCCCTCCCAGATGCATCTCTCCTTCTCCTTCTCCCTCTCCAGTAGCAGCTCTCCCTTTTTTTCACTTGCTCAGCAGCTTCTGATAGTGGCTTTCTCCCCTGCCAGCAGCTCTTCTTACTTCCCAGTGCAGCGATTCAGAAGGCAGCCTCGGGTCCTTTGTTGGGTCGCGCCGCCTCTGAGGAAAGAGGAAGTTGCATCATCAGAGGCAGCCGCGACTCAGCAAAAGCCCCGAGGCTGCCTTCGTGAATCGCTGCGCTGGGAAGTAAAGGAGAGCTGCAGAGAGGGGAGAAAGCCACTGTCGGAGGCTCCCCAAGATCTCTCCGGCCCAGCGCACGCTTCCGATGCTGATCTTGCCGGTCCTGCGCGGACCGGCAGGAAGTTCAAATGAGTCAATCTTGCCGGTCCTGCGCGGACCGGCAAAAATTTCCTGCGGACCGATACCGGTCCGCGGACCGGCGGTTGAAGAACTGTGCTCTAAATGAGTCCAGCCTCACCTGTGTACGTCACGGTTTAGCAGGAACTAGTCCAGCTTAGTCTTGAAGCCCTGGAGGGTGTTTTCCCCTACAACAGACTCCAGAAGAGCGTTCCAGCTCTCCACCACTCTCTGGGTAAAGAACTTCCTTAAGTTTGTACGGAATCTATCCCCTTTCAATAATAATGATAAAGGTGATGGTATGATTTCCCTACGAGGAAAGGCTATAGTGGCTAGGACTCTTCAGCCTGCAGAAGAGGTGCCTCAGGGAAGATATGATAGAAGTCTGAGTGGAGCAGAACAGGTAGATATGAATCGCTTGTTTACTCTTTCCAAAATTGCTAGGAGTAGGTGGTCATGAAATAAATCTACTAAGTAGTAGATTTAAAACAAACTGGAGAAAATATTTCTTTCCTCAGTGTGTAATTAAACTGTGGAATATGATGAAAACAGTTAGATTAACAGGGATGTAAAAAAGTTTGGATAATTTCCTAAAAGAAAAGTTGATAAGCTGCCCTTAAGAAGGACTTGAGAAAATCCACTGCTTATTCTTAGGATAAGCAGTATAAAATCTTTTTTTCTCTTTTGTAACCTGGATTAGTCACTGTTAGAAACAGTGGACCTACGGCAGTTATTCCCAGTATTGCAACTCTTATGTAGGCATTATTACTGGTTTTGTTTTTAAGCTAGTGTGCTTTCATTTTAGATTGTATTAGTTGCAAATTATAATGACTCAGATAAATAAAGTCATCATTATTTTTCCATGTATTATTGGATATCACATAGACAGACGATCCCTTGGGATCCACATTGATTCAGCTGTACACTGAGGCCCACATAAGTGCAGAGTCATGAGACAGAGATTTGTTCCCAACTAAAATTCAGTTCAAGTTGTGTACAAGCCAAGGCATGAGGCTGAGTGAGCAAAAAGCATTAAAGATCCGGTAATTGGGTTATCAATGCCAGAATTTAAGGAAATCTCTTTGTAGTGTGCTAACCTGTGACAGCAGAAATCCTAGTATGTTTCCATCCCCAGCTCCAATGTGGATTCAGCCACCTAGAAGAGGGGAGAGAGGGGTGAGTACAAGGCAGTAAAAACGTGTGTCAGTAACAGAGCTGAGATAGTTTCAACTTGCCTGGCTTCCAGGGAAGTGAGAGGTGAGGGCCAAACAAGCCAAGCCCCTCCCCATCCATCCCTTTAAGTCTAATATTCAAGGCAGGGTCTGAAGTCACAGCAGGACACAGATGGGGAGAAAATGAGGTTAAGTAAGAGTCACAGAGCACCTTTGATTGACAGAAATGAAATGGACTAATGAGATCCTGGTAACTGCAATTCTCACATCTTTTTTTGGCCTGAGGTTCCAGAATTGAGTTCATTGCCATTGTGAATAATTGAGATTCTCTATGAGTCAGTTTCCTGCACCTGGTCGCGTGTCCTCCCCCCATTCATAACAGTAAGGGGCCAATGCAGAGAGCCTTGCAAAAGAGCCACAATTATTACAGCAAAACTACCGCATCCTGTTAGAATCAATGAGCATTAATATCACAAAGGGAATCCACCACAGCTCATTGCCAAATCTCGCCCTTCCTGTCGCTGCCTGCGCAGTTACTAGCTCAAGCACTGACATTTAAAATCAAATTACCAGGCAGTCCTTCCTTTCTCCCCTCCCCCCCATTAAAAAATAATCCCTGGTGTCTGTTGACCTGAAAGCATCCCCCCCCCCTCCATACACACACAACCAGACACCCACTTCTGACCCCTCCCTTGCACCCCCTCTGGGTCAATGCCTACCTGCTCCTGCCTCTGGTGCCACCATCTTGAAAAATGCCCCACATGGGCCTGTCTGCCTTACAAGGGACAAACAACTCCTTGCCCAGCACAGGTAGAAATGCAGATAATGGACCAAATGGAGAAAAGGTCTGTGGCTCCCTTCCTTTACCTGTGCTGAGCAAGTTTCCCCCCTGGTAGTCTATTAGTACTTCAGTTTAGTGAGCGGTAGTGATGGAAGAAAGTGCCACAAACTCAGACAATGTGCCTTCAATAAGAAGTGCTGCCAGATCGGCATGATTTTCTAGCCCGCGTGCAAGATGAGGAATTAGCCAGAGAGTTCTATTTTCTTTCTTTATTGTCTCAGCAGATTTCCTGACAGCTGAAAAGGACTGTTTGACCCATCCAGTTTGCTTAGTTGGCCTTCCTGACATCACTTTCTTTGTTTACTTATTTATAATAATTAGAACATTTTTTTAAATTAATTTTTTATCTATTAGCTCGTGACAAATGACTTATAATCAGGCAATCAATCCACGTTGTTAACACGTAAGAACATAAGAACTGCCATCTCCGGATCAGACCCATGGTCCATCGAGTCCGGCGATCCGCACACGCGGAGGAGGCCCAGTCAGGTATACACCTGATGTAGTTTTAGTCACCCATATCCCTCTATGCCTCTCATAAGGAGATGTGCATCTAATTTGCCTTTGAATCCCAGCACAGTGGATTCCTTAATAACCTCCTTTGGGAGAGCATTCCAGGCGTCTACCACTCGCTGCGTAAAACAGTACTTCCTGACATTTGTCCTGGACTTGTCCCCCCTTAGCTTCAAACCATGTCCTCTTATCCGTGTTGCGTTGGACAATGTAAATAATTTATTTTCCTGCTCTATTTTATCGATGCCTTTCAGCATTTTGAACGTCTCGATCATGTCCCCTCGCAGCCTCCTCTTCTCAAGGGAGAACAGTCCTAGTTTCTTGAGTCGTTCCTCATATTCCAAGTTCTCCATACCTCTTATTAACTTTGTTGCTCGTCTCTGCACCCTCTCCAACGTAACTCCATAAACAATGTAAATTGTACAAAGAGAGGCTCCAATGCAGTACATAAAAAGAAATGAATATAAGATGATGTCTAAGTCAAGAGAGAGGTTTTAAGGAGCATTAAGAGATTAAAAGATCAGAAGGAAAAATGCTAGGTAGAGGACGCTATCGTCTTAGATCCATCACACTGCAGCTTGCATTCATTCTCTCATGTATTATACACATACTGCCCCAAATGATTGCCAGTCTCCCAGTGAACCTTTGCTTTCCAGAAGCTGCTGAGGGGCTTTTCTGCTTCCTGCAAGCTCTCCTGTTTCTTGAGCCTGCTAAAATTTGTGTCATAATCTAATCTACAATTCCTGAGTCGCTCCATGCCTAAATAGGTTCAAGACGACGTACAATTTGGTAAAGGAAGAAAGAAATAAGGAGGAGGAGACAGCAATGGGAGAAGGAGGGGGAGGGAAGAAGAGACTTCTAAAGGAAGCAAGGAGGAGATATTAGAAGTATAGTTTACATTGGGAGAGGGTGAAATCTATGAGATAGAGCAAGCTATGTGTCCATTTGAATTTGATCTTATGCAACAACTCAGTTCCTGAATTCTGCTTTAACTTTTCCCAATAACTGGACGTTGTAATACCCACTTAATGTTTCATAATGACCTTTATCATCAGGAAGGCCAAACATACGAACCTGATATCCAGCCAGGGTGCATGGGGGCTTCAATCCCAAATAAAAGCAACTTTGGGCCACAAGATGCTAGGAACTATTAGAAAAGGAATTGTGATTAAGACTAAGAATGTTATAAAGCCTCTGTATCGCTCCATGGTTTGACCTCACCTTGAATATTTTGTTCAGTTCTAGTCACTGTATCTCAAAAAAGATATAGTGGAATTAGAAAAAGTTCAAAGAAGAGCAACCAAGATGATAAAGGAATGGAGCTCCTAGTTCAATCAGAAAATAAGATTAAAGATTGAACTAGGCCAGTTACTGGGCAGACTTGCACGGTCTGTGTCTGCATATGGCCGTTTGGTGGAGGATGGGCTGGGGAGGGCTTCAATGGCTGGGAGGGTGTAGATGGGCTGGAGTAAGTCTTAACAGAGATTTCGGCAGTTGGAACCCAAGCACAGTACAGGGTAAAGCTTTGTATTCTCGCCCAGAAATAGCTAAGAAGAAAAAAAAAAAAAAAAAAATTTAAATTGAATCAGGTTGGGCAAACTGGATGGACCATTCGGGTCTTTATCTGCCATCATCTACTATGTTACTATGTTACTTCTGACTGTGAAAGAGGTCTATATATCACCCCATTTTTCATTCCCTTTTTCCAGAGTTCTTTGGCCCCTATGTCCTGCAATTCTGTCACGTTAATATTTTTTTTTACATGTAATGCCACTTCTCTACCCTTTTTATCTATACCTTATCACGAAGACCACATACCATTTTAGTAGCCTTCCTCTGGACTGAATCCTCTTTGAAGGTGCGGCCTCCAGAATTGTACACAATATTCTAAATGAGGTCTCACCAGAGTCTTATACGGAGGCATCAATACCTCCTTTTTCCTACTGGCCATACCTCTCCCTATGCACCCTAGCATCCTTCTAGCTTTTGCAGTTACCTTTTCAACCTGTTTGGCCACCTTAAGATCATCACATACAATCACACCCATTGTGCACATAAGTTCTTCACCCCCTAAACTGTACCGTTCCTCAGGTTTTTGCATCCCAAATGCATGAGCTTGCATTTCTTATCATTAAATTTTAACTGCCAAATTTCAGACCATTCTTCAAGCTTCGCCATCCGGGTGTCTACTCTATTGCAGATTTTGGTATCATCCGTAAAGAGGCAAATGTTACCCGACAACCCTTCAGCAATATCGTTTATAAAGAACAGGGTGGGCTTAGGGCGGACTTAGGACTTGGATGCTCCTCAGGCATAAACAAACCTTTAACAAAAGGTCCTGAGCTTTTTTTAGACATTTGGATTGAGACCTGTTTTAAACGCATGTAAATGCTAAAAAGGTGCCCAAGAGCTGAACCTTGAGGCACACCACTGGTAACATTTCTTTTCCTCAGAGCAATCTCCATTGACCATACCCTCTGTCACCTTCCACTCAACTAGTTCCTGAACCAATCCATCACTTTGGGGCCCATACCAAGGGCACTCAGTTTATTTATTAGATGACTGTCAAAGGCTTTGCTAAAATCTAAATACTCTACATCTAGAACACTTCCTCTAGCCAATTCTCCCGGTTATTCAGTCAAAGAAATTGATCAGATTTGTCATGAGTTCATCAGATATTTTTATATCTTCTACCTTAGGAGCTACAAACCAGTTCTTCAGTTCAACAGAAGATGAAGGATGCCCAATGTGCAGCAGCCAAAAAAGCAAACAGGATGCTAGGAATTATTGAAAAAAGGGATGGTAAACAAGACTAAGAATGTTATAATGCCCCTATATCATGCCATGGTGCAATTTCATCTGGGGTATTGCGTTCAATTCTGGTTGCGTGATCTGGGCTCTCTTCAATTATTCCGTAAACATCTGAAAACTTGGCTTTTTTCAAAATTGTAATCTTTGTTTCCTTCTATATTATCCCTATCCCTATTCTATTTTTTTTTTAATTTTCTGTAAACCATGTTGAGCTCTATTCTTATAGAGAAGATGCAGTATATAAGCTTAAGGTTTAGTTTAGTTTAGTCTCCTTATCTCAAGAAAGTTATATAGTAGTGGTTCAAAGAAGAGCGACCAAGATGGTAAAGGGGTTGGAACTCCTCTCGTATGAGGAAAGATTAAAAAGGTTAGAGCTCCTCAGCTTGGAAAAGAATCAGCTAAGGGGAGATAGGATTGAAGTCTACAAAATCCTGAGTGGAGTAGAACGGGTACAAGTGGATCGATTTTTCACTCTGTCAAAAATGACAAAGACTAGGGGACACTCAATGAAGTTACAGGGAAATACTTTTAAAACCAATAGGATGAAATTTTTTTTCACTCAGAGAATAGTTAAGCTCTCAAACATGTTGTCAGAGGATGTGGTAAGAGCGGATAGCGTAGCTGGTTTTAAGAAAGGTTTGGACAAGTTCCTGGAGGACATGGGGGAAGCCACTGCTTGTCCTGGATCGGTAACATGGTAGCATGCTGCTCCTTGAGCTTGGGCCAGGTACTTGGGAACTGGATTGGCCACCATGAGAATGGGTTACTGAGCTTGATGGACCATTGATCTGACCCAGTACTAGGCTATTCTTTTGTTCTGGAAACAGAGAATTTTGTGTTTAAACATTGATGCTGCCATTTCAGAACATAAGAATTGCCGCTGTGGGGTCAGACCAGTGGTCCATCGTGCCCAGCAGTCCACTCATGCGGCGGCCCCCAGGTCAAAGACCAGTGCTCTAAATGAGTCCAGCCTCACCTGCGTACGTTCCTGTTGCCTGTCACCAGTGCACTTGCTAGATTCATAAAGGGGCAATTTCAAAACATATGGTTGGACATTTGGTGCTAGATATCCAAAGTTGGCCGTGAGAAAATGCCTATTTTTGAAAGGCAAACCCCCATATGTCTACCTGCACTGCACCAATGCATTTGATGTCACCCTGTCTCTGAAGTTTATTTTTAATAGTTATTTTTATATGCTCGTTTATCTGGTTTTAATTTTTTACCTTGTAGATCTCCCTGTCTCTCCCTGAATCGCCGCTGCAAAGCGGCGGCCCGCTGAACTCCGCCCACCTGCCAGGTCTGCTCATGCTCCTTAAAGTCGGGCCATTTGCGGCGCATGCTGAAGGAGCACTCCTTCGTGCGCAGCCTGAGGGCGCTTTCTTTTTAAACACTGATTTTGGTCCCGCTGATAAAATCCAGAAGCTTATCTCTCATTTATCTATTACTACTTAGTTTAGTATATTTGTTGACAATAATTCCTCAATCCTCCGTTAACCCTACCAAAATCCTCTACATGTCTTCTCAACCCACGCCCCCATAACCTTAAGATTCCTGTCCTTCGCCAATCAGTAATTACTGAAATCCCTATTTCACCTCATCCTTTTACTAATCTTACTGAAGCTACTACAAACCCACACTCTCTCAGTTATTACACTTCAAATTGTACACATTTAAAACTAGGACTTATCAATGTAAGGTACGTTAAAGGTAAATACCATCTAATAAAAGAAACTATTCTCTCTCAAGAGTTACATACTCTTTGTATGACTGAATCCTAGCTAACAGATGGTGAAGAAGCTTATCTCTCCTTCTGCAGTCCATCTAATTATTCCTACGTTTTCAATCATCGTTACAAACGTAAAGGTGGTGGCTTAGCCATCATCTACCATAATAACTTAATTAGTCCCATAGACTGTTCTTCCGGGAACGTGGCCATCAAATTTCTTCAAGTTAAAATCAATATTGATCCAAAAATTGACATTCTTTTACTGTATATTTCTCCACCTATTTGTCAAAACAACCTAACTCTTCTTCAAAATTTACTTTTTGATTTTTACTCTTCATCAAACCACCCCTTGATTCTAGGAGATTTTAACATTCACTTTGATGAGACAACTAACCTTATCACCAGAGATATCTTAACCCATATCAATACTTCAAGATCCAACTCACTCTGCAGGACATACTTTGGACACGATGCTAATTTCACAATCACAATTCTTTACTTTTTCTGATCTTTCCATTACACCTGTTCCTTGGTCAGATCATCATTTCATTTCAATTAAGATTTACCTAAAAAATAAAAAACCAATAGCTTCACAACCCAAAACAATTTCATATCGTGATTATACAAAATTAGAATTGACAAATGTCCTTTCTTCATTCAACAATCCAAGCTCTATTAGATAACGAAGTACCAGTAATCACTAAAACTATTTCCACCCGTAAAATACATAACCCCTGGTTTTCAGATGAGCTTTTCCTGCCCAAAAGACAATTAAGATCCCTCGAGAGGAAATGGCGTCAAAATAAATCCCTTACAAATCTGAAACTGTATAAAGAACATGCATCTTTCTACAAGATGAAAATTAATTGCGCCAAAAGAAACTACTATTCCACTAAAATCTTAAAGGCAAAAAATCTTAAAACCCCTCCATCCTCTATTCTATCCTGAAATCCATTGCTCCTACCTCCCAGAAGGAGGATAGTACGCCTTAGGAAACCGGACGGGAACTATGTAGAATCGGACTCCAAGAAGGCTAAACTGTTAAATGAATACTTTTGCTCAGTTTTCACCCGTGAGGCGCAGGGATCCGGCCCTCAACTACCTACAGGGGATAGCTCGATAGACCCGTTTTGCAGCTTCGAGATAACGCCCAATAGTGTCTACAGTGAACTATCCAAACTCAAGGTTCACAAAGCCATGGGGCCAGACAACATACACCCCAGAGTACTCAGAGAGTTAAAAGACACCTTGGCGAAACCACTATCAACACTCTTCAATCTCTCCCTTAGCAAAGGAAAAGTTCCGCTAGACTGGAAAACGGCTAATGTCATTCCACTCCACAAAAAAGAAAGTAGGACGGAAGCTACGAACTACAGACCAGTGAGTCTCACATCAATAGTAAGCAAACTAATGGAAACTCTAATCAAACACCAATTGGATGCGGTCCTTAACGAGGGGAATCTGCGAGATCCCCATCAACATGGGTTTACAAAGGGGAGGTCCTGTCAATCCAACCTGATCAGCTTCTTTGACTGGGTGACGAGGAAGCTGGATATTGGGGAGTCCCTGGACGTCGTGTACTTAGATTTCAGCAAAGCATTCGATAGCGTACCACACCGCAGGTTGTTGAGCAAGATGAGCTCCATAGGTTTGGGAGATACCTTGACCACATGGGTGGGGGACTGGCTAGGAGGTAGACTTCAGAGGGTGGTGGTGAATGGCTCCCCCTCCGAAACGACAGAGGTGTTAAGTGGAGTGCCGCAGGGCTCGGTCTTGGGCCCAATCTTATTCAACATCTTCATAAGGGACTTGGCTGAAGGGCTTCAGGGTAAATTAACGCTATTCGCCGATGATGCCAAATTATGCAATATAGTGGACAAGAACACAACAGGACCTGACAACAAATCCAAGACCGATAGTATGGCACACGACCTCCTCCTACTGGAGAATTGGTCCAGGACCTGGCAACTAAACTTCAATGCCAAAAAATGCAAGGTCATGCACCTTGGCAACAAAAATCCATGTAAGACTTACACTCTTAATGGTGAGATCCTAGAGAGAACTGTAGCGGAACGAGACTTAGGGGTAATCATCAGTGAGGACATGAAGACTGCAACTCAGGTGGAGAAAGCTTCATCTAAAGCCAGACAAATCATGGGTTGCATAAGAAGGAGTTTCGTTAGCCGTAAGCCCGAAGTCATAATGCCATTATATAGGTCCATGGTGAGACCCCATCTGGAATACTGTGTACAATTCTGGAGACCACATTACCGCAAAGATGTGCTGAGACTTGAGTCGGTCCAGCGAATGGCCACACGGATGGTCACGGGACTCAGGGATCTCCCGTATGAGGAACGGCTGAATAAACTGCAGCTCTACTCCCTTGAGGAACGCAGGGAGAGGGGGGACATGATCGAGACATTCAAGTACCTCACGCGCCGTATCGAGGTGGGGGAGGATATCTTCTTCTTCAAGGAACCCACGTCAACACGAAGGCATCCATGGAAAATCAGGGGAGGGACATTACATGGCGACACCAGGAAATACTTCTTCACCGAGAGGGTGGTGGATCGATGGAATGGTCTTCCGATGCAGGTGATTGAGGCCAGCAGTGTGCCTGATTTTAAAGCTAAATGGGATCGAAAGGTGGGATCTCTTCGCAAAGGGAGGTAGGGGAGGGTCATTGATGTGGGCAGACTTGATGGGCCTTGGCCCTTATCTGCCGTCACCTTCTATGTTTCTATGTTTCTATGAAGACAATAACCCCATGTTTAATTTAACAACTCAAGACCTTGCTGACTATTTCTGCAAAATAATCAGCAATATACGGAAAAACTTTGATCATACTTTACCAGGAGATTCCACTGATATTCTACATAATTGTCACTTACCTCTTGCTAAATGCTCTGCTTTTAATCTTCCTTCATTAGCCGATATTGAACATCTTTTCCATAGAGTAAATATAAAAGGTTCCCTATCAGAGATCATCCCCCCATTTATCCTAAAAAAAAAATTTTTCCTGTTTTGGCCCTTTCACACATTCTTTTATCCTAAGGAGCCTCAACACAGGTTCATTACCACGACCATGAAAAACTGCAACAATCTTTCCAATATTAAAAGATCGTAAATCTAGCACTAAGGATGCCTCAAATTATCGCCCTATCGCTAATATTCCATTTTCAGCCAAACTAACAGAAAGATTAGTATTCGATCAATTATCAGATTTTGTTGAATCAACTAACGTCATACATCCAAACCAGGGTTCAGAAAAAATCACAATACAGAGTACTCACTGATTGGTCTGACTACAAATATACTTTACCACCTCCTAGACCATCATAACTCCGTAATTCTCTTCTCCTTGGATCTATCAGCAGCATTTGATACCATCGATCATGCCCTACTTCTCGATAGATTAAAATCCATAGGCGTTTGTGATCAAATACTAGAATGGTTCACCTCTTTCTTGTCTAATCGTTTATCCATAGTTAGTTTTAATAACACGACTTCTAAGTTTTTCACTCTTAATTATGGCATTCCCCAAGGATCCATTTTATCCCCATTATTGTTCAATATTTTTCTATCACCCTAACTAAGTCTATGTCAATCAATAGGCTTTACGACTTACACATATGCTGATGACATTCAACTTTTACATCCCTTAAATCCAGAAAATACAGAAGAAATACTTGAGATCAACAAAAAACTAGAGATAATCAAAGACTGGCTTAATTCCAACATGCTAGCTTTAAATATACAAAAAACAAAAGCTTTACTTTTCCTGTGGAAACAGGGAATAATCTTGAGTACTCCTTTCACCATTACAACATTCAACTGGATTTAATAACATCTTTAAAAATACTTGGTGTCATTATTGATGATAAATTCTCCTTTCATGAACACATAAGTAATACCGTTAAATTTTGCTTCTATTGACTATGTACGATTCGCTCAATTTCTAAGTTTCTTGAGCCTAAATCATTAAATATCTTAATACACTCCCTTATTATCACTAAACTTAATTACTGCAATTCATTACTAATAAACATTACCCAAAAAGAAAAGAAACGTCTTCAAATAATTAAAAATACAGCCGTTAAACTTATTCATAATGGTAAAAAATATGATCACGTTACTCCCCTTTTAATTAACTCACACTGGCTTCCAATCAATCACTGTATCACCTTTAAAATATTACTCTTAGTATTTAAAACTCTGTCCACCAACGAACTGCAATTTATTAATAGAATGCTTATTCCTTACGATACACCACGTTTGCTCCGTTCTACAGCTCAAAAGCTCTTAATAGTCCCTTCTTTGAAAGTGATCGGAACCAAACGTCATGATATGTTTTCAGTGATGGCCCCCCAACTCTGGAACACTTTACCTCAATATATAAGAGAGGAAAAGGACCTTAGTCATTTTAAAAATAACTTAAAAAGCTTTCTTTTTAAAGATGCTTTTAATCTTTAATTTATACTTAAGCAGTGAAGTAGTGGCCCCTGAAAGATACACTTTGCCCTCCCTTGTGTTCTTTCCATTCATGGTTCTCTTTTTCTTCTTCAAAGCACTAATTTTGTAACTTTATCCCTTTACTCCTTGTGTATCAATTTTGTCTGTAAGTTTGTCGGTCTAGTCCATTATATGCAAATTTTAAATAGTATGTCTAAATTTATGTTTATTTTTATTTTATTTTAGTTAGCTTAGTAAATTTTGAATAAGCGATTCATCAAATTATAATAAAATTTGAAACTTGAGATGTACACAGATGGATCAGAAATTGGTTGGCGGGGAGGAAGCAGAGGGTAGGAGTGAAAGGCCACTACTCGGACTGGAGGAGGGTCACGAGTGGTATTCCGCAGGGGTCGGTGCTCGGACCGCTGCTATTCAATATATTTATAAATGATATAGAAACAGGGACGAAGTGCGAAATAATAAAATTTTCAGACGACACCAAACTACTTAGTACTGCTCGGACCAAAGAGGACTGCGAAGAATTACAAAGGGACCTGAACAAGCTAGGGGAATGGGCGACAAGATAGCAGATGAAGTTCAATGTAGAGAAATATAAAGTATTGCATGTGGGAAGCAGAAACCCGAGGTACAGCTATACGATGGAAGGGATGTTATTGACTGAGAGTACCCAAGAATGCGACTTGGGGGTAATAGTGGACAGGACAATGAAACCGTCGGCACAGTGCGCAGCGGCCGCTAAGAGAGCAAATAGAATACTGGGCATAATCAAGAAGGGTATTTCAACCAGAACAAAAGAAGTTATCCTGCCATTGTATCGGGCGATGGTGCATCCGCATCTGGAGTACTGCGTCCAAAACTGATCGCCGTACCTTAAAAAGGATATGGTGATACTCGAGAGGGTTCAGAGGAGAGTGACACGTTTGATAAAGGGTATGGAAAATCTTTCATATACTGAGAGACTGGAGAAACTGGGGCTCTTTTCCCTGGAGAAGAGGAGAATTAGAGGGGATATGATAGAGACTTACAAGATCATGAAGGGCATAGAGAAAGTAGAGAGGGACAGATTCTTCCAACTTTCGAAAACTACAAGAATGAGAGGGCATTCGGAAAAGCTGAAAGGGGACAGATTCAAAACCAATGCTAGGAAGCTTTTCTTCACCCAGTGGGTGGTGGACACCTAGAATGAGCTTCCAGAGGGCGTGATAAGACAGAGTATGGTATTAGGGTTTAAAAAGGAATTGGATAATTTTCTGAAGGAAAAGGGGATAGAGGGGTATAGATAGAGGACTGATACACAGGTCCTGGACCTGTTGGGCCGCCGCGCGAGCGGACTGCTGGGCACGATGGACCTCTGGTCAGATCCAGCAGAGGCACTTCTTACTTCTTATGTTCTTATTTTATTTATTTAAATCCTCTGCTTGGACGTCCAGACTATTTGGACACCCAGATCACTAGGGCATCTATCTTTATACCAAATTTTCTAACAAAATGTTATCTAAGTTCAAATGCCCAGAACAAGACCATTTGGATGTGGGAGGAGCCAGTCGTGTAATGGACTAGCCACTCAGACATAACAACAGAGCAGTGGGACACCTTAGAGGACACTGCTGTGAACTTCACATAAGGGTGCCAAATAAACATCTCACCAGAACTCCCTTGTAGGTTATGATGAGCCCCCTCAAAACATCCACAAATCCCACTATACACACCTGTCTACAGCCCCAATAGCCCTTGTGGCCAGAGTAGGGTTTTTGGGGGTTCTGGTGGGCTCACATTTACCACCATAAATGTGGTTAGAGAGGCTTATGGTTCAATAGCCCACCCACCAGGCTACTTAAGACACCTGTGTGCAGCTCTACTAGGCTTTCCTATATCAGGTCCTGATGTTCTAGAGACAGGTATATAGACTTATATTCTGACCTTTGTGAGTGTGAGAGGGTCAGTGAGCACTGGGGGAGTGTGGGGGCGTCTTACCTCGATGCATGCAATGGTCATCTGGTCAGTTTGGGGACCTTTGTGGCACTTAGACCCTTCTAAACAGGTCTAGTTCCAAATGTATAAGTTCTGTCCAGGATGTCTTGTAAAATGTTTGATTATCACTGCAAGACGTCCATGTCTAACCCACCCTAGAGACTGCCCAAAGCCCGCCCATAATATGCCTCCACCACGCTCATCTCAAGATCTGAACATACAGAGGCTGGAACACTTTGCTAGGCATACAGAAAGATGGTTTTGATTATTGGCACTTCGACATCCAAGTGCCGATTTAGGATACAGTACTTTTTGGACGTCTTTGTTCCTGATTATGAGCCTGAAAATCACTATTATCTTAGCAGGCAGAAGTAGGTGAAGGGGTTGATGTCATCAAGTGTTGTTTCCGAATCCTGTAGCTCCTCCCACCTGAGCTCTGATAGTAGTTAGGCAGCAATGGATGGTGTACCAATACAGGAGGAAACAGTACGATTCACTAATAGCTGGTTCAAATGTTTCAAATTTCAACTTGAGAAACTCCTTAGACACAGCGCACGATTGCTTCAAATGATCCTTTCAAGTAGGTCATGGCCACAGAAAGTATGATAAGCACTGGTTTACACACATACTTTGTAAAATGCAAAGCCTACCTGTATTAATCAGCAGATATGCAGATATATAAGAAAGCCACTCATGTTCAATATACCCTTAAGCACTATGTTTAGAAGGGAATGAAGTTCCTGGTATTGAAACAGACATGGGGGAAGGTTGCCACTATTTGGGTTTTTGCTAGGTACTTGTGACCTGGATTGGCCAGGGCTAGATGATTTTAGGCCCCTCCCAGTGCATCCCAGGATGCACCAGGCAGGGGAAGGCTGGGGTGGGGATGCCCGGATGGTCGAGGTAGGAGGGAGTGGGCATCCCTCCTGCTGATTTTTTTGTTTTTATTTGGGGGGGTTGAGCTGTTCAGTGTTTTCTTAACACTACCAGCACCTACAGACCTGTCGGTGATTTTGTAGAGTTTTGGGGCATTCAAAACTGTGGCTTTATTTTGTGCGTCACTTGCAGTGCTTGTTATAATATTAATGACTTCATTATACAACATTTGCATAGCAGAGGAACTGCTGATAAAACACAGACTGCATCAGTGAGGAGCTGTTTATAATGTGACTGTGATTTACCTCCTAGGGCATGGATGATGTTTAAATGGTTTCATCTAAGAAACAGAGCTTGTGAGATTAGTAAGAGTTTGAAGAAGCAAAGCTTTTGGGGCTCGTGAGGCCTTTCCCCCCTCTCAATGTTAGCTCTTCTCAACTCGTTTGTTAATTGTGTTTTTAATGAAATTGTCAGAGGAGCCACTAAAGCTTAATTAAGTATACTAATGCTAATCTTAATAATGTTGACACTTCTGAGAGTGGCTATTCTGCTTATGTCCTTCTAATGCAAACCTGTATGTTTTATTTTTGCAGGACACACATCTCATCCTTTTCCCAGGACAACGTTTATGAGATGCAGCCTCCTAAAGTGGACAGAAAATCGATCGAAATCTTTGCCGCTCATGTCCTTGCCTCTAGAGGCATCATGCAGCCTCTGGGAAAGGAAGACATTCTCATCTATCGAGAATATATCAGAAATCGCTACATGTGAAACTAGAAAACAGCCCAACGCCACAATTGGCAGAGCTGTGTTTGTGGGATAGCCTGTACCATCTTGGCCAGGCCATGCCTATGGCATTATAAAAATGTAAAAAGCTGAACCTTAAAGCTCCTTCTTCTAATAAAGTCCTGCTGTTTACTTGTGTTTGGAGAAAAAATGTAAAGCCCCCAAACCATGATCTCTTAAATTGTGTCATTCTGTCTTTGAACTGGTTCTGTGACTTTCTTTTTCTTCAGTGAGCGTACTAATATTGGGATATGATTTTACAATCACATTGGAGACAAGTATTTTTTCAGTTCTTGCAAAATGCGGCAGCCAGACTAATTAGTGGGCTCAAACGATTTGACAGAATAACTTGCACTACGTGATCTGCACTGGTTACCAGTACAATAGAGGATCAAATGCAAATTTGCTTGTGTTATTTATAAGGCCAAAATTCATCATCATTAAGTGCAAGCTGTCTTCTACTTCATGAGACTTCGCAAGAGCAAAGTCTTACTTGACCCATCATTAAAATCTGTCAAATATAAAAGACATTGTGAACGCCCCATTCAGTACCTGGATGCTAAAATCAGGAATGATCTTCCAGTGGTAATTAGAACTACAGTATTACCTACCTACTGCATATTTCATTAATTACTGAAAACCTCTCTTTGAACAATGGGCTTCATGATGTTTAGCAATATTATAATTTTCCGTATTTTTCTTCTAATGACCTGGATTGGCCACCACCATTGCTGTGACCCAGTAAGGCTAGTCTTATGTTCTTAATCACCCTTTCTAAATGCTTTGAATCGAGTAGGAGATATCGTTAGCATTGTTTTTTACTCCATAACCAAACCCCAGCATTATGGTATGTTTCTCTGTCGAATGATTTCTGGAATAGTATTAACATTAAATAGTTGAAATTCAGCTGGAATCATTGCCCAGTTTTCTGTGACACTGAGCAGGAGTGGATAAAGAAACATTCATAGACTGATTTCTGTCTTCCAATGATTTCATTTCTACCTTGAGGGAGGGGGCTTGAGAGTGTCCTCATTCATCAGCAACTTTACAGAGCCAAATCAAAACGAATGCAAGCCAGCAGGCAGAGAGGGGCAGGTCTGCTGCATTAGAAGAAAGTAGGTTAACCTGCATGGAGTTGACCTGATTACAATCCTAATACAGACTCAGAGTAAGTAGGACAGGAGCTCTTTACATCAGGGTGGACCAAGATAGGCACAATGAATGTGCAGGAGATCAATTTGTAGGCGCTTAGAAAGGCAGCATTTTGTGTCTAAAGCCTAGAAGCACTAAAGGCGGCGATCGTCACTAAACCTCTTTTCATAGCTTTAGTGACAATCGCAGTTACCGGCTTGATGCACAAAACGGTCCACCACATGTTTTTTCCCCTCGATCGTCCATTTGCTGATCTGGCCATTCAAATTAGCTAAAATCCCATGCAAAATAGCCAAGCAATTGATGCACTAACATCACTTGGCTATTCCAAATGGGTTTTAACAATCATAAAAACCAATTTGTTTAGACCTGTTGGTAACCGTGTTACCTGGTTCTCCAAACAATGCAACACTCATCAAAGCTCGTATTCAATTTTTCTTTCTTTCTCTTTTATTCTTCTAGCATGCTTCAATAAGTAACTTCATCATTCGTTCATATGTTAAGGATTTTTTCACAATCTTCCATTCGTCAATTGACCTTAGGGCTACACTTGAATTATCTATTTCATGTACAATTCCAGTTTTATGTAGCAAGCCTCCTCATCGGTCAAACTTAATCATGCATTTTTTTAAGATTAATATTGTGCCAGTAGCACTTATCTTAATTAGCAGCAAGAAGGGACTCCGACATGAATTCACGTTTCGCTATTAGCTGTTTCAAGGAAAATTCCATATAATAAATATGAAGCACCATTAGAAATTTTACTAACAAAGTTAAATAACCCAGCAAAATGAATCTATATATACACATTCTCACCATTTAGATCAGACCACCGCACTCTCCGTGCTCTTCTAATATGGCGGTGGTGTCTTAGTGCAACAGTTAAATATTCACTCTCTTAGCAGCCGCTGTGCACTGTGCCGTCGGCTTCATTGTCATGTCCACCATTACCCCCAAGTTCCTTTCTTGGGTACTCATTCAATAACATCCCTCCCATCGTATAGTTGTACCTCAGGTTTCTGCTTCCCACGTGTAATACTTTACATTTCTCAACGTTGGACTTCATCTGCCATCTCGTCGCCCATTCCCCTAGTTTGTCGCTTTTGCACCTGCCACGTAGAGCGCTCCCCGACAGGCTCCATCATAGTTTGTTGGTGTTGGTGAGCTCTCTGCAGGAGGCGTGAACATGGTTGGTGCATAATTTGGATGGGGACCCATCGATTACTGATCAGATTCCATTCTGTGGGCATTCCCCCTTTCCCCTGGGGAATGATCTGGGAGAGGGAGGGGGTCTGGCAGTTGGAGCATGTAATGCCCTATAAGAACATAAGAACATAAGAAATGCCATCACCGGATCAGACCTTCGGTCCATCAAGTCCGGCGATCCGCACACGCGGAGGCCCTGCCAGGTGTACACCTGTTGTAATTTATAGTCCACCATATCCTTACATGCCTCTCTTAAGGAGATATGCATCTAGTTTGCTCTTGAAGCCTAGGACGGTCGATTCCGCAATAATCTCATCTGGGAGGGCATTCCAGGTGTCAACCACTCTCTGAGTGAAGCAGAACTTCCTGACATTAGTCCTGAACCTGTCCCCCCTTAGCTTCATTACATGTCCTCTAGTCCGTGTCAAATTGGACAATGTAAATAATCTTCTCTGCTCTATTTTGTCGATTCCTTTCAGTATTTTGAAGGTCTCGATCATATCCCCACGCAATCTCCTTTTCTCAAGGGAGAATAATCCTAGTGTTATAAGTCTGTCCTCGTATTCCAGTTTTTCCATACCCTTCACCAGTTTTGTTGCTCGTCTCTGCACCCTCTCCAGCAGTTTTATATCCTTCTTTAGGTAGGGAGACCAATGTTGGACGCAGTATTCCAAGTGGGGTCTGACCATTGCCCTATAAAGCGGCATTATAACTTTCTCCGATCTACTCGAGATTCCTTTCTTTATCATGCCCAACATTCTATTTGCCTTCTTTGCCGCTGCCGCGCATTGTGCCGACGGCTTCAGGGTCCTATCTATCAGTACACCCAGGTCCTTTTCTTGTTCACTCTTCCCCAGAGTTGCACCTGACATTGTGTACTCGTATTCCTTATTCTTATTGCCTAAATGCATTACCTTGCATTTCTCCACATTGAACTTCATCTGCCATTTCTCCGCCCATGTTTCTAACCGACACAAGTCGCTCTGGAGTTTCTCTCTATCCTCCTGCGATCTGATCGCCCGGCATAGTTTTGTATCGTCTGCAAACTTGATGATCTCACTGGATGTTCCTTCCTCCAGATCATTGATATAAATATTAAAAAGGATCGGCCCAAGTACCGAGCCCTGGGGTACTCCACTAGTCACTTTCTCCCAGTCGGAGAACTTCCCATTTATGCCCACTCTCTGCTTTCGGTTTTCCAGCCATTTGCCTATCCATCTTTGTATATCCCCCTCTATGCCATGGCTTTGTAGTTTCCTGAGAAGTCTTTCGTGTGGAACTTTGTCGAACGCTTTCTGGAAGTCCAAGTATATTATGTCCACCGGCTTCCCACTATCAATTTGCTCGTTCACGGTCTCAAAAAATTGGAGTAAATTCGTCAAACATGATTTCCCTTTCCTGAATCCGTGTTGACTGGGTTTCATCAAGTCGTGTGCGTCCAAGTGCCGGACCATGCTATCCTTGATCAGTGCTTCAACCATCTTGCCGGGGACAGACGTAAGACTCACAGGTCTATAGTTGCCCGGTTCCCCTCTCGATCCTTTTTTGAAAATTGGGGTGACGTTCGCTATCCTCCAGTCGTCCGGTATCTGTCCAGTTCTGATTGTCAGGTTTGCAAGTTTTTGCAATAACTCTCCGATTTCAACCTTCAATTCCTTTAAGACTCTCGGGTGAATTCCATCCGGTCCAGGGGATTTGTCACTTTTAAGTTTGTCGATCTGATAGTATATCTGGTCTAAGTCCACTTCAACTGTGGTGAGGCTGTCTTCTATTTCTCCTGCAAACACTTTCTCCGCTTCAGGTATTGTTGAGGTGTCCTCCTTCGTAAAGACGGACGCAAAGAAGGAATTTAGTTTGTCTGCGATTTGTTTATCTTCCTTGATGTACCCTTTTCTTCCCTGGTCGTCCAAGGGTCCGACTGCCTCTTTTGCAGGTTTTTTTCCCTTTCACATATCTAAAGAAGGGCTTGAAGTTTTTGGCCTCCTGGGCTATTTTTTCCTCGTATTCCTGTTTTGCATCCCTCACCGCCTTGTGACATTTCTTCTGATCATCTTTATGTTTGTTCCAGGCTTTGGTTGTCTTTATGTATTTCCATTTTTTTGAAAGAGTCCTTCTTTTCTTTTATGGCTTCCTTCACCTGTTTGGTAAGCCATGCCGGTTCTCTTTTGCTCTTTGATCTCCGATCTTTGGAAATCCTCGGAATGTAGAGATCTTGTGCTTCTGTGATAGTATTTTTCAGTAGGGACCATGCCTGATCTACCGTTTCAAGTTTGTCCACCTTCTTTTCGAGTCGTTTTTCTACCATGGCTCTCATGCTATCGTATTTACCCTTTTTAAAGTTCAATGTGGTGGTTAAGGTTTTGGCATGTTTCCCTTTCCCGATGTCAAGTTTAAAGTTAATTACATTGTGATCACTCGTTCCCAGTGGAACCATGACTTCCACTACTGTTATCGGTCCCATGAGGCCATTTAGGACCAAGTCCAAGGTGGCGTTGCCTCTTGTCGGCTCTTTTACCATTTGTTCCAGGAAGCAATCCCCTAGCACCTCCAGGAACTTGGCCTCCTTGCCGCAGTTGGAGGTTGCTAGTTTCCAGTCTATCCCTGGGAAATTGAAGTCTCCCAATATAATTACATTGCCTGTCTTGCATTCTTGTTTGATTTCCTCCATCATTTCTGAGTCAGTTTCCTCCGCCTGTCCTGGGGGACGATAGTAAAGGCCAATTTTCGTATCTGCTCCAAATTGACCAGGAATCTTGATCCAGAGTGACTCAAGCTTCTCTTTCATTTCTGTTGTAACCATTTCAACAGAATCTATTCCCTCTTTAATATATAGAGCAATACCTCCACCTTTCTGCCCTACTCGATCTCTTCTATACAGCTTGTATCCCTGTAGTACTGTGTCCCATTTGTTTTCTTCATTCCACCATGTTTCTGTTATGCCAATGATATCCAATATGTCATGTCTTGCTATTGTCTCTAGTTCCCCCATTTTGTTACCTAGACTTCTAGCATTCGTATACATACATCTAAGTTCCCTACGTGTTACCTTTTTGGACCTTCTACTCTTGGCCGTCCCTGTAGTTTCAATTTCGATATCCTTAACTGCTCCTGTGTTATCACCCTTGTTTGCTGTGTGGTCGTCCCCTCCTGTGTCTGATTTGTCCCTTCCTGCTTTTTCTCCCTTATTTGCCGTGAGGTCGTCTTCTCTTGTGTAGGAGTAGTTTTCCTTGGCTTCTTCGTCGGGGCATCCTGCTATCCGTGCCATCGACCGGTGGTCGACTGTCGGCTTTCCCCTATCTTTCAGTTTAAAGCCTTCTCGATTGCCTTCTTCATGTTGCCTGCCAAAACTCTTGCTCCTTCTTTGTTGAGGTGTAGTCCGTCCCTTCTGTAGTACTTGCTTTTTCCCCAGAACGCCGTCCAGTTGCGCACGAAGTCGAAGCCTTCTTCTTCGCACCATCGTCTCATCCAGGCGTTGATTACTTGCAATTCCCCTTGTCTCTTTCCATCCGCTCTTGGTACTGGGAGGATCTCAGAGAAGGCCACCTTCACCTCCCTGATCTTCAGTTTTCTTCCAAGTGAGCGGAGCTGGCCCTTCAGCTCTTCCCTGTCATACTTCCGCCCGCTCACATCATTTGTTCCCACGTGGATAAGCACAGCGGTGTCCTCTCCCCGTGCGCCATCTATGATCCTGGAGATCCTGTTGGTCACATCCTTCACTCTTGCTCCAGGCAGACAGGTGACGACTCTGTCCTCTCTTCCTCCTGCGGTGTGGCTGTCCACATGTCGTATAATGGAGTCGCCTACGATGATCCCCATCTTCTTTATTCGGGGATTCCTTGGGGGGCGTAGGTCCACGTCCTTGGAGTAGGGCCAGTCTTCTTCCTCCAATGATACTCTTGAACTTGTTTCCTGTTCTTTGGGTGGGGCGATGTCTTCCTGTGCTCTCACTATTCCTCCTGATGTGCGGTTGTCTCCTACCTCGTCTTCGGTTTCTTCTGTGTTTGCATGGGTGTCTTCTCTCCTCACATCGGTTTCCTGAGTACAGTTTTCCAGCCCTGGGATCTCTACGTGGTGCTGATGAGCTTCCTCTATGAACATTTCTAGTTCCTTGACCTCGTCGTTTGGGCTGTACTCCACTAGCATCTTCTCCTGTGCTCGGATTCTGTCTTCGAGTTCCATCACTGTTCCTTCCAATAGTCTTACCTGACATTTCAAGCTATCCATCTCCATGCATCGATTGCAAATGTATGCCTGGATCCCCGAAGGGAGGTAGTCATACATATTGCAGCCGATACAGAAGACCGGAAAGCTCACCTTCTGACTTCCTTGGGATTCCATTTCTTACTTCCCTTGTGTGTGCTTGTGTCCCTTTCCTGCTGCTTCCTTATGTTGCTTGCCTTGCTGTCTCTTTTGTGTGTGCTGTTTCCGCTCTACCTCACCTTGATTGTATGTGTGGGTTTGTTCCCTTGGCGTCTGTCTCTTCCTTACCTTTTGTGTTTGTCGCTTTCTTACCGTTCAGTCCTCCTCGGTGTTCTTGATAGTAGGTACTCGTCCCTTGCAAGGCCCTTCGCCGCGCGCCGAACGGCTGGGCGCCGTTGGCTCCGCCCCTTTTAAGGGGGAGTCCGGCGCAGCCTCTGACGCGGTGGGGGTGGGCGGAGCGAACTCTCGCCGCTTCCCCGAGCCTACTGATTCGTCTCTCGCCGCTTCCCCTGCTGTGCCTGGCCCGACGCTGCTCCTCTCTTGGCCGGGACAACGGGAACCCTGGCGCTGGTCTCTTCCTCTCCTCTGCTTCTCCTCTGAGGGGGACCTGGTAGCAAGTGAGGATTTTCAAGATTGGGTGGGAATCAAATGGGGCAATACCTTTGCATAGTGTCAGCTTAAACATTTTTGGGCCACCTTAGACTCCGGGCAGCCAAATGGGGTCTCGTTTGTGTGCTTTTTTTGGTGTGGACACTGAAGAGGAGATCTCCATGTCCATGATTTACAAAGGTTTGGGGCAGGTGGAATCCTGTTAGGAGGTGGGAATCTACAGACAGGGCTGGGAGAGGGATTTGCCCATGCCATTACAGTCATGGAATCTTTTGGTACAACTTCAAGGAATGCTATTATAAAGTGCTTTATAGGGCGTATTTAACACCTGCACAATATTTTTACTGTGGGGGAGCAGCCACTCTAATGTGTTTGAAATGCGGGATGGAGGTGGGGACATTTGGACATATGTTTTGGGGATGTAGTCTTATTAAATTGTATTGGAGGGATATTCTTCATTTTATGCATCACAGCCTTCACCTTGCCTTGACTGGCACCCCAGAGCAATTGGTGCTAGACCTACCTGAGGCATTTGGGGCTGTAGGTGGGGCACGTTGATTATTGTGTCTTAAGCTTGGGCTGGGGGCTCATAAATGCATTATGAAATATTGGACTTCATGTGAGCTCCCGAGGTTTTGGCATTGGTGGGCAGGTGTACATCAACTGGCCTGCTGGGAAGCGATGGGATCCAGGAAAGGGAGTCAGCAATACTTGCAAATTTGGGACCCATATTTACGAGTTACATCCTAAGGGCCGTAGTCTCATTTTGAATACCCTATGAGTGTTGAGGTTTGCGATGGTTGAGTTTTAATCACGGGGGGGGGGGGGGGGGGGATTAGGCTTGGGGTGGGTCTTTGGACGGGAGTGCAGTTGGTGCAAGGGAGAGAATAATATAGCTTGTCTTGGGAGTTGGGGGGGTTACTTCTGACATTGATGGTGTATTGTAGTGGGAGGGGTTTATGTACCTGGGTTCCATTGTGTAGTGGAGTGATGGTTCGGGGATTATCAGAACACAGATCACCGAGCCTTGCTGGTGCTGGGATGCATCCTCTGGGTGCGTGGTAGTTTGTGAGGGGATGTTGTTTCATTGTTGTGTCATGTTCTTTGCTTGGAGTTTTGTTTATTGAAATTTAATGTTTAAGTGTGCAGTTAAGGCAGAACTTACAGGAATGGGGCAGGGACAGTGACAAAACTCATGGGGACGGGACGGGACAAATTTGTCTCCTTGTCATTCTCTATTAATCGAAAAGCCAGTGTAGCTTCCTCATCAAAAGTGATACATGATCAAACTGTTACCGCCATTGCCTGCGCTACAGTTTTGTAAAAGGGCGAAGGTGTTTTCTGTGTGTACAAAAGACCTGCTTCTCTGTTACTATTGATTGTGCAGGATCAATCTCTACTAGTCTGGCTTATTTAAGATGTTGCCGTTTCCTAGGTATACTCTTGTGCAATATGTGGATTATTCCTAAAAATCATGGTTTTCATATAGATGGGGTATCAAAAAATGAAGGAGCCTGGTGACACATATGCTAGGTATGCCACTGGAAGGAAAGAAGATAGAGTCCTCTCTTCTAGAAACTCTGCTGCTGCCTAGGGAGAACTTCAGCCCTGTCTACAAATGATGAGGCCCTACAGGGCTCATGTGCAATGTTAGACTTTCACACAGGGCATGGTGCATGCAGCCTCTGCTTTGGTTGAAGCCTTCGGTAAATCAGTGGCTGCACATCTAGTAATGAGCGTAACTGTCAGTTGAATACCTGTGACCGCCTACACTCTTAAAAGAAGTGGCGTATCAGCTGCTCAAAAGTCAGGCTTTGTCTGTAGACTTGGAGACAAGCGCAAATCGAAAGAGAATCAGCCTAATGAAGACTGGATTTGCTGCAATAAAAAGACATTATTAGCAGAATTTACCTGATCATGCTACTTTTTTTTTTTCACTTGAGTATTAAGAGTTCCATTTTTGTCCCAGTTGTCTATGGTCCATCCTACGCTAATTAAATAAAGCTGTATGGCAGTCAATTTCCCCTCCTACCTTCCCCAGTAGGTGTCAGTGCAAAGTGGAAATCGTAATAAAAAGCTGCAAGAAAGGAGATTCGACAGTGAAGGCTTCCCGCAGCCCAGCTCACCCTGGCTTGATTATAGATTTTATTTTAAGCTACTAGTCTAAGCTGCTTTGGAGAGGGAAGCTGGAGGACTAGCTGAGGTTATGCCACCTGCAGCCGCTCTGTTTCTCATAATCATACCCTGGTCCAGTGGTTCCAGATCAGGTTTTCAGGATATCTGCAATGAATATTCATGATAGAAATGTACATGTACTGTCTCAACTGCATGCAAATCTCTGTCATGAATATTCATTGTGGATATCCTGAAAACCTGACTGGCTAAGGTGCCTCCAGGACCAAGTTTGGGAACCACTGCGCTGGGAAAGGCCTGTTGGCTTAGCTGATTGGTGATTCCCCTTCCCCAATCAGCTCAACCGGCAGGAAGGGGCTGCTTTTTTCTTTTTTTTTTTAATGGCCGCAGCTATTGTGCTGATACAGCTGCCAGGGCAGATTAACCAATAGGCCCAGTAGGCACGTGCCTAGAGCCTGAAATGGTCAGGGAGGGCCTGATGAAGGAGGACATCAACATTGTTTTTTCCAAACGGCGATGGGCCCCTCCAGCATCGATTGGCAATGCAGGCCCCACCCCGATCGGCAACATGCTCCCCCCATCAACGGAAAGGAAGACAAGCAAGCAATGTGGGTAAGGCAGCGGGAACTGTAATTGTGCAAGCGGTGATGCTTGCCCAAAGCTTCCCTCTGATGCAGCTTCCTGTTTCTGCCTGGGCGCAGGGCGGGGCAGGGGGCCCTCAACAAATTAATCCTGCCCTGACAGCTGCACCTGTTAAAAAAATTTTAAAGTCGTGTGAGCCCAAAATTGGGGAGGGGCCTTGGGTGCCTGAGTCAATCGGGGCCTTAGGCCCCTCCTAGTGCATCCCATTTTGAAGAGGCGGCCCTTTAAGGCAGGAGGGAGTGGGCATCCCTCCTGCCTGATTTTTAATTTAAAAAAAAGTATGGTGGGCATTGTTGGTGGAGGGTCCTCGAGCTATGGGGGGGCTGACCTGACTCCCCCCCACACACACACACAAGTCCACTTAGACCATCAGGATTTTGTTTTAGGGTGGTGGGAGTGGTCAGGGAGATCAGAAGAGGGGCTTAGTGTTAGGAGGTGTCAGGGAGTCCCATGTTTGGCCCCCCTCCAGCAGAGCTGCATTTTTTTTTTATGCTGTTGTACATATACAATAGTTGCCAGCAGCTCCTTTTGCGCTGATTTGTCTTGGCGTTTTTGTCTTGCGTGCATTTGACCTGTCACCCTCCAGAGCTGCTGGTAATTAGTGACTGGAAACGAGAGGGAATTCCTTTTTGTGCATCACTAGGAGAGCTCACTTAAATACTAATGAGCCCCTATTTGCAGAGGATTCTGGGGGTTTGGAAAGAAGGGGGGCGCGTGAGTGGCAGGGAGAGGGCACACACGGTGGGGGAAGGAGCACAGACGTTCACCTCTGCCCTCATTACGCCACTGCTTGGCAGACAAACTCAGGTAATTTATTCCAGGCATAGGGGCAGCTAGAAGAAAAGAACGAAGTCTGGAATTGGCAGTGGAGGGGAAGGGTAAAGCTAAGAGCAGCTGATCTGAGGAAAGGGGTTCTCTAGGAGGTGTTTAGTCATTTTTGGGGTGAAGGGGGGAGCATAATGTGCTGCAGGTCTTGCTGCTTTCTTCTTGAACTTAGAAGTGGAAGACTAGCCTAATGTTTTGTGCAGGGCTTGAAAACTTGGCAAACTGGGGTTCAGTTCTCACTGCAGCTCTTTGTGACTTTGGGCAAGTCACTTAACCATCCATTGCCCCAGGAATAAAAATAAGGACCTGCTGCTTTGCTTGTAACTACAGAAAGGCAATTTATAAACCCCCATCCCATCCCATTTCCCTCTCTGCTAGTCTTGTCTGTCAGTGGGGGTGGAGAGACAGAATTTAAAAACTTGTGGATCCCTGTGTAGGAAGAAGATGGAATCAAAGCAAAGCTTAAATAGCCTTCACGCTTTGAAAGGCAGAGACGTCTGGATTCACTTGGGCATGGCCTCTTTTTAGAGGACTGTGGACGATTTTTTAAAAAGCAGCAGTTTGGGATTTCAAGTTTGGGGCCACATCTGGAGGGCCTCCACGCATGCATGGGTGTGATGCGATGATGCAGAACATACACCTTGAATGGAGAAACACTAGCTACGACCTCAGAAGAACGGGACTTGGGAGTAATTATCAGTGCAGACATGAAGGCTGCCAAACAAGTAGAGAAGGCCTCATCCAAGGCAAGGCGAATGATGGGATGTATCAATAGAAGCTTCGTCAGCCGTAAACCTGAAGTCATAATGCCACTGTACAGAACCATGGTGAGACCTCATCTGGAGTACTGTGTGCAATTCTGGAGGCCACATTACCGTAAAGATGTACTTCGAGCTGAGTCAGTCCAGCGAATGGCCACTAGGATGGTCTTCGGACTCAAGGGTCTCTCATACGAGGAAAGACTGGGCAAGTTGCAGCTCTACTCTCTAGAAGAGCGCAGGGAGAGGGGTGACATGATTGAGACATTTAAGTACGTCACAGGTCGTGTCGAGGTGGAAAACGACATATTCTTTCCTAAGGGACCTTCAGTCACAAGGGGGCACCCCTCAAACTCAGAGGAGGGAGATTTGGTGGTGACACCAGGAAGTATTTCTTTACAGAAAGGGTGGTGGATCACTGGAACAAACTACTGGTGCAGGTGATCAAGGCCACTAGCGTGCTTGACTTTAAGAATAAATGGGACATCCACGTGGGATCTCTACGTGAGTCGAGTAGCACTCTGACTTAATGGGGTGAGACAGTAGAGTGAGCAGACTTGATGGGCTATAGCCCTTTTCTGCCGTCATCTTTCTATGTTTCTATGATGTCATGTGCACATGCGTGGAGGCCCTCAAGGCACGGCTCCAAGCTCGAGGAGAGAGAAGAGGTTTGGGAGGCAGGGCTGGGGCAGAACAGGGTGTGACTTGGGCAGAATGGGCGGGGCTGGGGGCAGGGCCACATGTCTGAGTTTTACCTTAACTAGGGTTACCATATTTTTCTTGGCAAAATCCCAGACACCTGGCTTCGCCCCATTCTGGCCCCAGCCATACCCTGTCCTGGCCCCAAGCCACGCCCCCAAAAGCCTCATCTCGCTATTCCTGACCTCCAGGCTGTGTCCTGGAGCCTCCAAGCATGCACAGACGCAAGTGATGTCATCCACACATGCTCAGATGCCCTACACACAGCCAGAGCTTTTCAAAACCTGAACAACTGCTGGGTTTTGGAAAGTTTAGTAACATAGTAACATAGTAGATGACGGCAGATAAAGACCCGAATGGTCCATCCAGTCTGCCCAACCTGATTCAATTTAAATTTTTAATTTTTTCTTCTTAGCTATTTCTGGGCAAGAATCCAAAGCTTTACCCGGTACTGTGCTTGGGTTCCAACTGCCGAAATCTCTGTTAAGACTTACTCCAGCCCATCTACACCCTCCCAGCCATTGAAGCCCTCCCCTGCCCATCCCTCCTCCAAACGGCCATACACAGACACAGACCGTACAAGTCTGCCCAGTAACTGGCCTAGTTCAATCTTTAATATTATTTTCTGATTCTAAATCTTCTGTGTTCATCCCACGCTTCTTTGAACTCAGTCACAGTTTTACTCTCCACCACCTCTCTCGGGAGCGCATTCCAGGCATCCACTACCCTCTCCGTAAAGTAGAATTTCCTAACATTGCCCCTGAATCTACCACCCCTCAACCTCAAATTATGTCCTCTGGTTTTACCATTTTCCTTTCTCTGGAAAAGATTTTGTTCTACGTTAATACCCTTTAAGTATTTGAACGTCTGAATCATATCTCCCCTGTCTCTCCTTTCCTCTAGGGTATACATATTTAGGGCTTCCAGTCTCTCCTCATACGTCTTCTGGCGCAAGCCTCCTATCATTTTCGTCGCCCTCCTCTGGATCGCCTCAAGTCTTCTTACGTCTTTCGCCAGATACGGTCTCCAAAACTGAACACAATACTCCAAGTGGGGCCTTACCAATGACCTGTACAGGGGCATCAACACCTTCTTTCTTCTACTGACTACGCCTCTCTTTATACAGCCCAGAATCCTTCTGGCAGCAGCCACTGCCTTGTCACACTGTTTTTTCACCTTTAGATCTTCGGACACTATCACCCCAAGGTCCCTCTCCCCGTCCGTGCATATCAGCTTCTCTCCTCCCAGCATATACGGTTCCTTCCTATTATTAATCCCCAAATGCATTACTCGGCACCAGGACAGTCCTGTAAAAAGCGACCCACTGATCCCATTGCCTCGGCAGGCATCAGAGTCTAGAACGTCCTATGCGGTATCCTGCTTGGTAAACCTAAACTTAACAAAATCTGGTAACCCTACTGAGAGGGGTGTAAGCTGCAGTTGATTCAACTCTGGCCATACCTTACTCTGCTGTTATTCACTGTGTTACTTCAGTCCTAATACCTATAGAGCTTACAGTCTAGTTCAACCTACATCCAGTTCTTGCAGAAGATGGAGAAGAAGCTCAGAAGAAGTGTTTAATTTTGCAAAAGATCAGTTGTGAGAGCACCTGAAATCCTGTTGAAACTCTCTCTGCTTTTATTGATATTGTGGAATAAGCTACAGGATGCAGTCACACCATTTAATTCAATGGCCACAAATGGAAATCACAGCATCAGCTCTAGGTGACATTTTCCAGAGCAGAGAATAGCTCAGGTCATCGTGACACACCTGACGCTAGGTGCGATGTGCTATCTAAGCTTGATGTCAATGGAAACGGAACCTCTCGGTTAACAAGTTCCTGAAGCTTTTTTTTTAATTATTTTTTGTACTAAACCCCAGTGATGATACTGAGAAAGGTGCATTTTTATCCAAGCCACAAACAACGCCTGTCTGGTGAATGACACGCACAGTGGTTAAAGCCACAGCCTCAGCACCCTAAGGTTGTGAGTTCAAACCCATGCTGCTCCCTGTGGCCTTGGATAAATCACATAATCCTCCCATTGTCCCAGGTAGATTGTGAGCCCTCTGGGACAGACAAGGAAAAATGCTTGAGTACCTGAATAAATTCATGTAAACTGTTCTGAGCTCTCGTGGGAGAACGGTATAGAAAATTGAATAAATAAATAGTGTGAAAAGTTTCAGCCTCTGATAACCAGAGCTGGTATTATGATGTCACAATGCCTCATTCTACCAATAAGAGCCAATCTCATCAGTGATGTCACAATGGCTTGATTGTTTCAAGTTTATTTAAAATTTCTTATACCGCCCAATCAGCCTTCTAGGCGGTGTACAAATATGCAAAAACAGAGAACAAACTTTAACTAAAATACAAGTTTGAGGTGACAATACGTCACCAACATATAACTATAAAAACTTTTAAAAACTATTAAAAACAAAGACAAACAAGAACAAAAGGTAAAAGGCAAGAACTACATTAGGCAAAGTAAAAGAGAACAATTAAGGAAAAAACAAGAGGGAGGGCTGCTGTTAAACTCGATAGTATTTTTTTTTCGCTCGATTGCCCTTAAAAGGACAGTTAGGCCTCAAAGGCATCAAGGAAGAGAAATGTCTTTAGCTTCGTCTTAAAGTTATTAAGGTTTGATTCTTTGCGTAAATAGTTTGGAATACAATTCCAAAGAGAGGGAGCAGTGACAGAGAAGATAGTAGACCTCATTGTATATATAGAGAAAAGATTATTAGCTGTTGATCTTAGGGACCTAGAAGAAATATAAGGGGTAAGAAGATTATTTATAAATTCAGGTTGATTGTTTTATCTAGTCTTAAATGTTAACAGAAGAATTTGGTAAGTGATTCTGTGTTCCACTGGCAGCCAATGGACTTCTTGCAACAAGGGGGTGACATGGTCGGATGTCTTTGCATTGAATATGATTTTTACGGCGGTGTTTTGTATTATCTGAAGTCTTCGTATTTCTTTTTTGGTTATACCTTTATAAAGGGCATTACAATAGTCAATGCACGAGATCACGAGAGAGTGAATCAAAATGTTCAAGGATATGGCATCTAATAGTTTTGATAATGATCTGATCGTACGTAGCCGATAAAAGCAACATTGGACCACTGTGCTGATATGAAGATGATAATTAAATTTGTGATCAAAAATTACTCCAAGTAATTGAAGTGAAGGTATGGTTTTAATAGATTGAAATTTCAATGTAAGAGGGGTCTGCAAAAAAAAGTCCCTCCTTGTTGGGAAAAATCATTACTTTGGATTTTTCAATGTTCAATGAAAGCATATGTATGTCCAACCAGGAGTTAATCTTTTCCAATTTTTGGTTTATGAACTTTATTTCTGAAGGATTATTTAGATCATCGGCATAAGCAAACATTGTAAACCCGATAGATTGCCCTAATGTTAAAAGGGGAGCCAGAAAAGTAAGGGAGATGAAATAGAACCCTGAGGAATCCCATAATCAGTTGTAAATGAGTCAGACGATGTAGAATTAAACACTACCTTGGAAGAACGATCTGTAAAAAAAAGATAAAATATCAATTTCACTCAGACGAGACAGAAGGAGCTTATGATCTATCGTGTCAAATGCCAATGATAGATCTAAAGAGATAAGTAAGACAGACTGGTGGTGGTCGAGGTGATAGAGAATTTTAGTGGTCAACCCAATAAGTGAAAGTTCTGTGGAATGATGTTGACGGAATCCGGTTTGGTTTGGATGGAGCACTTTTGTTTGTTCTACAAAATCTGAAATTTGGCGGAAAACTATCTTTTCTGTAAGGTCGATAATTTGAAACCTCTTGTGAACATATTGTATAGTCTTTGATAATTGGATGAATAACTGCTTCTTTCCATACTTTTGGAAGGGTACCTGTACTTAAACTAGTACAGATCAGATTTAAAATATCGGGTCCAAAAAATGAAAAAAATAAGTTTTAGAAAAATTGGTGGAATGATCTCTGAATTGGAACCCTTTATGTTTAATGTATTTAAAGTTTTCTATAGTACTTGGCTCACTTTCACAACATTTTCATTTATAGAGTGGCACAGTGGTTAAAGCTACAGCTTCAGTGCCCTGAGGTTGTGGGTTCAAACCCACGTTGCTCCTTCTGACCCTGGGCAAGTCACTTAACCCCCCCCCCTCCCATTGCCTCAGGTACATTAGATAGATTGTGAGCCCACTGGGACAGACAGGGAAAATGCTTGAGTACCTGAAAAAATTCATGTAAACCGTTCTGATCTCCTCTGGGAGAACGGTATAGAAAATGGACTAAATAAAATGTGGGTAAAACACTGGCAGTGACAGAGTAGGAAAGCACTGAATTATGGTGTTTCTCACTGGGCAAGTTTTCAAGATACTATGATCAGTTGCAGAGTTTACCCTGGTTCTCCAAAGGCAAGCACACATGAATTTTGCCTTTCAAAGCTGCCTGGGAAAACCCACCCACAACACATCGCGACCTTAGAATTACAGGGTTCAGTATTTTTAACTCCAATGACTTCCGGGTTCTGTGTGACATGCAGATGTTACAATACTCACGAGGATTTATTGCAACTTAACCGTTCCTTCATTTCATAAGAAATGACATGGTTCAATGTACAGAAATTAGTCTATGCGGTACAGTTAGAACCATGTAATTCTAAGGTCGCGAGTCATGTCTTCCTCTGTCATTCGGCAGATGCTTCCTGACTTAACTCCTCCTCAAAGCCCAGCTGTTCTTCCTGCATGTTCTTTGCTGGTTGCAATACGCAAGAGGTTTCCCTGGGTCAATGGCTTTTGATGATTCTGTCAGGGATCCCATTGATACCACTTCCTCCAACTAATAAACCCCCAAGAAACAATGCAATGTATTGTGTATCCACATATGAAAGGTCCAACAATGATATTTATTGCTATAAATAAAATAGGCCTGCTATTTAAAATGAGATTCCTGCCTGGTTAAATCATGTTGACAGATCTTAGGATAAACCTGTTTAATTATCCCTCTATAAAATCTTGTCATTATAAGTTGTTCTTTGAGAGAACTTTCTCATTTCAGGCCGCCAAATTGAATACGTGGCTTGGAAAAATTATGCTAGAGGCTACTTCCTATTTCGATTTTAGAAAACTGTTAAAGACACCTGTTTGATAGGTTGGCATCTTAATGCATTCCATTTTAAATTATCTATGCTTTTAACTGATGTATTCTAATTTTATCTGCCTGTTTTTATCTTCATGCTATTTTATTTACACTGTATGTATTAAATTTTCTTGTTGTGAACCGCTTTCAACCTTTTTGGTATGGCAGTATATAAAAATAAAATTATTATTATTATTAGATAGGGATACCATATGGCTCCAGGAAAAAAAAGAGGATGGATTGAGATATCCAGGTTTTACTTCCATTGGCGCAAACTCCAGCCCATCAATGTCGCCATCTGAAGCATTGGCCCTAATGACTGAGGTAGCTCATTATGACAG
Organism: Geotrypetes seraphini; assembly: GCF_902459505.1. Classification (NCBI taxonomy): domain Eukaryota; kingdom Metazoa; phylum Chordata; class Amphibia; order Gymnophiona; family Dermophiidae; genus Geotrypetes; species Geotrypetes seraphini. Next base: position 6,371,209 of record NC_047086.1, on the reverse strand, counting down.
TGGGCGGGCACCAACAATGAGGAGGTCTCCACTCAACATCAGATGCTGTTTTAGGGTCTGCATTGCGTCGAGGTGACAGGAGGATTTGACATTGTCCTCATCGGTACTGTGAGACTCCAATGCTCAACACTGAGACGAGCCCAAGAAGGTCCCCCTTGAAGCACTGAGTGCTCCCCCTCTCTTTAAGAGTTGCGAACACTGCAGCCGGTCTCAAACTTCAAATTCAATACTGACATATTCGCAGGTTGTCATCTCATAGTCGTTGGCCCTCAATGACCAGTTCTGGTCATGCTCTGGGAGGAGCTGGCAGGCTTGCTGCAGAAGTAGAGTGCATGTTTAAGGGAGGGAAGGGAATGATTATATGGCAAGTTCTAATTCCAGGATAAGAGGTTCTATGCCCGGACACGCTACCTCGTATGATACTTCAACCTCCTAGTTAACATATTACATAGGAGAGTACTTGACAAGTTGGGTTGCTGTGTGAACACCTTGAGCAGGATGTTATTGGTGTTACATTAATATTTTTAGGAGTTGATCACATTGGTTTGTGAAAGAAATCTTTTGAATGATTGACATTTTATTATCCATAGGAACCCCCTTTTCTTATTTTAAAACCCCCCAAATAGTAACAGCATTCCATGCTACCGATCCAGGACAAGCAGTGGCTTCCCCCGTATCTTTCTCAATAACAGACTATGGACTTTTCCTCCAGGAACTTGTCCAAACCTTTCCTAAAACCAGCTACGCTATCCGCTCTTACCACATCCTCTGGCAACGTGTTCCAGAGCTTAACTATTCTCTGAGTGAAAATTTTTTTTCTTTCCTATTGGTTTGACAAGTATTTCCCTGTAACTTCATCGAGTGTCCCCTAGTCTTTGTAGTTTTTGACGGAGCGAAAAATCGATCCACTTGGACCCGTTCTACTCCACTCAGGATTTTGTAGACTTCAATCATATTTCCCCTCTTTTCCAAGCTGAAGAGCCCTAACCGTTTCGGTCTTTCCTCATATGAGAGAAGTTGCATCCCCTTTATCATCTTTTTGCTCTTCTTTGAACCGTACTGATCTATATCTCAATTGATGTTCTTTTTAATCTAACTGGTTATGTATTGTTATCATATTGGGGGGTTTTGTTGTTTTTTTAAAATAAAATTTCCTGGACTAAAAAAGACAGAAAATTTGTCCCAGAATTTTCTAACTCTTACTGCAAAACATGCTTCTAAATTGTTGAGGGCTCTTTAGCTCAGCTTATTGTTATATTTGATTATTCTCAAAGTGAAGCACAAAAAAAATAAAGACACAAATTATATAAATCAATAAAGAGGCAATAAAATGAAAGTAAAAGCTCTTATCATTAAGGAACAAAGGACATAAGTCTTATTCATGAAAGAGCAGAGTAGACGAGGTTAGTGACCCAAAGAATGAAAGATTTATGACAAAGAGAACTAGCAATTAAAGTTATGAATATTGCTCGTTCGTTTTCAGAAAGCTTTGACCCTGAGGAAGAGCACCTCTCTCGATCCCTGACTGACTACTCCAGGTTCCAGTCGAATGCAGAGACTAATGCTGCCCGATTCACTGATTCAAATGGATTCAGTGACCAACCTTCCTCCCCGCAGTGCTCTGGCAGCAAAAAGCCTGTCCTAAGCACTGCCTCTTGCTGATTGTCCACTGCCGCTGCTGCTCCTGCTTTAGGAGGCCCGATGTCAGACCTCACAGTGGGGGTCGATCGGGAGGTGCTGCATAGGCGCCAGCGCTGTGGGTACCCTCTGCTTTGCAGCTTTAGGGGGTAGCCCATAGGCCAGCGTGCTTTCCCCTTCTCTCCACCGTCATCCGGCTTCCCCCTGGCCTCCAGGTCTGACCTTAAAAATTAATTATAGCCTGCAGAGTCACTGTAATACAGAAGCAACAGGAAGATAACTGGTGGAAAGATAGAGACTATGGCCCAGATTCAGTATAGGGCGCCTGTTCTCAAAAGCCTCCCAAGCAGCTTTTGAGAATCACACACGGGTGACTCTCAAGTTTCCAAGTTTATTAGTTTTTAATATCCCGATCATAAAACAAATGTCTGACCGGTTAACAATAAAATTTAAAAATAGAAAGAAATGATAGTAAGTGCATAGAAATGTATGAAGTGAACATAAATGACGTAGACTGACAAACTAGAAAGTGAGGATAAAAAGGGGAGGGAGGGAAAAGTTACATAATTTAGATGAAATGAGAAGGAGGGGTAGGGATAGGACGAGAAGGGTAGGGACGCTTTGTTGAGGTAAATATTTGTTCAAGAAGAAAAGAAAAAAAAAAAAAAAGACCGAAGAAAAAAAAAAAATAATAATTAATATTAGGACCTATCGAAGGCATCTTGAAATAAGAAAGTTTTAAGGCTAGTCTTAAATTTGGGTAATTGTTGTTCGTCGCGGAGATATTGTGGAAGAGAGTTCCATAATGTGGGTGCAGTTATTGCAAAGTTGGTTTTCCGAGTATAATAGTATTCTTTTAAGGATGGAATGAAAATAAGTTTTTGGTCCATTGATCTTAGAGTGCGGAGGGAACATTGTGGTATTAAAAGTTTATCGAGAAATGAAGGCAGGTGAGAGAGTTTGATTTTAAAGGAGAGTAGGATAATTTTGTAGATGATGCGGTGGGTGATAGGGAGCCAATGAGCCTCTTTGAGAAGAGGAGTGACGTGCTCGAATTTACCTTTTTTGTAGATAAGTTTTATTGCCGTGTTTTGTATAAGTTGTAATCGTCTTAGTTCTTTTTGGGGTAGTCCATTAAAGAGAGAGTTGCAGTAGTCTAAATGGGAGATAACTAAGGAGTGAATCAGAATATTGATTGAGTCGGTATCCAGAATGGAGCTGAGTGAACGAATAATGCGTAGTTTGAAGAAGCAAATTTTTACGACTGAACTTATGTGGTCATGGAAAGTAAGCTCTCTATCAAAGATAACGCCAAGTAGTTTAATTTTAGTTTCCATTTGTAATGGTAGAGATTTAATAGAAATTGTTCCTAAAAGTGATTCGGATGTTTTGATAGGAAGAAGGAGTTCACAGGATTTATCGATATTGAGTGAAAGTTTATTTAAGAAGAGCCAGTCACTTATAATATCCAATTTATTGTTTATTTCTTTTACGTCTGAGATGTTTGTAGAATTGATTGGATGGAGAAGTTGTATATCGTCTGCATAGGCGAAAATTGTAAATCCTATTGATTGGGCTAAAGTTAGAAGAGGAGATAGGAAGATATTAAATAATAACGGAGATAGAACAGAACCTTGAGGCACTCCAAAAGTTTATGATATGGTTGAGGAAGTTTCGTTTTTTACGTGAACTTTAGAACTGCGTTCATGAAAGTAAGATATAAACCAGGTAAGAGCGTGACCTGTAATACCGCAGTCTTTTAATCTGGATAGTTGAAGAGAGTGGTCTATGGTATCAAAGGCTGCAGATAGGTCGAGAGAAATTAGTAAAACGGATTTTAGGTGGTCATGATAATATTGTATAGTTGTGATAAGACCGAGTAATGAAAATTCTGTAGAATGTGAAGCACGAAAGCCGGTTTGATATGGATGTAAAGCGTGAGTTTGATCGAAAAATTCTGATAGTTGAGAATGAATAATTTTTTCTGTAAGTTTAGAGATTAGAGGTAGATTGGCAATAGGACGGTAGTTGTTGGTTAAAGAGGAATCTGTATTGTATTGTTTGAGTTTTGGAAAAACAAGAGCTGTTTTCCAAGCGACAGGGACGACGCTGTCAGAAAAAGATTTGGAAATCATTTCCCATATACAGTATATGGGCCGAAGAAGGAGAAAAATTTTTTAAGAAGTATTGGGGGAATGCTTTCCGAAAGGTTATTGGGGGAGTTTAAAGATTGTAAAATAAGGAATAAATGAGCTAGTGAAGGCATTTTGAAATTAGTATAGGAGCTGAAAGGTAGTTGAGTAGATTCGTTATTGGTTTGGGCAGAGAAAATAGGTAATGAAGGTCCGAGGTGTGAGCTTATAGTTTTGATTTTTGCGTCGAAGAATTGAGATAATTCATCTGCAGATGGTAAGGTTGAGTCAGGTAGTTTTTGGTTTTTTTTAGAATATTTTGAAAGTGACTGAGCGATACTAAAGAGAGTAGAAGAATTACGAGTGGAAGAGATAAGTTTAGAATAATAATCTTTTTTAGTCTGTTGAATGGTTTTTTTTATAAAGACAGGCTTTTTCTTTATAGAGGAGGAGGAGATAGCTGTTATGGTGTGTTTTACGCCATTTGTTTTCAGCAGACCGAAGTTGTCGGCGGAGAAGGACCAGATTTTCGTTGTACCAGGGTTGTTGTTTCTTTGAGGATTGATTAGAGATGGGTTGTTGTTTTTTTTCAGATTTGGGTGCCAGAGAGTTTAATAGGGATTTTGTGGATGTTTCCCAAAGAGAAAATTGTTCAGTGACGGAAAGGGAGGAGAAATCTTTAAGATTTAAGTCAAAGGAAGACTGGAGAGCTGAAAGTGTTATATTATTGATGTTACGGGAGAAAGGGACATTATTTGTTTGTTGGACATGGTTAGAATGTGTTGGAAGGTCTAGTTGCCAAGTAATCAAGATATGGTCTGACCATGGTATAGAAAGAAAATCAAAATTATGAAAGAGATGGTTGATAGTAGTTGGACATAGAATCATGTCAAGAGTATTTCCGGCGGAATGTGTAGGCATATGGATGAGAGGGGATAGTGATAGATCAGTGAGCAGGGTTAAGAGTTCGGAGGTATTATAGTGATTAGGAGAGTTAAAGTGAATATTGAAATCTCCGAGGATTATGGAGTCAGGATAGGTGATATTAAAATCAGATATGGTGGAAATAAGGGAAGAAAGTGAGGTTTTAGATACTGGCGGGGGTAGGTAGATAAGAAGAAAGTTAAGAGAAGAGGAGTGTTTTATTGAGAATTGGAGAGTTTCAATGGGAGCATAAGAGAATGAATTAGAGGTATTTGATTGAAGAGGGATTGAGGAATGATATATAACAGCTAAACCGCCTCCTTTTTTGTTTGGGCGGGGTTGAAAAATTGCTTTGCAGTTGAGAGGACAGGCTTGAGTGATATAGGCTTCTTCTCCCTGAGTTAACCAGATTTCAGTAATACATAAGATTTGGAGATTATGTTGAGTAATGATGTCATGGATTAAATGATTTTTATTTTTTTATGGAACGTACATTTATTAGACTTAAATTAAATTTGGAAGGGGGGTCAGGTTGATTGAGACAGAGGTTAGATAGAAAATGAATTGGTAAGGAGATGTAGTGTCTAGGGCGAATTATGGTTTGATTTTTATGGAATGTGGACTTAGAAGGTCGGGCGGCCCCAAATGGTGGGGATAGAAGACATTGTACTTGGACCGGAAAGTAGGGGAACGGAGGGAGTGAATTGAAAGAAGTAATGAAATAGAAAAAAGGAAATAAGTAGATAATTTATAAAACGGAGGGTTCTATGTAGAGAAAGAAAGATAGACGAAGTTTTGGTGAGAGAGAAATTGTGGAGGAGAGAGGATAGGATATGAAAGCTGCATGAAGGAGCGCATAAAGGAGCAGAACCTGCTCCTTAGGTGCGCTCCTTTGACTGGACCTTTTCCAGTGAAGATACAATTTTTTATTTTATTTTTATTTTTTATTTTAAGGGGGGGTAGCTGGATAGAATCCTAGGGAAACTTATGGGTTGGATAGTAAACTGACAGTGCCTGTTGAAGCAAGAGGGCCTGTTGAAAGCAAAAAGGACAGACATTAGGAGAATACAAGTAAGAACAAGTACAATTTAGAGGGAAAGGTACAGTAAATAACGAATGTCAATGAGTGAAAACAGTGCAAAAGATTAGGAATTGAAATTAACTAATAAAACAGGTAATAAAAGAATAAATATCAGAATTAACTAATAAAACAGATAATAACCACACAGGCAGCAAAACTAGACCACCAACTCTCCAATCTACTAATCGTGACCCCAGACTACAAAAACTTTAAGAAAAGAAATAAAAACCCTGCTATTCAAAAAATCCATGAAGACTAACTAACACCGTATGAAACATTTGAATCCTCTGAAGCAACCCGCTCTACTCTGTAATACCTCTGGACATGTCCAGAAATCCTCTTCTGTAATCTGCCTTGATCCGCAGGGTAATGGCGGAAATAAGAAATCACTAATGTAATGTAATATAACAAAAGTAGAAAAAATCTGATAATAATATAATTTATTTTATATACCGCCATAACCCATGAGTTCCTAAGTGGTTCACTACAGTTAAACATAATACAAACAATGCAAATCGTTTGAGATTCAACAAATTAAGTGCATACAATATAAAGGAAATACATACAATATAAGAAGAATGCAACAATGTTAAAATGAAGTAAAAAAGTTAAAAGAATATGATACATTAAAAATCCAGCCTATTTAATAATTGAGTTTTTAACTGTTTTCTAAAGTCGAGATAAGAAGAAGCTTCTAACAGAGTTTTGGCCAGCCATAAATTCAGTTTGGCCACCTGAAAAGAAAAGGTTCTCTCAAGGAACCTTTTATACAGTGGCGTACCAAAGTGGGGGCGGTCTGCCCCGGTGCAGCCTTAAGGGGGGTGCACAGCCGGACAGGTACAGAAAATTCCTGGGCTACGACAGCACTCAGCGGCATCGGCGCCCACCTTGCCCCGCGACAGCACTCAAGTTCGGCCTCCTTCTCCCGGCATCAGCAGAACTTCAAATCGGCAACAGGTGCTCAGTCAAAAACTTCCTCTGACTCAGCTTCCTATTTCCGCACGGGCAGTTCAGTCAGGGGAAGCTTTTGACTGAGCACCTGTTGCCGATCTGAAGTTCTGCTGATGCCGGGAGAAGGAGGCCGAACTTGAGTGCTGTCGTGGGGCAGGGAGGGCGCCAATGCTGCTGAGTGCCGTCGTGGAGGGGGGGCGCCGATGCCGCTCAGAGCCATCGCGGGGGGGGGGGGGGGTGGGGTGCGGGGGGCCTTGCCGATCTTGAAAAAAGAAAATAATTTATATTAAATCATTGTATAATAATTCACATATATGACCAATCAGAGTCCACATAATGAAGAGAGAGAGAGTCATCACTTCCAAGGGAAGTTGGGTCTAAAAGAAAAAAGAAACAAAAACTCATACGAGTATACAGATTACATGAGTACGGTTGGATAACCATCTGCCTGGATAGAGGACTATGTGAAGAATCTGGAGCTCTAAATTTCCGTCTTAGCCTCTAAAAAAGAATATTAAAACTGATCCGGATCATAAAATATGTATCTAACATTCTGATAGTAAGGACAGCATTTACAGGGAAAACGTAACTGAAAGGTTGCTCCCATATTCAAAGTTAACTGTCGGGTATGCCAGGAATTTCTTCCGTCTGGCTTGCGTCAATTTAGATACATCAGGAAATATTGAAACTTTGGAACCGTGAAATTCCGCATTCTCAGTCCTATAGAATAAACGGAGAACTGCCTCTTTATCTTGGAGAAAAACAAAGGTTACCAGTAAAGTTGCTCTAACAGTATATTTCTTCTTGAATTGAAGTTTCCAGCATACCAGTGAGATCCAAGTCTCCTGATACAATCCCTTTGTCTTTCTCTTACTTTGGGAATATTCAAATAGTATATCTTTTGAAGCGGTGGCATATTATTTTCAGGAAATTTCAAACACTGATTGTAAAAAGGAATTGAATAAATCTCTTGAAGTTTGAAGTTTAGATACCGGAAAATTCAACAATCTAAGATTTAAATTTCTATTTGCATTTTCCAAATTTTCCATTTTCTAACCAGCAAAGATTTTTCCTTTAAATGTAAATTCATAGAAGCCTTTATTTCTGACACTGGATTTTTCCAAATTGTCTGTTCTATTGGACTGGATTTTGGAGTTTCTCTTCCAAAGTTTTAAACTTGTAAATTAGTATTCTGTGTTGAAGAAAAAGAGTTGAGAGCATACCTTATGTATTGACTCAAGTCCACTCCAAATTGCTTCCATATCGATGACTTCAGGTATTTACCAGAGGAGGAGGGGGGGCAAAGATGTTCCAGAGAATGCCCAATAAACTCGCTGCTCTCCTCTGTCCCTGCATCCTCACCAACAACTGCTCTTCCGTTCTCCATTGTCGACTGCAAAAGTAGTCGGCAAGCATGTGAATAACTTCCGGGGTCAGAGGTAATTTCAGCAGCGTCAACGGAGAACTCGTACTCCGGCACCTCCTGCGCTGCCGACGGCGTCCCCGACATCCTCCCGGGCTGCGGAGGAGCTCCAGGACCCACAGGGCAAAGCGAAAATTTCGCTCTCCAAGACCGAGGTCTGCCCCCCATCGGATCAGCGGATGCACCCGATCCAGCCGGTTGTGGCATATGCTGTAATTGCCACCTGTCTCGCCGTTGAAATACCAGATGAGGCTGGAAAGAACGCCTCTCTGTTTGCCCCTGCGCTTTGGGCATAGTTAAGGTAAAAACTTCTTAGATAAGAGAAAAAACGCCAAACCAAGCAGGAGCAGCTTTCAAGGGTGACTTACTCCGTCGCCATCATTGGATCTCTCGCTCCCCTCTCTCTCTATTTCTAGCCTCAGAATATTGAGTATTAAAAATTTTCACCCTTTCAGGGTCTTTCAAAGAGAAAGACACTTCTTTACTCACACTCACCATCACTGGCTACCATCTTTCTAGCATTAAATATCATTTATTTCTTCACTATTTTCATATAAGATTACTGCTTAATAACTATTTATATACTATAGGGACTGTATATTTCATTCATAAAAAACTATTAAACCTCACAGTTCATTTCAGAGACCCTGGACCGACAGAAAGTGCACTAGTGCTTTAAAGTGCCATTTCAAAAAGTGCATATGTGCTGTAAACTTTTAAACCTCATAGAGCTTGAAGTACTTAGCTTTGTTCGTTGTGCTCTTTAAGAACCAGACCGTATGCTTGCTTCTCTCAGTCCAACGTGGCCAACGATTTCACGGGATCAAAAGGAAATCACCCGCTGCGTCAGGGAAGAGTCTTTTTGCAACGCTCTGAACCGCAGGAGTTTGGTCTGTAGCCCAGATAAGGAGTTGCAAAAAGACTCTTCCCTACCAACGTTTCTCTCCTGACAACTTCATGTAACCGACTTTTGCTGATATTACTCAAGAGCTTTTGTTCTATTATTCATTGTACTGTTCACTTTATATTAAATTTTAAAAAAGACTGAACACAAAAACCAGGGGAAACTCAATGAAATTACATGGGAATACGTTATCCTCGAAGGAGGTTGAAGAAAATCTGTAAAGTAGACTGGAGAGTTTGTAGCATTCAGTTTTTGTAAAAATTGATAAAATTGTAGAAGGTCCCAACTCCATTCTAGTCCTAGGTAAAACAGAACAGAAGAACTTAAATGACCTTCAAGCGAAACTTGGAATCTTTGGAGAAAACTTTGAACGAAATTCAGGCATAGCCAAGTGGGAACTTGTAAGGGAGAAGAACTTGGTACAGCAGACAACTGTAGATAGGAGACTGAACTTAAGATTATAAAATGACCTAAGCTATCTGTGAAGGAAATGATCGGGGAAATATTTTGAGGGAATTCTTCAAAACCTGAAGCATTTTATGTTGGTTCTAGAACTATAGGGAGGGGGAGGGGCAGAAGGGGCATTGAAGAAGCTAATTTTGGATGTGGCTGGTCTTTTAGAAAGTTCACAACCAATTCCCCCCTCCCTTTCACAAAGCCATACTAGTGACTGCCATGCACCAAAAGCCTCGAAGCCCTTTAAATCCCTTTTGACTTCGGGGCAGTTACCACAGCGGCCCGCGCTATCGGGCTTTGTAGAAGAGGGAGGTTGTCAGTTAAAACTACTTTGATTGTAACTTTTGCCTTGGAACCTGATAAAAACTGGATTCTTTGTATTTGCACTAAAAATAGCAAGCTTTTTGATATATAAAAGTAAAGGTTTTTCTTGACTTGTCCAGGTTAGGTGCGACGCTTTTTTTAGCCAAATGTACTCAAGCGATATCCCTGGGAGCTAAGTATTGCCTACAATTTCCATGCAAATGTCATCTGCAAAATGTTCTAGATGCAAGAACTGTTCACATCCATCTCGCTTGTTAAGAACTGAAGCAGTCTCTCACTGTTCCTTAGTCATTTCCATGTTATTTAAGAAACTGCCATCTCTTCTTTGTTGCAGTGATTTATTTTTTTTTTTTAACTCATTGTATTGTGGTGTCAAAAAAAATCACTACAAATGTTTTCCCTGGTTAAATATTTTGCTTCTTGTTAATAATATTCATAGCATTCTTATTCCTTTTCCAAATCAAGCAACTAGTGCTAATTAAAAAAACGAAAAAGCAAGGAATTGGAAAAACCGGGATCGATTAAACTATACCTTTTGATGGAAGTCTCTGTGTCACGTCTTTAAAATGGAAGGTAGGATGGCTATATAACAGGGACATTATAAGAAGTTTCTGGATATTTGGGAGCCATTGACAAAATACTGTAAAGAGTGATTGTTGTTGATTTTGCCCCTTGATCATGCACCTCCGGGGGGGGGGAAGGGGGGAAATATTTTTAATCTTCAATTTGAGTGCAATTTTTGAATATGAAGGTGGGGGGTGTTATATGTGTTTGTCATAGATTACAATTTGATTGAATTTAGGTGCTATTATAGTGTAATATGATTGTACAATATGTTGCACTTATTTCTGGTTTCAAAATGAATAAAGATTTAGAAAAAGAAGAATGCCACCGGGATGTCAGAAAGTCAGGGTGCAGCTGTAGGGCAATCAACATCTGCCCTCTGTAAAAGCAGATGGTAAAATAATCAGTCTGAGGCCACGCTGGAGTTATTCATTTTATTTAAAACATTTTTAATCCGCCTTTATCCAAGGCGGCTTACACATTTCCATACAGAATAAAATCACAAAACAAAAACACATTAAGTAGAGGAAAATACAGAGTTCCAATAGTCTATCTGCATAGTCGGTACACCGTTAATAGTGCGCAGGACAATTGCACCCCGACAATACCGCTCCATCAAATGCACGCACTGACAAGGGCACGTATGAAGGGAGTGGGGTTTTGGGGGCCAACTTGTAAATGTAGTGGGGGAGGGGTGCAGAAATCTTGAAATTGAGACCATGTCGGCATCTCCCAAACATTACATTACGGATTTCTATTCCGCCTATACCTTGCAGTTCAAGGCAGATTACAAAAGATTTGACTGGACATTTTCCAGTGAAGATACAATTTTTTATTTTATTTTTTATTTTAAGGGGGGATAGCTGGATAGAATCCTAGGGAAACTTATGGGTTGGATAGTAAACTGACAGTGCCGAACTGTGTGATATTAGCAAATGGAATACAGTTAGATTACAATCTATTTTAGGGGTCTGTTTACTTGGAAGGTGTTTAGGTGGGATATTTGGGGGAGAATTCTCTGGAGGTAGGTGAAGAGGGGTTAAGATATTTGGATGAATTTTTTGAAAAGCAGGGTTTTGATTTCTTTTCGGAATGTTTTGAGGTCGCCCGTTGTCATCAGCAGGTTAGAGATGGAATGGTTGAGTTTTGCTGCTTGTGTTGCCAGAAGGTTGTCAAACATTTTCTTGCGCTGTGTGCCTTTGAGTGGGGGGAAGGCAAAAGGGTTCGGGGTTCTTCTGTGTCTTGAGGTGGAGATCTGGTTTAAGCGGTTGTTTAGGTAGGAGGGGGAAGAGCCATTTAACGCTTTGAATAATAGGCAGTAGAATTTGAATTGAATTCGTGCTTGTATGGGTAGCCAGTGAGAGTCTAAGAAGGCAGTAGTTATGTGATCATATTTTCTCAGGGAGTAGATCAGTCTGAGGGCGGTGTTTTGTATGGTCTGGAGTTGCTTTATCATATAGTGGCTGGACAAGGAAGATATAGGGAGTTGCAATAGTCCAGCAGACCTAAGACTAGGGATTGGACAATTAGTCTGAGCGCATTTGTGGTGGGGGGGTTTCCCCCTCACACCTCCCCCGAGAGCACTAGAGCTGGGCTTCGGGAGGAGAGCGTGACTTTTAAGTGTAGTGGGGGGTTCCCCCCCACACCCTCTCTCAGAGTGCAAATGGGAAGGCCTCAGAGCAGTCAGAGCGTCAGCGTACATTTACCCTGCATGCAAATGTTGGCGCGTGATTATCGGCACACCAATGTCTAGCGTACTTTTGATGGGCCACCACATTGTCACAATATGAATGCATTCAAACTGTTCTTGAGTACCATCGTTCTTCACTTGAATAAATCATTTACCCGTTCAAACCTAATTCAAGCCACTGTTATGTATTCACTTTTAAAAAAAAAAGCTTGAACAAATAAGTAGGTTTTAAGCATCTTCCTGAATTGCAGGAGGTTTCTACAAAAGCGTAACATTCCCAACAATGCATTCCAGCTCTCTGCCCCGCTCCAGGGACTAGATTCAGGCCATAGAGCTAATGCCCAGATCACCAGTTCTAGCCTGGGGGTCTTTATCTCTGAAACAAAGCAGCATAACCATCGCCCAGCTCGGGGAAACCACCTCAAGGAAATCATCCAGGAACTCTGTATTGTCCATCTTCAGTCTTCTGTGGCAAAATCTCTGAGAAATGGCAAAGAAAGTTTTGATCATATCTATCCCTAAAAAATGCATTGCCCAAAATCCAGTGCAGAAGAAGTATGGTCCCCAAGCCCCTCCAGTCCATTTAAAAAATGTTTGTCCTTCCTTTGTTGCCTCCTCCCTCGCCCCAGCTCAGGGCCCTCAGAAGCCCGAAGCAACCACAAGAGCATGAAATTGAGCAGACCAATAAGAACATAAGAATAGCTTTACTGGGTCAGACCAATGGTCCATCAAGCCCAGTAGCCCGTTCTCATGATGGCCAATCCAGATCACTAGTACCTGGCCAAAACCCAAGGAGCAGCAACATTCCATGCTACCCATACAGGGCATGCAGTCCATCTAGTCCAGTATCCCACTTCCACCAGTGGCTAATACAGGTCACAAGTACCTGGGAGAAACCCAAATAGCAGCAAAATTCCCAGAGACAGCAGGAGCTTTCCCCATTTCTATCTCAATAGCAGGCTATGGACTTTTCCTCCAGGAACTGCCCAAACCTTTCTTAAACCCAACTATGCTATCAACTGTTACCACATCCTCTGGGAACAAGTTCAAGAACTTAACTTCTTGTATGATTTCCTTGAGGTGCTTCCCCAGAGCTGAATGATGGTTATGCTGCTTTGTTTCAGAGATATAGAAAGATCAGATAAAGACCCCCAGGCTAGGGCTGAAACTAGAGTCTGGCGATTCTCTTATTTGTTTTAAAAGTACTTGGATGGTGTCATCAAAAGCATTTTGGCTTCCTAGACCATGGGATGATCTTCCAAGGGCTGCTGAGCAAGGATGGTGTGCATCTACCAAAGAAGGGCTGGTTAATCTACTGAAGAAGCCTTTAAACTAGACATGATGGGGCAAGGTGATCAAAGCTCCTAAAGTAAGTACATCACTGAATACCTCTACACAGATGGGAAAAGGGGGCAAAATCTGGAAAGCAGTATATACTAATGCTCGAAGTATGGGAAACAAGATTCTGGATCTAGAAGCTGTGATGGAAGAAGAGGAGTTGGATATAGTGGCGATCACGGAGACATGGTTCATGACTGGGATGTAGTTATAAGGTGATATAATCTGTTTAGGAAAGACAGGGTAGGAAGAAAAGGAGGAGGAGGAGTGTTATATGTTAAAGATAATATTAAAGCCACACAATTGCAGGATCTGCAGGGCAAGGAAGAGGCACTGTAGATCAATTTGGAAAGAGGGAATGGTAATTATATTTACATTGGTGTGATATATAGGCCTTCTTCACAGACAGAAGAAGTAGATAGAGATTTAATAATAGACATTCAGACACATTCGATCCAAGATGGCCGCATGAGCAGTCGCATGAGTTTCACGCTCCCGTCTATTCCTTGACATAATTTGTCCACTTAAACCTTTACCTGTTTCACGATGCCGAAGAGGAGGGGACGTAGCGCTGCTGGAGCCTCGCAGCGCTCCAGAACAGCCGTCTTCGGGAACATCGAGGACTTGATGAGGAGAATGCAGGGCACGCCGATAGCTTCGGGGAGTTCCCCGCAGGAGACACACGGCGGAGGCGCGTCAGTGGCGTTCACCATGGGGCTGGAGACATCGTTGAGCCCCGAAGTGAGAGCACCACCCCCACGCCCTCAGTCGACCAGTTCCCCGCGAGAGGAGGAACTTCCTGAGGTTGGAGTTCACTTCCTCTCGGAGGCTAAGGAGGAGAACACGGGGACTGTGCCACGGGACTCCCTGCTGGAGCAGAGGAGTCTTAACGAGGAGACTGTGGAAGAAGCAGTGGGGGATAAGAAAATCCAACAGAAAATCCAACAGATTGCAGGAGGAGACATGTTGCCAGAGGGTGAGCTAATTAACTTAAAATTACAACCATTGCAAATTTTGAAGCCCCGAGAGGTTACATTAGACTCTCTGTGGGACCTGGTAGCCAATTTGGCAAAATCTATTAATCCACAATTACAAGAAGTAGAAAAGAAATTAGAAAATCATGGAACTGAGATTAAAAATTTAAAGACTGGACTTGAGGACTCAAAAATTTCAATACAAAATATTCATCAAGAACTTAAAGTATCACAACAAATTACTGAGGTATTAATTAAAGATAATACCAATTTAAGAAGGAAAATGGAAGCAATGGAAAACTTTTCTCGTAACAATAATCTCAGATTGATAAATTTCCCTAGGGTCTCTGTGATAGCCCCAAGGGAAATGTTGAAACGTTATATGACGGAAATATTGGAACTCTCTGATGAATCATTACCACCATTTACGCAGGTTTATTATCTTCCAAGTAAGCCTCAAGACCAACAACAACAGCAATTACAACAGAAGTCGGGACCTGATTTAATGAATATATCCAATATATTGGAAATGTCTGATAGAGAATTAGTGACCCCTGCAACCTTATTATTGACAGTAGCTCTCGCACCAGATAAAAACTGGTTGCTGAGACTTTTCTTTAAAAACAAGCAAAAAGAGTTTTTAGGTTGTAAAATTCAGATGTTCCCAGATTTGGCCAAGGAGACGCAGAGAAGGAGAAAATAATTTCTGTTAAGGAAACCTGGTGTTTTATCTCTGGGGGCGACTTTTTACTTGCGACACCCATGTAAATGTGTTGTTAATTACCATTCTCATAAATATGTTTTCTTTGAGCCATCTCAACTGACAACTTTTCTCACAACTGCATCTTTGGAGAAAGAAAGTGCTTAGTTTAAGAAAGGGTGCCTCAATCTCATTCGACTAGCTATTACTTTGTTTTAATAATTTTCTTGTCGCCTATTTTCCTTTTTGGATCTTTTTGAGGACTTGAGTAGAAATTTATGCTTATATGTTCTTTGATATATGTTTTCATTTGTATTAATTTCTTGCTAAATTTCCTTTCTGTACAAGTTATAATATGCTTGAATATATTGAAAATCTCAATAAATATTAAATTAAAAAATAAATAGACATTCAGAATATCTCCAAAAAAGAGGAAGTTTTACCAATAGGTGATTTTAACATGCCGGATGTTGATTGGGGTATCCCTATTGCAGGGTCTTCTAGAAGAAGGGAGATCCTGGATTCTCTACAAGGAGAACTGTTTCAGCAGTTGGTAATGGAAGCCACGTGGAATGGAGTTACACTGGACTTATTGCTTACAAACAGGGAAAGTGTTTCTGATGTTACAGTGGGTGATCATCTGGCATCGGTTTAATATTAAGATGGGTATAGAGAGGGCTCATTCAAAAGCAAAGTTTCTAGACTTTAAGAAAAACAAACTTTATTCGGATGGGGGTTTACGTCAAGGAACTGTTGTCTGGGTGGGAACGTCTGGAAGGAGTGGAAATGCAGTGGGCAAAACTGAAAGGAGCGATTGTAAGAGCGACAAACCTTTTAGTGAGGCAAATAAGGGAAAGTAAGAGGAAAAGAAGGCCGCTTTGGTTCTCAAAAGTAGTAGCTGAAAAGGTAAGGAATAAGAGGTTAGCTTTCATAAACTACGAAAGATCACAGAAAGAGGAAGACAGGCAAAAATATCTGGAAAAGTTAAGAGAGGCTGGTCGTGTAGCCAGGAAAGCAAAGATGCAAATGAAAGAAAAAATAACTGACATGGTAAAACGGGTAGACAAGACATTTTTTAGATATATTAGTGATATGAAGAAGTGCAAAAGTGGCATTGTGAAGGGGAGGAATATGTAGAAGCTGATAAAGAAAAGGCCGAATTGCTTAACAAATATTTCTGTTCTGTGTTCATGGCTGAAGCGCTGGGAGCGGGACCGCATAAGGCAAATCTAAATAGGGATGGAGGAGTAATAGACCCTGATCGATTTTCAGAGGGTTGTGTTCATGAGCTAGCTAGATAAAATAAAGGTAGATAAATCGATGGGGCCGGATGATGTACATCTGAGGGTGCTGAAGGACTTAGGGAAGTTCTGGTAGCTCCACTGACTGACCTTTCCAATGCGTCTCTAGAGTTGGGAGTGGTACTGGAGGACTGGAGAAGGGCGGATGTGGTCTCTCTCCATCTTGGATGCTCTTCTTTGAACCTTTTCTAGTGCCACTATATCTTTCTTGAGATATGGAGACCAGAATTGAACGCAATACTCCAAATGAGGTTGCACCATGGAGCGATACAGGGGCATTATAACATTCTTAGTCTTGTTAACCATCCCTTTTTTAATAATTCCTAGCATCCTGTTTGCTTTTTTTTGCAGCTGCTATTTATTCTGTGTTGTGCGACATAGTCGATGACTGGGCTGGCCGCTAGCGGCAAGTATTCAACAGACATAGATGGCTATCTCCCGCTGAATATTTGCAGTTAGCCATCTTAGTGGTATTTAATGGTCAAGAGCCCATTTAGAATATGGTGGAGGTTTGTCTTGTCTTTGTTGTTGCCTGATAGTAGGAAGAAATGACAACCCACTGGTCTGTTTCCAGACAGAAGGACTCTGAGAAGGAGGAAGCTCGTTTCTGATTTTGAGTCTGGCTGCAGTGGAAGTAGAAGATTCTGCGGAAGTGTCCTTATGGCGCTCTTTCTGACTCCTTCACTTATCAAAACTGAGATGTCCAAATCTGAGCGTGAAAAGAAGAGCAATAGCCAACCGCTGCTAAATCCAGAAATATGATCGGTGCTAAGAAAGTGTTCTGGAAAAAGCTCTCTGCGCAGACCGTCCTTTCCAGAATAGAAGCTTGGTGTGCTTTCTGCGGCTAGCCTTGGGTGCAAGCACTTATTTATGTATTAAAAACACTTATAGCCCGCATATCAACTTCTATGCATCATTAAAACAAAATATTAGAAACATAGAAATAGACGGCAGATAAGGGCCACGGCCCATCTAGTCTGCCCACCCTAATGACTCTTCCCTACCTTTCTCTGTGAATAGATCCCACGTGTCTATCCCATTTGGCCTTAAAATCAGGCATGCTGCTGGCCTCAATCACCTGAAGTGGAAGACTATTCCAGCGATCAACCACCCTTTCAGTGAAAAAGAATTTCCTGGTGTCCCTGTGCAGTTTCCCGCCCCTGATTTTCCACGGATGCCCCCTTGTTGCCGCGGGACCCTTGAAAAAGAAGATATCTTCTTCTACCTCGATGCGGCCCGTGAGATACTTGAATGTCTCGATCATGTCACCCCTCTCTCTGCGTTCCTCGAGTGAGTACAGCTGCAATCTATCCAGCCGTTCCTCGTACGGGAGATCCTTGAGTCTCGAGACCATCTGGGTAGCCATTCTCTGGACCGACTCCAGTCTCAGCACATCCTTACGGTAATGCGGCCTCCAGAATTGCACACAGTATTCCAGGTGGGGCCTCACCACGGATCTATACAATGGCATAATGACTTCAGGCTTACGGCTGACGAAACTCCTGCGTATGCAACCTATGATTTGCCTTGCCTTGGATGAAGCTTGCTCCACTTGATTGGCAGTCTTCATGTTCTCACTGACGATCACCCCTAAGTCTCATTCTGCTTCAGTTCTTGTTAGGATCTCGCCATTAAGGGTGTAAGTCTTGCTTGGATTTTGGCTGCCCAGGTGCATGACTTTGCATTTTTTGGCATAATCAAACAGAACTTAGCAGATTTAATAAACAACTTACACATGTGCCTTAAAATAAAAAGCCAAGCAATTACAAGATTACAAAGTAACCAAATTTGAAAAGCCAAGTCAAAAAAATAGGTTTTCCAACTTTTCTGACATGCCAAAAAAAATCAAAGGTCCAACTACTTGGAACATCCGTGAGCAATTTTACAACTTGGTGGCAGCTCTGTCCATCATTTGCACAACTGTCCGAGGCTTGTGCAGTTAAAGGAAGAGCTACGGGAAATGGGGCAGGGACAGCGACAAAACTCGTGGGGACGGAATGGGAAATTGAGATCCTACAAGGACGGGGACAAATTTGTCTCCGTGTCATTCTCTACAAGCCCCTTTTACAAAGCTGTGATAGTAAGTATCGGCAGGCAAATGTGGACAGGTTGCATCGCATTTGCTGCAAGGGAATGGCTACCATGGCTTTGTGAAAGGGGCTCTTAGCCTAACATTTATATCCAGAACAGGGATGCATGCTGTCCAATAAACCAATGCTCGGCATTACCTATCCCACAATCTTTTCCCTACAGTTTTAGTTCGATTATTCAATGCGCAAATGCTTTATGTAATCGTTCAGATGTTTTACTTATGTAACTGGACTCCTTTTTTAATTGCAGTATAAAATGTACTCTTTTTGCAATAGAATGTATTTCATATTTTTTATGATGTGTGGATAATAACCCTTTTCTTGCCTTCCTCTTCCTAGCTCTGTCTTGATTTATTGGAAGCTTTGAAATGAAAAGACAGATAAAAGAGAGCCCAGGGTCTTTGCTGCTCAGAGAGAAGGCTGCTCCTGCTCCTAGCTATTGGAGCAACAAAGCCGGCTCTGGCAGAGAAAAGTCAACCCGGGTCCCTTGTCAATTTATACAGTAGATTGTTTTCCTAGTTTGAACGTAATACACTCCTTTGGAAATTTGTGCATTGCACTTAGGCCCTCTTTACTAAGCCGCAACATAGGTTTCTATTGCGGCCCAGGCGCTAAATGCTATGGACTTTTCCTCCAGGAACTTGTCCAAACCTTGCTTAAAACCAGCTACGCTATCTGCTCTTACCACATCCTCTGGCAACACGTTCCAGAGCTTAACTATTCTCTTGAGAGTGAAACAAAAATTTCCTCCTTTTGGTTTTAAAAGTATTGCCCTGTAACTTCATGATGAGATGGTTCAGTTAGGCTGGACTGAGCTTCGATGGCAACTCCAGTCATTTGAACCTAAGGGCAGTACTGGGCATACTTTTATAACGTAAAGCCCAGAAATATCAAAGAAAAAAGACGATTCAATGTAATCATGAATTTATAATGAGTGTAACTATTGGGCAGAGTGGATGGACTCTTTAGATCTTTATCTGCTGTCATTTACTGTTTATTAAAAAATGTATTACCCACAGCATCCTACAATTCTGCACAGGGTACTATGTTTTACTGTGTATATAATATAAGTAGGATGATTGATTATGGTATAAATGTGTCTGTATTGAAAACCAATCTCAGAAAACGCCAATATCTGTATTGTAACACCATTACCGAAGCTCATGTAAACCGTTCTGAATTGACCTCCCCATTAATTAGTAGCGATACAGAAAGCTTTCAATAAACATAAACATATCACCCTTTTCTAATGCACTGTCATCTCTTCAAGCAGCGTAGGCTAAGTTCTTGAAACCAAGACCAGCACCGACCTCAATGACTGCATCGGAAATTCATCCAAATATGTTTTTCAAGCCATTCACCCCATTCAACTCTTTTGAGCATTAATATGACAAGTTACCTTATAAATGAAATGTAATAAATAAATAAACAAACTGGAGACATACTCCAGAAAGCTGCTTAATATGAATTTAATAATAATAATAACGGTTTATATCCAGCAGGACCGTGAAGTTCTATGTGGTTTACAATGGTTAAAAGATGTTACAAATTAAGTAGAATTAACAAGGTTAGAAGCTAGTTATTAACAGCGTTAGAGACTCATTTATTGTGGAGTAGGATTGTACCAGGTTTAGTTGCCTAAATACTTCAGGAACAGATTTTAAAGAGATGAGGGATAATACTGAGACTAATGAATTTCACTCTGCCATACTGGGGGATTGTTATGAGGCAGTTGTCAGAGAGAACTTCATAGTCTGGACCTTTAATAAAAAAAGACAGTCGGCACAAATATGATTATGACTGGGCATTAAGCAATTAGAGGAAGGACAGATTGTGGTAATAAACCAGCTTTATATTTAAAACAAAATAAAGACAGGAATGATAGCTAAACGTCCTATTAGACTCCAAATTGTATTTGAATCTAAGGTATCTCTGGACAGAAACATCATGAATGTGGGAACAGAGCCAGTGAGCTATCAGCCTAATAGTTTAGAAAAAAACAGGCATCTAGAATTTTAACGAAACTGAAGAAAATCAATGCACTGAAGAAGTGTTTGCTGAGAATTACAGAAGTCCGTACACAAAAAAAGAAATGACAGATGCCATAAATTAGGCACAGAATTCCTTTCATGCCCATATAGTGGAACAAGTGGACAGAGGAGCCGGCTTAGGGAACTACACATGCTTATTCCTAGGATAAGCAGTATAAATCTGTTTATATTCCATTGGGATCTAGCTAGGTGCTTGGGACTTGGGTTGGCCACTGTTGGAAACAGGATACCGGTGCTTGATGGACCTTTCGGTTTATCCCAGCATGGCAGCTCTTATGTTCTTATGTAAGCCAAGAATAGGAAAATCAAGCCACTGTGACATCATTGAAGAGGTTGCTTCATGGGCATTGGTGGAATGAGGCATTATGACATCATAATCTCAGCTCTGGAATTCTGCTACTCTTTGGGTTTCTGCCTGGTACTTGGAACTTGGGTTGGCCACTGTTGGAAACAGAATACCTGGCTTTATGGATCTTCAATCTGTCCTAGTACATCAATTCTTATGTTCTTTTGTGAGCCAAGTATAGGACAATCCAGCCATTGTGACATCACTGGTGAAGTTGGCTCTTAGGCATTGATGGAATAAGGCATTATGACATCACAATCTCAGCTCTGGAATGTTGCTTCTCTTTGTGTTTCTCCCTGGTACTTGGGACCTGGAAATAGGATAGTGGGCTTCATGGATCTTCAGTCTTTCCCAGTATGGCAATTCTTATGTCCTTATAGTCAAGATTAGTGGCCTCAATAAATGCCAGAGAATACTATGGAATTCAAAGCATCACGCAGAATGGAAAATCCCCAGGTCCCAATGAGATCATTATTAAATATCAGAGCCTTGAGAATTAAGAGTTTTGAGTCCCCTCTTGTGAATGTTGGGGTTGGTTTAACTGTCTGGAGAATATTGGGATGTCCAACCTTTTGGACGAAAAAAATGTTTCTGGGGCCGCACAAACACTGCAGCAAGATAGAGGGAGCCAGCAAGATAGTAAACGCCCGGGGACAGCAGAGGAAAATACTGCATCACCCTTGACTGGGGCCACACAAAATACTTCACGGGGCCACAGGTTGGACACCCCTGCGCTATACAAAGCTATCTCGGACATCAGCGTGTGGTTAATAAGAAGTTTATGTGAGTATCAGTGGGCCAATGATGCAGAACTGGGTCTGGTGCATGTTAACTCAGTCCATGGTGAGTAGGATATCAGCTGTTCTGCTCCAATGCTGAAAAGATTTAAAGGGAGCATAATAACCCATCCCTGAGAAAATTATGACACTTGCCCTGTGTATAAGGGAAGAAAAGCTAATAAGCTCCCCAGGCCTCCCCCCTGAACTCTGACGCCCCTCATAAAACGCCCCTTCTAGACTACTGCTCTCTCTCCCTCCCTGACCTAATCTCCTGCCCTGTCATTAAAACATCCCTGGTGTCTAATGACTCCTCAACCCCCCAATTTGACCTCCATGCCCCCAGACTACTTGTGCCTGCCTCCATCCCACCATCCAAACAAGGTGAAACCAATGAAAAAATATTTCTCAGAATGAAGTCTCATTAACCTTCATCTTTCTTTTCAATGTCTTTATATGGACTTTAAAAGACAAGGATGCATCTTTTATAACCTCCAAATACTTCACTTTCAGACTGACGGTATCCTAATATCTTCCATGACAAATTCCATGGAATGCACATTCTCAGTCTGACCCGACATGATTATAATCTGAGTCTTTGACATGTTCAACTTAAGCTCATTTGCAGCCATCCAACTATTTACAGATGATAAGTGAATTTTCAGAATCTCAGATGCCATATTTATGGTCTTCTTAATTGGGAAAAAAATTGTAAATTGTCAGCAGATGGGATGAAATCCCTAAACCTCTCAAAAGCCTACACAACGACAGCCTATAGATACAATTTAAACAGTACTGGAGAAAGGGCTGATGTCTGAGGTACCCCAGAGATCATCCTCTTCCACCTAGGGCCGGATTAACGAGTAGGCCAGTAGGCACGTGCCTAGGTCCAGAACTTGCCAGGGGGGCCCGCTGAAGAAACAATAAGCAACAGACAACTTCAAATTTTTTTGTTTTCAAACGGCGATAGCCCCCCTCCCCTAGGAAAATCGGCAACATGGGCCTCCCCCCCCCCCCCGGAAAACTAGAGTAACCAGCGGCAACCTGCACAAGGCGCGGTCACATTGTCCCACGCTAAGCCCTAGAAAAAGTTTGCATGCATGCCCGCTGCAGAGCCTGTTGCAAGCTGGGTGTAGGGAGGCCAATATCAGCCTCCATTGGCTGCCTCATGGGGGCTTGTCGGGTACGTCATCATTCTTTGCTGATTACATGGGTTCCCACCCTCTGCTCCCCACCCACAGCCACCGCAACTCCAGAAAGGGAAGGGCCAGCATGCAGTGATTGCACACCACCGCCACACAAGCCTTCCCCCGATGTCAGAACTGACGTCAGAACTGATGCTTGCCCTTCCCTTATTAGAGTTGCAGCGAGTGGCAGTGGCAGACCGGGAGCAGAGGAGGAGGAATCGGTGGTGGATAGGCAGGCTTCGGCTCGGCAGGGAAGGAGGAAGGCAAGCTTCAGCAAGCAGTCAGGGAGGGAGGATGAAGGACAAAGGCTGGAAGGCAATGAGGGTGAAGGGGCATGAACTGGGGACATAGGGAGGGAGAAAGGAAGGAGGGAGGGAGGGAGGAAGGAAGGGGGCACTAACTTGGGACATACAAAGGAGGGAGAATAGAAAGGGACAATTGTTGGGCCTGAGTGTGTGCATGAGAGGGAAAGAGATGGTGTATATGGGGAAAAAGGAAAAGGAAAATTGGGCATAGAGAGGAGTGAGGTAGAGATGCATGGGAAATAGAAGGATGAGAGGGAGAAATGTTGGATATGGTGGTGGAGAGGGAACAGATGGATAAATTGAAAGGGATAGAAGGAGAGGAATGTTGGGCATAGTGATGGAGGGAGAGATGTGGCATGGTGTTGAAGAGGGGTGATAGAAGGAGAAATGGGGCTGGTGGGCAGTGGTGAAAAATGATCTGAGGAATGCGAGAGGAAGAAAAGTTGGATTAATGGAGGGACAAAGAGAGATGTTGGTTGGGGAATGGAATGAGGCCTGGAGGAGAGGAAGCATGTAGGAGGCAGAAAGAAAGAAAGATTGGATGCACAATCAGAAGGAAGTGGAACCAGAGACTCATGAAATCACCAGACAACAAAGGGAAATAATTTTAAAATAATAGGAGGAAATTTTTTTCACTCAGAGAATAGTTAAGCTCTGGAACACGTTGCCAGAGGATGTGGTAACAGCGAATAGCATAGCTGGTTTTAAGAAAGGTTTGGACAAGTTCCTGGAGGAAAAGTCCATAGTCTGTTATTGAGAAAGACATGGGGGAAGCCACTGCTTGCCCTGGATCGGTAGCATGGAATATTGCTACTCCTTGGGTTTTGGCCAGGTACTAGTGACCTGGATTGGCCACCGTGAGAACGGGTTATTGGGCTTGATGGACCTTTGATCTAACCCAGTAAGGCCATTCTTATGTTCTGTAGAAAACTTTAGACAAAATCCAAATTGAAAATCATCCAAAATTTGAAACTCTTCCAAACAATCTTGTAACTGATCCAAAACTAATTTTTCCAAAATTGTAGCAAGATACAGAGTAGAAGATGCTGGTCTGTAATTGGCCATGGACTTTTTGAGTTTTTCAGGAAAAACTCCTTCCTGCATAGATTTAGTCACTAATAATGAAAGAATAGAGGACAATTCTTGCTTAGAGGGAGTGTTCTTTTAAGGGGAGGGTTCTTTTGAGTAGGCAGATGTGTTGGGGACGACGGCCCTTTTCTGCCGTCATACTCTATGTTTCTCAAAGTTTCAACATTTTAAACATTTCTGGATAGCAGCGAGCCAAAGAATTGGAAGAGCTTCTCACTTTAATAAAAGGCAACAGGCCCACTTGTTTCTCTGTAATGAGCTGAAAATCAGTCCATATCTTGAGGAAAATTAAACCTATGAAACAACGCCAAGATGTTCTCTATTTTGTTATTAAAAGCATCAACTAAAATTAGACTGGAAACTCTTCTCTCATCAGAATCTTCCCCTTTCTTCCTGTCCGTAAACTTCTTTACTATGACAGATAATTCCTTTGGCACATCACTTCTACCACGTGTCCTAAACACTCTGGCCCTGAGTCTATAAAGGGCGCCTAAGTCATGCCTAACGGTAGGCATGCTTTAGGCATCCATGCTAAGCAGTTAATGAGCCATTTAAGGGTCTTAACAAGCGATAATTGGTACTTAGGCGTCCAAAAGACATAGATGCCACTTTGTAGACGCAGCCACAATTTCATGGATGCCCATGTTTAAAACTCGTGCTTAACTCAATAGTTGTGGGCGTAGAATAGCAGATCGCTAAGGTATATCACAGGGCAGTCAGAGACACCTGCCTGGAAGCTGCTATCGCTCAATAAGTAAAAGCCCTGTGCTCCTCTTCCAGAAATCATAAGTTCAGCTTACCCACCATGTATTTTAATTGTGGCATTTTACCTTGCAGGTGCACCTTGATGATCTCACAATGAGGTCACCATTGTGCAGCTGCAAACCTCCATTTGCAATGAAATAGCAGCCAAGCTAAGGTCTGTATCTGATTTTTTTCAATTTTTAACCATTTGCAAATGAAGTTATGCATGCAATCTATATATTTTTGTCATGTGCTTTATTTGCTGAATCCACCTGTTTCAAGAATGACCTCATTGGAGCAATCTTTAGTGACCAAAAAAGGGTAGCTTTTTAGCAAGAAACTTAAAGCTGTTTTTTTCATGTGCTGTGCTTCAGTTAATGGATCTTTCCCTCTAATTGCAAATAGCATTATTGTTTGCCCAGAAAAATAAAAGGGTTTGCATGCAATATCTTTGTGCTGATGTGCTCTGTTTATGTGGTGGCTTATTAAATGTATTTTGAGCTTAATAAATTAAAATTAAAAACCCAGAGAGCTATTTAGCAGATCGCATTAAGCACGTCCAAACTGTGCCTAAGTTCCAGAAGAATGTCTGAAAAGTGCCTAAGTTCTGTCCAAAGAACTCAGGTCTATCTAAAGCCTAAACTGTGCTCAGAAGTAGACTTCCTTACAATGCCTATAAGACTAGTTTTGCAATTGCTATGCAGCTTGCTAGTTCACTCTGTAGCACACTGGTTAAACCTACAACCGTCTACCCTAATGTTGTTGGTTCAAATCCCAGTCGCTCTGTCTAATGGAAAAGAAATAAATAAAAGCATTAAACAGAGCCAACTCCTATATTGAAAAACAGCATAAAATTGCCATTCTAATAACATAGTAATAAAATGTTATAACATTAAGGACATTGTTTGGACACCTAATACCTGGTTCTCTAGGCGCTTAAACAGTGCTGAATTCCTCTGAGCGCGATTCTACAGAGGACGCCTACGTTTAGACGCATTTTTTAGAATCAGGGCCTGTGGGCCCAAGTTCTACAAATAGTGCTGATATCGGCAGCCACCCCAAAATCAGCTGCCGATCGCCCATCAATCACTCAATGGCGCCTTTTGTAAAATTAGAAGGCGCAGGAAACCTAGCCCAGGGTTTTAAAGGCAGATTTATGGCCCCTATCTTTCATGAGACGCCTTACAATGCCTTATGCCACTTCCGCCTAGAATGGCTTTAGAGCATCGTAAGGCGCCTTCATAGGCAGGATAACGGTGGCCTTTTTGGAGACACCCTTCGGCACCTCTATTTTTTTTAATAATGGTGTTTTAATTGGTTTTTAATCGGTGCAATTCAAACCAATTCAGTTAGGCAGCAGTAGGCCTAATTTCGGGTGCAGCCTCACAAGCAAAATTGGGCAAAACTTGAATTATGGATCCCAAATTGTTCATTCCTTTTTAGAAGTAAAGCCTTAGAACTACCCTTAATCATCATAAAATCTTCTTTACCATCTGTAATCCTCCATGAATCCCATATGCCTTTATTGATATTACAGTTTTTCAAGGGTAAATCAATCAATTTTGGGATCCTGGAAAAATTCCCCAAATTTGAATGATACCTTTTGGCATCATATAGTTTGTCATAGTGGTGTACTAAAGATGGGGTGTTGGGTGAAGGTCGTCTGGAGGTGCACCCCCCTATTCCGAAGCCAAACATACTGTGGCCCCACGCTCGCGCCACGCACCTCCACTGCCTGAAGGAGGGGGTGCTTCACCTCCGTGGGGTCAACCAAACCAGGTGTGCCACTAGCTGGAAGGACTGGGCAAACAAATGGCAAATGCGCTTTAACGTGGAAAAATGCAAGGTCATGCATATAGGGAAAAAGAACCCGTTGTTCAACTACAAATTGGGGGGGGCATTGTTGGGAGACAGCAGACTTGAGAGAGACTTGGGTGTGCTGGTGGATGCATCACTGAAGCCATCTGCACAGTGCGCAGCGGCCTCGAAAAAAGCCAACAGGATGCTGGGCATCATAAGAGAGGGCATAACAACCAGGAAGCGGGAAGTCATCATGCCATTGTATCGAGCGATGGTGCGTCCACATCTCGGCATACTGCGTTCAATATTGGTCGCCGTACCTCAAGAAGGAACATGGTGGTACTTAGAAGAGTCCAAAGGAGAGCAACGAAACTGTATAAAGGCTGGAAACACTTGCCCATACGCCGAGAGTTTGGATAGGCTGGGGCTCTTCTTCTTCCTGGAAAAAAGGAGGCTCAGGGGAGATATGAGAGAGACTTCAAGATCATGAGGGGCATAGAGAGGGTGGATAGGGACAGATTCTTCAGACTGAAGGGGACAACAAGTACGAGGGGGCATTCGGAGAAACTGAAGGGAGATAGGTTCAAAACAAATGCAAGAAAGTTTTTTTTCACCCAAAGGGTCGTGGACACTTGGAATGCGCTACCGGAGGAAGTGATCAGGAAGAGTACGGTACAGGGATTCAAACAGGGATTGGACGGATTCCTGAGGGATAAAGGGATTGTGGGATACTGAGGGAGGAGCTGGGATGTAACACAGGTATAGAAAGCCAACAGGTCGTGCATGTGCAAGACCGGAGGGTTAGGACTACGATGGGAAGATAGGACTTCAATGAGAAACCAAGGTGGCAAGGGAGCCCCTTCTGGTGATGCAGACAGGTCGTGACCTGTTTGGGCCGCCGCGGGAGCGGACTGCCGGGCAGGATGGACCTATGGTCTGACCCGGCAGAGGCACTGCTTATGTTCTTATGTTCTTAAATGAGAAGTTTCTGAAGAAAGCAAATTTACACCAGACGAGCTAGCCCTGGTAAACACATAAGGGAGGGAACAATACTGAATCTGATACTTGTAAATGCAGAAAGTTTCTCTAATGAGCATCCGATCTCACCAGCAGTAGGGTTTCATGTAATAGCCGCCGAGAAAAGGGAGCCAAGACTCAAGATTTTTGCATTTCAAAACTAAATGGAGAAGGTTCTTACAGAGGTGGAATCATTTATTTTAAGAACAAAGGCCCCGAGAGCTGCAACCTGGGCTTTTCTTCCTTACTTTACACACAGAAGGTCACCTCAGGGGAGAGTGTGGTGCAGTGGTTAAAGCTACAGCCTCAACACCCTGAGGTTGTGGGTTCAAATCCACACTGCTCCTTGTGACCCTGGGAAAGTCACTTAATCCCCCCATTGCCCCAGATACATTAGATAGATTGGGAGCCCACTGGGACAGACAGGGGAAAATGCTCAAGAATCTGAATAAATTCATGTAAACTGTTCCAAGCTCCCTTGAGAGAACAGTGTAGAAAACGGAATAAAATAGTGTGAAAAGTTTCTGTCTCTGGTAACCAGAACTTATATTGTGATGTCACAATGCCCAAGAGCCAACTTCATCAGTGATGTCATAGTGATGCCCCACCCCCACCCCAGCCCTTTCAGGAAGCCAACTTCATCAGTGATGTCACAGTGATGCCCCCACCCCCACCCCCAGCCCTTTCAGGAAGCCAACTTCATCAGTGATGTCACAGTGATGCCCCCACCCCCACCCCTTTCAGGAAGCCAACTTCATCAGTGATGTCACAGTGATGCCCCCACCCCCACCCCAGCCCTTTCAGGAAGCCAACTTCATCAGTGATGTCACAGTGATGCCCCCACCCCCAGCCCTTTCAGGAAGCCAACTTCATCAGTGATGTCACAGTGATGCCCCCACCCCCACCCCAGCCCTTTCAGGAAGCCAACTTCATCAGTGATGTCCTATAGTTGGATCATTTTGATATCTAGAGTGATGCAGTGGTTACCCTGAGGTTGTGGGTTCAAATCCATGCTGCTCCTTGTAACCCTGGGCAAGTCACTTAATCCCCCCATTGCTCCAGATACATTAGATAATAATAATAATTTATTTCTTGTATACCGCTATACCAGAAGTTCGAAGCGGTTCACAACAAAAAATACATACAGTCAATATCAAATAAAAACAGTCGATAAAAGGATACATCTGATAAGATCAATAAAGTTAAGAGAATGGCACAATTAAGATGTAAAAAACTGTTCAGAATTCAGGATCGATTAGGGACAGGGAAAGTTGCCTCCCTGGGAGAAGAGTATAGAAAATTGCAGCCGGCAGAGGGGGAGCTGCACGTTGGTTAAACATTTTGCCTGCAAGCCAAAACTCAAGAGTCTGGAAGCGCTCGACCTCCCACGGCCAGTTTTAGCCCATGTCCCTCAAACAGCGATGTCAGAAGGGTTCACGTGGCAGGCAACGATACCCAGACATCTTTTCTGAAATTCAGGGCCCTGGAGTGCCACATTCGCTCTGCCGTGTGCTCACGTGGCCAAGGAGAGTTAGGTCACGGGCATGTTGACAGAAATTTGGACTGCCATTTCCACCCTCTGCGAAATGTCGCAGCTCATCTTCTTGCAAAGAATAATCAGCAGAGCCCGCTGGAGTGCAGCGGTTCCAGCTGAATGCCATTGATCGGCGTTGCTATAACATTCAGCTGAATTGCGAAGCAGAGGCGCTCCAGCTTCAGTGACTTTGTAATAGGGAGGAGTCTGATCTTGGTGAGGCTGAGTTGGAGAGATCTGTCAGCCTTCAACCTCTCTGTGGGATTTCCCGACAACTTGCGGGGCTGTGTTATAAGACTTGAATTGGACGGTTTGACTTCTTGAAGCAGAGCTAATTGCACAGAGGGATTCTGCTCTCACTTTGCTTCTTTAAAATATTTCAGTGCTGGCAGTTCAGCCCAGAATGAGCTAAAACTAAAAGGGATTAATGAGAAGGGGAAAAGGCACTGTGGGATTTCAGTCTTGAAATGAGGCATTTGGGGAGGGGGGAATGATAGGGTAAAAGCAATCAAATATCTTACATGTGTTAATCCAGAGCAGGGCCGGGCAACCACGATGCTCAGGAGACACAACACAGATGGGTCTTGAAGATTTCCACAAAAAGGATGCACGAGATCTAATTGCATACAGTAGAAGCAGTAAGGGCCAGATCACTCTCATGCATATTCATTGTGGAACCTTGAAAATCCAACTGAGATTGTGGCCCTCGACGACGGCACACCGACAATTGCATGCATGGACAAGTGCGCCTAGGACAGTGCCGCCCCGTCAATTGCGAAGGCCTGATTTGCTCAGACTCCTCAGCCCCCCTCCCCCATGGGACGAGACCTGAGGAGTCTGAGCAAATAAGGGCCTTCCAGATCTCCAGTTATGTAAAGGGTTCGGGTTCCGATAATCATCATGTAACCCTTACCTAACACTAGATAGGAAGTGAATCTTTTAAGTGTAGTGGGGGGTCCCCCCACCTCCCTCAAAAGAGAGGGTTACAAAGTCAAAAAGTCAAAATAGTATCCAATTGTCGGGGTGCATTTGTCAGGGCGCAATTGTTGTGCGCGCCTTTGACGGGTCACCTTGAGGACTGTGGCTGTAGAGGAATAGAAGATCTGATGGAAGGAAAGCCTGGATTATCACAAGCAGCTCCTGATTAGTGTAGCCTGACTTTAGTAACAGGAAGAGGCGCTCGGAGCATACCGCGAGTGATTTTCTGCACCCGGCTGCCCTCTCCTGCCTTTTGACAGGCGAAAAACCGTATTTGGGGTTTCTCATAATTCACAGGGGTTCCTGGAATGGAACATCCATGAGTTTCAGGGGAGTACTGTACTTAGCTTTTAGCGAATAAATCCTGTGAAAATCCCAGTGGGGATCTCCGTTTCGCAAAATGCTTCTTCAGGGGTTACTGTCATGAAACTGCACTCTGCATGTTGATGTTAATACATTTGCATATTCATATTACTGCTTACATAACCGTGGATCAGCAACCATCCATCCCATCGTTAAAAATCCCAAATCATCAAATTAGGGCTGGAACAACTTTTCGGCCCACCACGAACTTACCAATTAACCGAGAAGATAGTGTATATAATTAAATCCTAAGTTTCATCGAAAAAACTAATATTCTTCACCCTAATCAAACAGGATTTCAGCAATTCAATATTTTCTTGACCAACACAAATAAGTAATTCTTATTTCATTAGACCTATCGGCCGCCTTTGATACAATAGATCACCAACTTCTTCTGAACAGATTATCTGCATAGGTATCAAAGAACATGCCCTTGAATGGTTCTACTCCTATCCCAAAGATCGAACTTACACAGTATTGCTTGATGGTATTTCCTCCACAGCTTCCTCAGGGTTCAATGTTATCACCACTATTATTCAATATTTATTTAGCCCCACTTCTGATATTATGCCAATCTATAGGCGTTTCATCCTATGCCTATGCTGACGACATTCAGCTACTTCATCCTTTAAGAACATAAGAATAGCCTCACTGGGTCAGACCAATGGTACATCAAACCCAGTAGCCCGTTCTCAGATTGGCCAATCCAGGTCACTAGTACCTGGCCAAAACCTAAGGAGAAGCAATATTCCATGCTATCAAAACAGGGCAAGTAGTGGCTTCCTCTGTGTCTTTCTCAATAATAGACTATAGACTTTTCCTCTAGGAACTTGTCCAAACTTTTCTTACAACCAACTACGCTATCCGCTCTTGACACATCCTCTGGCAACGCCATTAGCTCAAAACTATCCAAGATCAAAAACTGGCTCAGAGACAATATGCTGTCCTTAAGCACATCCAAAACAAATTGCCTGGCTTGATCATAGACAGGAAGCTCAATTATCACAGCAATCAGTGCCATGGTCAGAAACTTTTTATAAAATTCGGCCGATTAGATCCCTTTCTAGCTTCCTGGAGCCCTCTTCGCTAAATATTTCTAATTCCGTCGCTAGTTATCGCTACAATTGATTATTACAACTCGCTCTAACAAAGGAATTGAAGGTCTTCTGAGGCTGTTATAGGGGGAAAACACCCTCCAGGGATTCATGACAAAGTTAGACAAGTTCCTGGTAAACCAGAGCGTACGCAGGTAAGGCTAGACTCAGTTAGGGCACTGGTCTTTGACCTAAGGGCTGCTGCGGGAGTGGACTGCTGGCATGATAGATCACTGTCAATTTCCCCAGGGCAGTCCGAAGAAATTGACAGAGAAATGACGGACGAGATTATATGCAACTGCAAGGGAGGCAACGCAGTTATCATGGTAACTTCAACTATCCAGGAATAGACTGGAAACCTAGGCACTTCTGGCTGCGTTAGAGAGACCAAGTTCTTGGATGCTGTAAGCGATTGCTTCCTGGAACAACTTGTCAAGGAAAATACTAGAGGAAATGCAACTCGGACTTAATTCTAAATGGCCTGCGAGGACTGGCGCAAGATGTAGTAGTAATAATAATAATATTAACTTTATTTTTATATACCCGCCATACCACAAACAGTTCTAAGTGGTTTACAAGGGAAGAGACTCTATACAGACAGCGACTTTACAGAGAACTTTCGAAATTACATTGACATGCTTAATTTAGTCAGGTTTATCTGGAAGTGTTTTGGAAGTACAACAAATTTCAAGTTTCATGTTTTATTAGGATTTTATATACCGCCTATCAAGGTTATCTAAGCGGTTTTACAATCAGGTACTCAAGCATTTTCCCTACATCAGGTGGAAGTGGGGTCAGAGAATTTTGTCAAAGAGATAAGTTTTTTATTGACATTCTAAACGTTTGGTACGAAAGTGCATTTGAGATGAAGTTGGTTAAACATTTGCTCCATTTGCCTGCTTGGAATGATAGTGTTCTATTGAGGTATCTCTTGTAGGTGCAGCCCTTTAGGGATGGAAAAGCAAACAAGTAGGTACTGCGTGTATTAGTTGTGCCTGGAAATTTGAATTGGTGAGACAGATAGGATGGCGATGAACCTGTCATGGTTTTGAAGCAAAGGCAAGCAAACTTAAAAATGACCCTTGCTTCCACAGGCAACCAATGTAGTTTTTTGTAATATGGGCTTACATGGTCTGATTCCTTGAGGCCATAAATGAGATGGACTGCAGCATTTTGGATGACTCTCAGTCGTTTGATGGTTTTCTTGAGAAATCCCAAGTCTATAATATTGCAGTAGTCTAAGGTACTTAAATCAGGGATTTGAACCAACAGTTGAAAGGAAAAGAAATCGAAGTATTGTTTAATGGTGCGAAGTTTCCATAGAGTGAGAAAGCATTTTTTGACTTGAGCATTAGTGTGATCTTCAAACGTCAGGCTTCGGTCCAGGGTGACGCCAAGGATTTTGGTTGTGGGATTAATTGGGTAATCTGATCCATTTAGTCTCAAGGAGGTGTTCACGATCTTGTTATTGGGACTTGCCAAGAAGATCTTGTTTTTTTCGGGATTCAGTTTTAGTTTGGAATGCATAGGCCAATGGTCTACCTTGGTAAGGACGGATGAGATGAATTGTTCTGTCTCTTGGGTCAATGAGGTTATGGGAATAATAATTGTTATATCATCCGTGTGTATGTATGATTTCAGTTTTAAATCAGATAGCATATTTCCCAGTGACGCCATGTAGATATTGAAAAGTGAGTGGGAGAGTGGAGAGCCCTGTGGTACTCCATAGGGACTGGACCAAGCTTAATAGTAGGTTCCTTCGCTGTAGACCAGGTATGTACACAATATTATCTGCTTCAATCTGGACACAGGGGAGAAACATTGGTCCAAAATGACAGCCACGGCATTGAACTTCCAAAAAGGGAATTACGAAAGGATGAGGCTCATGGTAGGGAAGAAGATTAGGAAATGAATAAGCACTGTAAAAACGCTAGAGCAAACTTGGTCCCTTTTTAAGGGCACAGTCACTGAGGCGCAAAATCTATATATACCACGTATCAACAAGGAATCAAAGAGGAAAAAGAACAAAGAACCAGCGTGGCTCACTTTAGAGGCAAAGGAAGCGATCAGAGACAAGAAATCTTTGTTTAAGGAATGGAAAAGGTCAAAAATGGACGCAAACTGGAACAAGCACAAACAACATCAACGCAGGTGCTATAAGGTGGTAAAAGGGGCCAAAAGAGACTACGAAGAAAAAATAGACAAGGAGGTGAGAACTTCAAGCCATTCTTTCGATATGTTAAGGGGAAACGACCTGCGAAGGAAGCAGCGGGATCGTTGGATGACCATGGAATAAAGGGAGCGCTAAAGGAGGACTAAGCAATCGCCGACAAACTGAACACATTTTTTGCGTCTGTATTTACCGAAGATCTATACAGCATACTGGAACTCATCAGGCTATAAGCTGGAAACGAAGACGGAAAGCTGACAAGATTGATGGTCAGTCTAAAGGAGGTGTGTAGGCAGATTGAAAGGCTTAAGAGCGATAAATCCCCGGGACCGGATGGCATCCATCCAAGGGTCATCAAGGAACTGAAAGGGACCATAGCTAAACTGCTTCAACTAATAGCCAATCTGTCGATCAAATCGGGAAAGATTCTGGAAGACTGGAAGGTGGCGAATGTTATTCTGATCTTCAAGAAAGGTTCGATGGGAGATCCGGGAACTACAGACCGGTGAGTCTGACCTCGGTACCGGGAAAGATGGTAGAGGCGCAGATAAAGGACCGCATCATTGATCACCTTGACGGACACGGGCTGATGAGGACCAGCCAGCATGGTTTTAGCAAAGGCAGATCGTGAATGACGAACTTGCTGCACTTCTTTGAGGGAGTAAACAGACAGATAGACAAGGACGACCCGGTCGACATTGTATATCTGGATTTTCAGAAGGCATTTGGCATGGTTCCGCTTGAACGACTACTTCAGAAAATTGCGAGCCACAGAATCGAGGGTGAATACTCACGTGGATTAAAAACTGGCTGGAGCATAGGAAACAGAGAGTGGGAGTAAATGGACAATACTCAGACTGGAAGAGCATCACCAGTGGGGTGCCGCAGGGCTCGGTGCCTGGACCTGTGCTGTTCACCATCTTTATAAACGATCTGGACATTGGTACGACGAGTGAGGTGATTAAATTTGCGGACGATATGAAGTTATTCAGAGTAGTGAAGACACAGGGAAATTGCGAAGATCTGCAATGTGACATAATCAGACTCAAGGAATGGGCATCAATATGGCAGATGAGTTCAACGTGGATAAGTGTAAAGTGATGCATGTAGGTAACAAAAATCTCATGTATGATTACAGGATATCCGGGGCGGTACTTGGAGAGACCTCCCAGGAAAGATACGTGGGAGTTATGATTGACAAGTCGATGAAGCCATCCATGCAATGTGCAGCGGCGGTGAAAAAGGCAAACAGAATGCTAGGAATGATAAAGAAGGGGATCACGAACAGATCGGAGAAGGTTATGCTGCTGTACCAGGCCATGGTGTGCCCTCACCTGGAGTACTGCATCTAGTACTGGTCGCCGTACATGAAGAAGGACACAGTACTACTCAAAAGGGTCCAGAGAAGAATGACTAAGATGGTTAAGGTGCTGGAGGAGTTGCCATACAGTGAAAGATTAGAGAAACTGGGCCTTTTCTCCCTCAAACAGAGGAGATTGAGAGGGGACATGATTGAAACATTCAAGGTACTGAAGGGAATAGACTTAGTAGATAAGGACAGGTTGTTCACCCTCTCCAAGGTAGGGAGAACGAGAGGACACTCTCTAAAGTTGAAAGGGGATAGATTCAGTACAAATGTAAGGAAGCTCTTCTTCACCCAGAGAGTGGTAGAAAACTGGAACGCTCTTTCGGAGTCTGTCATAGGGGAAAACACCCTCCAGGGATTCAAGACAAAGTTAGACAAGTTTCTGCTGAACCGGAACATGCTCAGGTAGGGCTAGTCTCAGTTAGGGCGCTGGTCTTTGATCATAGGGCTGCCGCGTGAGCGGACTGCTGGGCATGATGGACCACTGGTCTGACCCAGCAGCGACAATTCTTATGTTCTTATGTTCTTAAAAGGAAATTAGACGGCTACAACTCATTCAAAACACCGCTATTAAAATGATTAGCAATGCAAAAAAATATGACCATGTCACTCCGTTATTGAAAATTGCACACTGGCTTCCTATTCCACATCGCATCACTTTCAAAATCACACTCCTCACATTGAAAGTGCTCAAATCCAGCCTACCAGCTTTAATCGATAAGCTATTGATTCCATACACTCCAGCTAGAATTCTAAGATCTTCTCAAATGCGACGTACCACTTCATTCGCCATTACAGCACCCCAAAATGTGGAACGCCCTGCCCTCTTATCTGAGGGAGGAATCAAATATTGATAAATTTAAAGGAGCATTAAAAAGCTTTCTCTACAGAGATGCTTTTACTCCATAATTCAGGACTCTTTTGCAATCTTTGAAAAGGCAGCTCTCAATTAACTTTCCTCTTCCCTTTTGTGTTATCCTTAACTGTTGGGGGGTTTTTTTTCTTTCTAAAATATTATATTTTACCCTCTACCCTCTTGTTTTGCATTTGTCTGTTGGTCTTGTCCGTCTTCTGGGTCTCGCTAATTATTTTAATTTTGATCCCCTCAATTTAATTGTATTGTACATCACCTAGAATGTTAATAGGCGAATAATCAAATTTTTAATAAAAGCTTGAAAATCTAGAAATGTGAATAAACATATGGATAAAGGTGAGCCAGTTGATATAGTGTATCTAGATTTTCAGAAAGCTTTTGATGAAGTTCCTCATGAGAGGCTCCTGAGAAAATTAAAGAGTCATGGGATAGGTGGCAAAGTTCAGTTATGGATTAGGAATTGATTATCAGATGGAAAACAGAGAGTAGGGTTAAATAGTCATTTTTGTCAATGAAGGAGAGTAAACAGTGGTGTGCCACAGGGATCTGTACTGGGACTGGTGCTATTTAACTTATTTATAAATGATCTGGAAATTGGAGCGAGTGAGGTGATTAAATTTGCAGATGACACTAAACTGTTCAAAGTTGTTAAAACGCATGCGGATTGTGAAAAATTGCAGGCGGGCCTTAGGAAATTGGAAGACTGGGCTCTAAGTGGCAGATTAAATTTAATATGGACATATGCAAAGTGATGCATATTAGGAAGAATAACCCAAATAACAGTTACCAGATGCTAGGGTCCACCTTTAGGGATTAGTGCCCAAGAAAAGGATCTGGGTGTCATTGTAGACAATACGATGAACTCTTCCGCCTAATGTGTAGCGGCAGCCAAAAAAGCAAACAGGATGCTAGGAATTATTAAAAAAGGAATGGTTAACAAGACCAAGAATGTTATAATGCCCCTGTATTGCTCCATGGTACAACCTCATCTGGAGTATTGCGTTCAATTCTGGTCTCATCTCAAGAAAGATATAGTGGCGCTAGAAAAGGTTCAAAGAAGACTGGCCAAGATTGTAAAGGGGATGGAACTCCTCTCATATGAGGAAAGACTAAAACGGTTAGGGCTCTTCAGCTTGGAAAAGAGACAGCTGAGGGGAGATATGATTGAAGTCTACAAAATCCTGAGTGGAGTAGAACGCTTACAAGTGGATCAATTTTTCACTCCGTCAAAAATTACAAAGACTAGGGGACACTCGATGATGTTACAGGGAAATAATTTAAAACCAATAGGAGAAAAAATAAAATTTCACTCAGAAAATAGTTAAGCTCTGGAACGCGTTGCCAAAGGATGTGGTAAGAGCACTTAGCATAGCTAGTTTTAGAAAAGGTTTGGACAAGTTCCTGGAGGAAAGGTCCATAGTCTGTTATTGAGAAAGACATGAGGGAAGCCACTGCTTGCCCTGTATTGGTAGCATGGAATGTTTCTACACCTTGGGTTTGGTCACCATGAGAACGGGCTACTGGGCTTGATGAACCATTGGTGTGACCCAGTAAGGCTATTCTTATGTCCTTAAGTTAGAAACTGAGGAGAGTGAATGTTGTGAAAGGGGGAATAGGGCAGAGCCTAGAGGAGATGATGAGACAGCAGATTTTTGGTGAGCTTCGATTTCTGTAAGGGCTGGGAAGGAGCTAGGAGGTAGAGAACTCAATTTCTCTGTCCCATCCCTGTCCCATTCCAGGAAGCTCTGCCTTAACCGTACAAGCCTTGAACACTTATGATTTTGAAGTGTTTGAGGCTTGTGCAGATGAGGACAGAGCTTGCAGGAACGGGGCAGGGACAGGAAAAGAACTCACGGGGACAAGATGAGAAATTGAGTAATTCTCTTCTAGGAGGTAAAGGGTGGTGGTGTGAGCTGATGAAAAACCCCTCCCATCTCTCCCTAAAGTCTTTCATTCCATGGTGCTGTTGTCATGTGTTGTGGTGTTGTTAAAGGTTGGGAGTTGTCGCAGCAAAAAAGAAAAAACAAGAAGAGGTGGTTTGGAATTTGGGCCTGTGATGAGTTTATGAAATTGGGACATTAGAGAATAACTGTGGCGAGAAAGAGAAGCCACGAGGGGTTGCGTGGGTCATGCAAATGTATGTTATGGAAATGTTCTCTTAATAATTATGAGCTAGTGTTGAGACCGAATAGCTCCACAATATTGTGTAAAAGCAGATTGTGGTGTTAATTGCTGTTGTGAGTTTATACTGACTTGTCATGGGAAAGAGAGTAAAGCTGCGGCCAGACTTGTGTCGGTTTGTGGTTTGGGATGATTGTGGTGTGAATGTTTGACAGTTTAATGCTGGTTTCTTCTTTGTGATGTTGAGATTTCGTGGAGAATAACCTTCAAGTTGTGCCAATACAGGGGTTTTTTGCCTGCAGATGTGCTGGTTTGCCCCAGAATCTTGTGCCCCTGGTTGACAACAAGTTCTGCCTGCATAAAATTAGCATATAGTTAGTTCACACAGTCAATGAGCAAAACATGGGCATTAGGATTGCTTTAGAAGCTCCTACACAAAGGTTTCTGCATTGGCTGGGAAAAGGAGAGCAAATGAAAGGAGATCAAGGCCTAGAGAGTGAGAATCAGAAGACAGAAAGACACCCCAAGGGAGAGCACGGAGAAAGTTCCTCTTCCCAGCCCACCGAAGAGTGTCTGAAGAGCAGGACACTGACCATAGGTGGCCAAGAGCTGTTTGGGGGAGTCTTTGCAGGGCATTTATTTGTAAATCCAGGACAGGCTCCACTTCCATTTCTGTCCTGGTGAATTTTCTGAGCCTCCTGGGATGCTAAGCTCACTGGCAGGGGGTCCTGTATTGAGAGCCTGTAGAGTGGAGTGCATTTTGGTTATAGACCTCCTTATGATTGAGAACATGCCTCTGGGATAACACTCAGCTCCAGCCAACCACAGACTGCTACACATATGATAAGAGCACCTGAAGAGACACACCAGAAAGGACACAACATTATTCCGAGACACCCAAAGCATACATACAACAAAAGCACCTGAAGAGACACCCCAGAAAGGACACATTATTCCAAGACGCCCAAAGCATACATACATGAGTACCTGAAGAGACACCCCAGAAAGGACACAATATTATTCCAAGACGCCCAAAGCATACATACATGAGCATCTGAAGAGACAACCTCAGAAAGGACACAATATTACCCTGAGACACCCAAAGCATACATACATGAGCACCTGAAGAGACACCCCAGAAAGGACACAACATTATTCCGAGACACCCAAAGCATACATACAACAAGAGCACCTGAAGAGACACCCCAGAAAGGGCACAACATTATTCCGAGACACCCAAAGCATACATACAAGAGCACCTGAAGAGACACCTCAGAAAGGACACATTATTCCAAGACG
Organism: Geotrypetes seraphini; assembly: GCF_902459505.1. Lineage (NCBI taxonomy): Eukaryota > Metazoa > Chordata > Amphibia > Gymnophiona > Dermophiidae > Geotrypetes > Geotrypetes seraphini. The sequence continues at coordinate 6,331,605 of NC_047086.1, read as the reverse complement.
CCCAAAGCATACATACATGAGCACCTGAAGAGACAACCTCAGAAAGGACACAATATTACCCTGAGACACCCAAAGCATACATACATGAGCACCTGAAGAGACACCCCAGAAAGGACACAACATTATTCCGAGACACCCAAAGCATACATACAACAAGAGCACCTGAAGAGATACCCCAGAAAGGGCACAACATTATTCCGAGACACCCAAAGCATACATACAAGAGCACCTGAAGAGACACCCCAGGAAGGACACAACATTATTCCAAGACGCCCAAAGCATACATACAACAAGAGCACCTGAAGAGACACCCCAGAAAGGACACAACATTATTCCGAGACACCCAAAGCATACATACAACAAAAGCACCTGAAGAGACACCCCAGAAAGGACACATTATTCCAAGACGCCCAAAGCATACATACATGAGCATCTGAAGAGACAACCTTAGAAAGGACACAATATTACCCTGAGACACCCAAAGCATACATACATGAGTACCTGAAGAGACACCCCAGAAAGGACACAATATTATTCCAAGACGCCCAAAGCATACATACATGAGCATCTGAAGAGACACCCCAGAAAGGACACAACATTATTCCGAGACACCCAAAGCATACATACAACAAAAGCACCTGAAGAGACACCCCAGAAAGGACACATTATTCCAAGACGCCCAAAGCATACATACATGAGCATCTGAAGAGACAACCTCAGAAAGGACACAATATTACCCTGAGACACCCAAAGCATACATACATGAGCACCTGAAGAGACACCCCAGAAAGGACACAATATTATTCCAAGACGCCCAAAGCATACATACATGAGCATCTGAAGAGACAACCTCAGAAAGGACACAATATTACCCTGAGACACCCAAAGCATACATACATGAGCACCTGAAGAGACACCCCAGAAAGGACACAACATTATTCCGAGACACCCAAAGCATACATACAACAAGAGCACCTGAAGAGACACTCCAGAAAGGGCACAACATTATTCCGAGACACCCAAAGCATACATACAAGAGCACCTGAAGAGACACCTCAGAAAGGACACATTATTCCAAGATGCCCAAAGCATACATACATGAGCACCTGAAGAGACACCCCAGGAAGGACACAACATTATTCCGAGACACCCAAAGCATACATACAACAAGAGCACCTGAAGAGACACCCCAGAAAGGACAGAATATAATCCCAAAAGTATAAATACAAAATGAACTTCTTAAGAGACACCCTGGGAAAGGAATGAACATTATCCTAAGACATTCAACATGATCACATGAAGTAAGGAGAGAGCATTATGTTATGACATCCAGCTTATATAGACATAAACAACTAATGAAAGAAGAAAGCACCATCTCGAGACAGCCAAACACACACAGACATCTCAGAGAATAACCGAGCAAAAGCATAAATTTAGTCTCAAACAGACTTCAGAAGGAGATCTATAAATGTCAGGCGAGCAGCGGTGAAAATTGATGCCTACCTTGTGGATATTTAAAAAAACCCTGAAATGTTGCTTTGGAAATAATGAGGTGATTTTGAACAGAGTGGCAGAGCTTAGTGCTCTGAGGATGGAGTCAATATTCCCCCCTGTCTAATCTTAGCATTTCTTTTGGAGAAGGAAAGTTGCACATCAGGCCGGTTTCCTTAGTAACCCACAAGCTCCGAAGAGGCTGACAGGTGTGACACCATGTGAGGAATGCGGCCTTTGAGCGCAACCGGCACGCTGGAGCGATCTCGTTAAGGAACCCGCCTTATCCCCAGTGCTGCCAAGCCTCCAGCAATGAGCAGCCCCCAGAGACTCAGAGCCCAGTTCCTAAAATCACTCTCTATGTGTGTATGCGAGACTGTAGCCTGGATTATATCGACTTATGCTGAGATATAAGGAAGTGGTTTTAGAAAGTTCTAGAACAAGGGGGCTTTTGAGGTTTGTGGATGCATCAGGCTCCGCCTCTGGCAGTAATCCAATCCAGAGTGAAAGCTCACTAAGTGGAAGCTGCATTTAAATCCTAACCAACATATTTGTCGTCTTGTTGCAGGTTTCCGGGTCTCGTTGCGTCTTTGTCAGGTAGAAACCGACGTTTCAGCCACCATGCTCTTAAGTCTGTAGTGTGACTTTGGAAATAGTGGGTTCGTTCACTGACCTGATTGGGAACAGGGCAATCCACCAAGTAGAATTTTGGCAGGAAAGTCCATAGACTGGTAGGTTTAAAGATGTCCTCCCCGTGGAGCAACAAGCACAATGCCAGCTGCGGAAACCCTGAGAGACCATATCTGTCCGTCAGCCCCTCAGTCCCCTCCCACTTCTTCAGCCCCCCTCGAAGGTGTGGCTCACTTCCTCTGCACCCAAAGGTTGTGAGATCAAACCCTTGTGACCAAATCCTCCAGTGCCAAAGCCCCATTCTCTTGCCCACTAAGTTCAGACTCCCCTTTGTCCTATGTGAAACCTCTTATCAGCACCCAACCTCTAATTCCCTACATAAGCACTACATTCTGACTCCCTTTTTGTCCTGTCTGCCTGGAATAATTAGATTGTAAGCTCTTCTGAGCAGGGACTGTCTCGTGCATCTGGTAGCGCTAGACCAGGGGTAGGGAACTCCGGTCCTCGAGAGCCATATTCCAGTTGGGTTTTCAGGATTTTCCCAATGAATATGCATTGAAAGCAGTGCATGCAAATAGATCTCATGCATATTCATTGGGGAAATCCTGAAAACCCGACTGGAATATGGCTCTCGAGGACCGGAGTTCCCTACCCCTGCGCTAGACAAATAATATATTGTTGTTGGACATCCAGTGCCCAAAAATCCAAAAAATCCAAAGAGGCCCATTTTCAAAACTGCAAAATGTTTAGCATGTTTTTTTTGAAAATGGCCATTTTTCAGATGTGCATCTATCTTTGTGAACCATTAAAAAAAACCAACAAACCAACACATCCTAAAGAAAAATGCACAATCCATCCATTGGGATATAGGAGGGGCCAGTATTTGTAGTAGACTGGCCACACAGACATCCCAGCAGAGCATGGGGCCCCCTAGGGTGAATGTTGCATAAACAGTCCCAGGTACACATCTGACCATAACCCCCTTATAGCGTAAGAGGAGCCCTCTAAAACCCACCCAAAACCTACTGGACCCAACTGTACACCACATCAATAGCCCCTATACCTACAGATGTCACCTATATGCCAAAATAGAAGGTTCTGGAAAGCTCACTTAGAGTGGAGTATGGGTCTGAGTCCCAGAGGGAATGGTAGAGATTAGGGAGTGAAGAGCTTATGTGCACGTAGGAAGAGCAGGACTTGGGTGTGATTGTATGTGATGATCTTAAGATGGCCAAACAGGTTGAAAAGATGATGGTGAAAGTTAGAAGGATGCTAGGTTGACTAGGGAGAGGTATGGCCAGTAAGAAAAAGGAGGTATTGATGCCCCTGTATAAGACTCTGGTGAGACCTCATTTAGAATATCGTGTACAATTCTGGAGGCCTCCCCTTCAAAAAGATATAAAAAGGATGGAGTTGGTCCAGAGGAAGGATAATAAAATGGTGTGTGGTCTTCGTGATAAGGCATATGGGGACAGACTTAAAGATCTCAATCTGTATACTTTGGAGGAAAGGCAGGAGAGGGGAGATATGAAAGAGATGTTTAAATATCTACATGGCGTAAATGCACATGAGTTGAGTCTCTTTCATTTGAAAGGAAGCTCTGGAATGAGAGGACATAGGATGAAGTTAAGAGGTTTTAGGCTCGGGAGTAAGCTAAGGAAATACTTTTTGACAGAAAGGGTGGTAGATGCCTGTAACAGTCTCCCGGAAGAGGTGGTGGAAACAGAGAGTGTGTCTGAATTCAAGAGGCCTGGGATAAGCACGTGAGATCTCTTAGGGAGAGGAGAAGATAGTAGATGCTGTGAATGGGCAGACTGGATGGGCCATTTGGCCTTTATCTGCCGTAATATTTCTGTGTTTCTACATAAATTAATAAAATATTGACTATGGGAGAGGCCTTAGGCACATGGACTAATCAGAGCCTTAGGCCCCGTCCTAGTACATCCCAGGATGCACTGGGAAAGGGGAAGGCCCGCCATTTTGAAGAGGCGTGCCTAGCAGCTGGAGGGATTAGGTATCCCTCTTGCCAGCCGTTGTCTTAAAGGTATGGGGGGTTGTCGGGGGGCGGAGGAGGGTGTGGAGGGTGTGGGCATTCCTCTGCTGTCCTTCAATTTAAAGGGGCAGGGAGGATGCTGGCAGCATGAGGGAGCATCCCTCCTGCTGATCTTGTACAGGTTGCCGGGGGGGGGGGAGGGGAGAGTGGCGGGCTGGGCAGCGGTAGATGAAGGGAGGTGTTGGCGGGAGGGGGGAACATTTCAATCAGCTGAGCTGGCAGGACTCGGGGAAACCTGGGGCTCAATTGATTGGGGCAGGAGGGAGGATCTGTACCTTGCGATTACTCTTCTGAGTTCCTCCCCCCTTTTCCGGCGATTCTCCACGTTCCAGTGCTTAAGTGAAAAATAATTTCCTCCTATTGGTTTTAAAACTATTTCCCTGTGAAGCTTTGTTTACCCTGAAGCCCAGTGTAGGAAAGTCAGAGGAAAAAACCAGTTGCACATTCATAACCAATTCATGGCTACAGCTTCTCTGTGGGCTCCCCCTCCCTCCCCCAGCATAATCCTTGTCACAGGTGTGTTATATTGTAGGTGCAAAGGGGGGGGAAAACCTGCCTCTTTTCCTGGTTCAAAGTCTGTTTCTGAGGAGTTGCTAATTGCTGCAGGCCATCCCTTCACCCGTTGCATGAATCCTCCCAGACAAAGGGGGGGGAGCAGGTGACAGGCCTGGCTTCCTGGAATGAACCTTGCCTTTATCGTTCTGGCCCTTTCCAGATGTTACTTCTGTGGACGCCTTGCTTAAGCTGCATGCAGAAATATTAAACCCTCAGGCCAATAGGAATGAGGTGTGCTGCACAGATAGGGACGGGATTCAATTATTCACCTTTCCAAACATGTAATCAAGGTAAGTTATGTAGGTAGGATCCTGGCCCAGAGAGGCTGGAGTGCGATGCCATTTGCCCACTGGGGTTCCACAACACTAAATTCCAAATTCTTTTTTCTTTAATTCGGTACCTCATCATAACTCCTGGGTAATTGTATAAAAAGCCCTTTCTGTAAGTAAAACAGGGCTTACCTGTAGAAAAGAGTTTATACAAAAAATGACCTTCTTAAAGCATGAATACAGCACAGACAGCTGAAGAGGAGACCTTCATCACGGCCATATGCAGGTAGCTCCCAAATACACTTCAAGTATGAATACAGCACAGACAGCTGAAGAGTGGACCTTTATCCCAGCTACATGCATGCAATACACCAGTACACAACAAGCAAGAATGCAGCATGGATAGCTTAAGAGCCGACTTTCACTACAGCCACAGCACATCAAGTAGGAATACAGCACAGACAGCTGAAGAGCAGATGTTCATCGCAGCTGCATGCAGGCAGTACACAAATACACTTCAAGTAAGAATACAGCACAGACAGCTACAGAATGCTGCTGCCTGATTCAGGGAAAAAAATTTTGATTTGATTCAATTCAGCCTATTGAATCGATTTTTCGATTCGATTTACCTGCCCAATTGGTTGTTTTTTTCAAACATCCTGGTGGGTTTATTTTATAGCCTCTTCACCCCCTTTGCCCTCTCCTACCCACACTGGTGCTGTGGTGTAAACAAAACCAAACAAAAAAGACTTTTCCTCTCTCTGTTAAATCCTAGCTTATGTTTGTGGTCTAATACCAGCTCTGGCAGGATACACTTTTCAAATCTGACATATTGTAATCACAAAATGGAAAATAAAATTAGTTTTTCTACCTTTTGTTGACTGGTCATTATTCAAATCTTGTTGGTCCCAGGCTCTGGTTGTCTTCTGATAACTTGCTTGCCAGGGTCTCCTACTTTCCTCTTTCTCCGTGCTAACCATCCATCTGCCATCTCCGTGCTAACCATCCATCTGCCATCCCCTTCCATATCCCTCCCCTCCCCCGGAGGTCTGGCATTTTTCTTTTTTTTCGTCTCCATCCACATATCCACCTTTTCTCAACTACCCTTCCATCCAGCATCTCCCACTCCTTCCCCACCACCCCAGGGTCCACCATGTCTCCCTTTCTCTTCCTAACTACCCTCCTATCCAGTATCTCTATTCCCCCCCTCCACACCATCCCTTGTGTCCAACTTCTCTCCCTTTCTGTTCCTTCCCTCCCTAAATCCCATTGTCCACCATTTCTCTTCCTCTCCTCTGTTTTTAGACCCATTATTTCTTCCCCCCCAAAGTCCGGCATATGAATGTCTCTTTGAACCCACCCTTCCCTCTCTCCCTCCCTCCATGTACTTCTACACCAGGGCCCCCCTCCCCCGAAGGCCTGTTCCCCCCGGAAGGCCTGCACCATTCCCTCTGAAGGCATGCATGCCACCCCTGAAAGCCTGCCTGTCCCCCCTGAATGCCTGCACCACCCCTGAAGGCCTGTCCTCCCCTTGAAGGCCTATCCCCCCTGAAGGCCTGCACCCCACCCTTGAAGGCCTGCCCCCTCCAAAGCCCTTTCCCCCCCCCCAAAGGACTGCACCCCCCCCCCGAAGGCCTGCCCCTGGAAGGCCTGCATGTTCCCCCCCCCCCCCATCCATTTATCTAATTCCAGCAGTGGACGTCAGAGGCAGGATCGCGGCAAAGGAAACAGTTCCAGAGGCCGATGGCAACCTGCAAGGATCGCTAAAGTACCAGAAATCCTCTCTGCAGGCTGCTCCACTGCCAGAATTAGGTAAATTGACACCAGCGGGAGGCCAGGGGGGAAGCCGGACACCAGCAATTCCTGACTGACCCTCCTCCCTCACTCTCTAAAGAAGGTGCAGCAGCGGCTGGCCAGCAAGAGGCAGCGCTGCCACTCCTGCTTTAGGGGGGCGAGGGGGGGAGGGTCAGTCACCAAATTGGGAGGCCGATTTTTGTTTTTAAATCGATGCAAATCGATTCACCCGAAGTGAATCGGTGAATCGATTCGAAACGTGAATCGGGCAGCACTACTACAGAATGGACCTTTATCATAGCCACATTACATTACATTACATTAGTGATTTCTATTCCACCATTACCTTGCGGTTCAAGGCGGGTTACATAAGAATTGCCATGATATTAAGAAATACATAAGGATTAGTTTGAACATTTTCTAATTTGCTAAGGATAGATAGTATTGCAGGTGAAGCTTGGGACAGATCTGGTTGTGTTATATAGGGTTTATGTATTTTTTTGAAGAGTAGGGTTTTTGTTTCTTTTTTTAAAGGTTTTGTAGTCTGTGGTCGAAATCAGTAGATTGGTGAGTTGTCTGTCCAGTTTCACTGCTCTGGTGACCAGTAGGTTGTCATACAGTTTTCTTTGTTTGACATATTTGATTGGCGGGTGTGTAAATAGTGTATGGGTTCTCCTGTGTCCGATTGATGTGGATTAAGTTAGTTGGTTGTTCCAGTAGGTTGGGCTGTCTCCGTTAATAGCTTTGAATAGTAGGCAATAGAATTTGAAATGTACTCTTGCTTGTATTGGGAGCCAGTGTGAGTCGTGGTATGCCTCTGTGATGTGGTCATATTTTTTCAATGAGTAGATGAGTCTTAGGGCTGTATTTTGTATTGTTTGTAGTTGCTTTATCATGGCCGCTGGGCAGGGGAGGTATAATACGTTGCAGTAGTCTATTAGTCCAAGGATAAGAGATTGTACCAAAAGTTGGAATTGTTTCTTGTCGAAGAATTTTCAAATTTGTCTTAGGTTTCTCATAGTTGCGAATGATGTTTTTATTATTTTGTTGATTTGTGGTTGCATGGTACAGCCTCTGTCAATCAGTACTCCAAGAAGTTTTAGCGTGGGCTGAAAGGGATATGAGGTCGAGTTTATTACTAGGTTTGTTAAGGTTGGGGTTTTGCTGTTTTCTAGGAGGATGAACTTTGTTTTGTCAGAGTTAAGTTTTATTTTGTGTTCTGTCATCCATGTTGGTACTGTTTCGAGTGTTCTCTGTATTGTGCCTATCATGGTAGCTGCTCGATGTCGAAGGGGAGGAGAATGGTGATGTCATCTGCATAGCTATAGGAGGTTAGGCCATGTTTGTCTAAGCAGGAGCTGAGGGAGGCTATGTACAGGTTGAAGAGTATGGGAGACAGAGGTGATCCTTGGGGTACTCCGCAGGGGTTGGACAATGGTTCTCATTTTTCTTTGTTTGTTTTAACCCTGTAAGTTCTGGATTGTTGGAAGTCTTTAAACTATGATAGTACCTTGCCTGAGATTCCTATGGAGTCTAATGTTTGTAGGAGGATGTCATGATCTACCAGGTCGAAGGCTGCGGAGAGGTCTAGTTGTATGATCAGTATTTTCTTGCCTGTGCTCAGATGTTATCTAGCTGTGTCCATGAGTGTTCCTAGTAGGGTCTCAGTGCTGTAACTGGTTCTGAAACCAGACTGTGTGGAGCGGAGTAAGTTGTGGTTTTCTAGGTATAAGGTTAGGGTATTTTTTCAGCAAATAGATGAGTCTTAGGGCTATGTTTTGTATTGTTTGTAGTTGTTTTATCGTGGTTGCTGTGCAGGGGAGATATAGTATGTTGCAGTAGTCTATTAGGCCTAGGATTAGGTTTCTCATACTTGCGAATGATGCCTTGTTTGTCTAGGCAGGAGCTGAGGGAGGCAATGTATAGGTTGAAGAGTGTGGGAGACAGAGGTGATCCTTGGGGGACTCCGCAGGGGTTGGACCATGGTTCTGATTTTTCTTTGTTTGTTTTAACTCTGTAAGTTCTGGATTGTAGGAATCCTTTAAACCATGATAGAACCTTGATAGTACATAAATTACTCCTGGTGAAATGCAGAGGTTCAAACAGTTGTGTCTAAGCTGGCACAGGAGGAGGAAGTGGACCGCTGCGCAGCAGTTCACTTCCTCCTCTACTGCCCTTGTTTGCACTGAATTCTGCACAAATTAGTAATAAGTACAGAACAAGTAGGAATGCAGCTGAAAAGCAGACATTTATCCCAGCCTCTTTGAAGGCAAATCAGTTCCCTAAGCCACAGGTGTGTTGAATTTTTATGCTGGCTTAGTGCTGCTGCAGGGTGTATATTCCACCAGAGTGACTTTGCTCACATCATCCCTCCCTCAAATGCATACAGTTTAAAGTCTTCTTATTGGCCTCCAAGTGTATTCACTCTTTAGCTCCTCTCTTGGCTCTCCCTTCGCTCCTCCCAGAAACTCTCTCTTACCTGTACCCTTCTCTTCTACTGTCAACTCCTGTCGGGCATGCCCTCCTGCCCAACAGTGATTTCTTCCAAGTTTTTCAATACCCGGAAAAAGTGCCAGGTTTTGAAAAGCCGTCTGGACCCCCAGACATGTCCGGGAAAATCCAGACATCTGGTAACCCTAGTTGGTGGGGACCACAGATATTCAATGCTGGGCTATTGCCTATGACCAGCATTAAATTTCCATTTTTTTTTGGCCATCTTAAACTTAGGCCCCCTTTTATCAAGCTAGGTTAGGGTTTTTTAGCGCCAGCCGCTGAGGTAAAAGGATTCCTATTAGCGTTGGAGCTTTTACCGCAGCGGCCAGTGATAGAAAATCCTAATGCGGCTTCATTACAAGAGGTCCTTAACTGTCTAAGTTAATATTTAGTGATGGCCAATTAAATTATAGCAGCCAAAGAAAGGACTGCTAATTGCGCACCATGATTTGATCACTAATCTTGGCCAGTCAGCTCTACAAATGGCTACTTATTGCATGATATAGCCAGTTGAATTTTAGCCACTAACTTCGAATAGGTTGAAGAGTGTGGGAGACAGAGGTGATCCTTGGGGTACTCCGCAGGGGTTGGACCATGGTTCTGATTCTTCTTTGTTTGTTTTAACTCTGTAAGTTCTGGATTGTAGGAATCCTTTAAACCATGAGAGTACCTTGCAGTCAGTACATAAATTACTCCTGGTGAAATGCAGAGGTTCAAACAGTTGTGTTTATCTGGCTGTTTATTCCCTCAAAGAAGTACAGCAAGTTCGTGAGGCATGACCTTCCCGAGCCAGCATGGCTTCTGCAAGGGAAGGTCGTGCCTCACGAACTTGCTGTACTTCTTTGAGGGAATAAACAGCCAGATGGATAAGGGGGAATCCATAGACATCATTTACCTTGACTTCCAAAAAGCCTTCGACAAGGTACCTCACGAACGGCTACTTAAAAAGCTGTGGTACCACGGGGTGCAAGGGGATATATACCAATGGATCAAACACTGGTTGGCGGGCAGGAAACAGAGGGTTGGAGTAAAGGGCCAATACTCAGACTGGCAATGGGTCACGAGCGGAGTTCCACAGGGGTCGGTGCTGGGACCTCTACTGTTCAACATATTTATTAACAATCTGGAGGCAGGGACAAAATGTGAGGTTATCAAATTTGCTGATGACACCAAACTCTGCAGCAGGGTTAGAAACACGGAAGACTGTGAAGACCTGCAAAGGGACCTAACGAAACTCGAAGACTGGGCAAAAAAGTGGCAAATGAGTTTTAACGTAGAGAAATGCAAGGTCATGCATGTAGGGAAAAAGAACCCGATGTTCAGCTACAAAATGGGGGGAACACTGCTAGGGGTAAGTAACCTTGAAAGGGACCTGGGGGTGATGGTCGACACATCACTGAAACCATCGGCGCAATGTGCGACAGCCTCCAAGAAAGCAAACAGAATGCTGGGCATCATCAAAAAGGGTATTACAACCAGGACGAAGGAAGTCATCATGCCGCTGTATAGCGCAATGGTGCGCCCGCACCTGGAGTACTGTGTTCAATACTGGTTGCCGTACCTCAAGAAGGACATGGCGATACTCGAGGGAGTGCAGAGGAGGGCGACTAAATTGATAAAAGGTATGGAAAATTTTTCATACGATGACAGGTTAAAAATGCTGGGGCTGTTCTCCCTGGAGAAGAGGAGACTTAGAGGGGACATGATAGAAACCTTCAAAATCCTTAAAGGCATAGAGAAAGTGAATAAGGACAGATTCTTCAAACCGTGGGGAGCCACAAGCACTAGGGGTCACTCGGAGAAATTGAAAGGGGACAGGTTTAGAACAAATGCTAGGAGGTTCTTTTTTACCCTGAGGGTGGTGGACACATGGAACGCACTTCTGGAGAATGTGATAAGCCAGAACTCTGTACAGGGGTTCAAGGAGGGTTTGGATAGGTTCCTGAAGGATAAGGGGATAGAGGGGTACAGATATAACTTGAGGTAGGTTATAGAAGTAGGCAGAAACCACTCCACAGGTCGCAGACCTGATGGGCCGCCGCGGCAGCGGACCGCTGGGCGAGATGGACCTTGGTCTGACCCAGTGGAGGCACCTTCTTATGTTCTTATGTTCTTATGTAAATACTCAGCAGAGATAACTAGTTATCTCATGCTGAATATTTGGATTTTGCCAGCTAAGTTAAACTAAGCTGACCAGTTAAATAGCACCAAATATTAGCCGGAATATACTGTATATCTGCCCAAAGAGCCTTCAGACTTTTGGCAAGGTAATTTATGAATGAGTGATGTGGAAATTAGAAAATTAAGGGATAGGAAGAGGAATGGCCAGTAGGAAAAACGAGGCATTGATGCCCCAGTATAAGACCCTGGTGAGACCTCATTTAGAATATTGTGTACAATTCTGGAGGCCGCACCTTCAAAAAGATATAAAAAAGGATGGAGTCGGTCCAGAGAAGACTACTAAAATGGTGTGTGGTCTTTGTGATAAGGCGTATGGAGACAGACTTAAAGATCTCAATCTGTATACTTTGGAGGAAAGACAGGAGAGGGGAGATATGCACAGACGGAGAGAGGGACCTTGGGGTGATAGTGTCTGAAGATCTCAAGGCGAAAAAACAGTGCGACAAGGCGGTGGCTGCTGCCAGAAGGATGCTGGGCTGTATAAAGAGAGGCATAACCAGTAGAAGAACAAAGGTGTTGATGCCCCTGTATAGGTCGTTGGTGAGATCCCACTTGGAGTATTGTGTTCAGTTTTGGAGACTGTATCTGGTGAAGGACACAAAAAGGCTTGAAGCAGTTTGTGCCTAAACTTGACCTAAACGCATTGGAGACATGAGTTGCCATTCCAACCATAACCAGTCTGGGATATTTTTCATGAGCTCAGGGAGGACCCAGTACATACCCTGATGCATAATATAGGCTTGATGGTACCTATAAAAATTTGGGAAATTTGCCCCTTCCTCCACAATTGGCTTTTGTAAAGATACTAAGGCAATTCTTGCTGCTTTCCCCAGCCAAATAAATTTTGTCAGAATACTATTTAATTTTTTGTAAAAGGACCCTTGAAAATAAACCGGCAATATACCCATTTGGTAACAAACCACAGGCAGAATCATCATCTTAACTGTTTGGACTCTCCCCCACCAAGACAGATGTAATGGGTTCCATTGCTCACACATTTCTGTGACCTTCAGCAATAAAGATTTTTCATTTACTTTCATAGTTTCTTTCAGTGTTCTTTTTATCCAGATACCTAAATGTTTTATACCCTCTTCCTTTCAGAGAAAGGGGAATGTATCAAATAATCCTTTTGTACAATATACATTTAGTGGAAGAACCTCTGATTTGCTCCAGTTTATTTTATAACCAGAGAATTTTCCCAAATCTATCAATCAGATCCAGAAAATGCGGAATGGTGGTTTCAGGATCCATCAAATGAAGCGATATGTCATCTTTACAGAGATAGTGGTGGATGCCTGGAATGCACTCCTGAGGAAGGTGGTGGAGATGAAAACGGTGATGGAGTTAAAAAAAGCATGGGATGAACACAGAGGATCTAGAATCAGAAAATAATCATAAATATTGAAGAACTAAGGCCAGGACTGGGCAGACTTGCACGGTCTGTGTCTGGATGGGCTGGGGAGGGCTTCAATGGCTGGGAGGGTGTAGATGGACTGGAGTGAGCTTTGATGGAGACTTCAGGAGTTGGAACCTAAGAACAGGACCAGCCAGAGCTTTGGATTCTTGCCCAGAAATAGATAAGAAGAAGAAAAAATAAAGTTTAAATTGAATCAGGGTAGGCAGACTGGATGAACCATTCGGGTCTTTATCTGCCATCATCTACTATGTTACTATGTATATGAAAGAGTCATTTAAATACACATGAGTTGAGTCGCTTTCATTTGAAAGGATGGGGGAGAGAAGGATGAAAAGGAGAAATGGATGAGGGCACAGGAAAAGAGAATTGTTGAATGTTGTTTAATACGTGAGGATTGTGAAAATTTGCAAGAGAGTTTTATGAGACTGGGCAGCCAAATGGCAGATGACATTTAATGTAATGTAGGAGTAAACAGTGACCAAACTGACCTCTGCTGGACAATATAGGATAAGAATTGCAACATATACGTTTTGTATAGTCCTCCGGAATGAATAGCATGGCAAATCTATATAATACATGTAACGGATGATAATAATAAGAAAAGATTTATTTCCAAGAATACACAATGACACAATAAATGATTGCAGATAAAAACTTGCATGGTCCATCCAGTCTGCCCAAAAAGGTGGCCATGAGGGATCCCAGCCATCCATACTTAAACACCGGTTGTCAAGAATTTACCATGCCAACTTGTGGACAGCAAAACATGAAGGAATCTTGATTATAACCATATATCATCCCCAAGTATTGCTGACCTAACAGTGTTCAAACTTACCAGTCAAGATGACTTCCCCTCCCCCCTGAACTACACAACACCCTCACTCGCAGCAGAAGTCAATAAGGTGATCTATAACACTGGAGCTCCGGAAGCTTCACCCATCTTGTGCTATTGGCAGCCTTCTCATTGATTCTTTTCCTTTCTTTCATGGTATGGACCAAACTATCCATACTGATACAAATCTGTGAAAAGAGGGTGGAGTCAGGTCAAGGGAGGAGAATTACAGGCATCTCATGTGTCCTTTCTGGAACACAATTCTCCATCTGCTTCCATACAGGCACAAAAAGATGCAGGTACCCTGTTCCCGGTTCCAGATATTGGTTACATTGTCAAAGAGAAATGCCTATGCAAAACGAGCTTGCGGTCTTAGAGGCACTTAGTACCACTGTTCCCTCTAAGCCAGTGGTCTCAAACTCAAACCCTTTGCAGGGCCACATTTTGGATGTGTAGGTACTTGGAAGGCCTCAGAAAAAATAGTTAATGTCTTATTTAAAGAAATCAAAACAAGAAACTGCACGAATACAAGATGTTCGGGGTGGTACTTGGAGAGAACTCCCAGGAAAGGGATTTGGGAGTTCTTATCGACAAGTTGATGAAGTCATCCACGCAATCAGGGCAGGATTAATTCTTCGAGGGCCCCCCCCTGGCCTTGCCCCGCCCCTGCCCCACCCCCATTTATCTGTTTTCTTATTTACTTCTTTATTTCCACTTGTATTTCTTTCTTTTTTTAAATTCAAAACAAGCAAAGATTAGCATACCAGTGCACAGTTTTTCTTCTATGCCACCCCCAAACATCTCTGAACAAATTCCCCTTCCTTCCCTTCCCACCTACTTACCCAGTACTTTAACTCTGAACCCTTTCCATACATATATAAAAGTGTTCAAATATATTGTAAAGCTTTAATATTATCCAAAATATGTCTATATTAATAACCATGTTTACAACGCCTCACTCTACGTCAACCAACTGTAACCCATATGTATGTATAAACAACCAAATCCGTAACTCCTCTAGACGTTCCACTCCATGTATGTTAACTTGTAATGAAACAACAAGGCAAGCAGTCCATCAAAGAATCCAACATGAAACAAAAGAAGATCGGCAGAAAATAAGGAGATTCAAATCAAGTTAATTCAAGGTGCTCCCAAGAACCATGCCTGATGCATAACGCCAAACAAGGCTAGTCAACGCTAACAGAAAACCATGTCTTTCATACACACAGAACAGATACACCCTCACCCAGTATGGAATAAGTAATCACACACTAAAAATAGAAATATGTAGATAAAGGTTAAACTGAACCGCCAACAAGCCAAACTGTATACAGTGAAACACCACAGAAACAATGACACAAAACCCCCTAATGCTCTGCAAAATATAAATATAGCAGATGTACATTTGAAGAAACTGACACATTTTGATCACTATTGAAAATAAAATCATTTTTCCTACCTTTATTTAGTGATTTCATGAGTCTCTGGTTGTACTTCCTTCTGACTGTGCATCCTTTTTTTCCTCCTGCATGCTTCCTCTCCTCCAGACCATACAGTCTCTTGTCATGTAAACCGCTCTGAACTATTCTGGTACTGCGGTATACAAAAATAAAGTTATTATTATTATTATTATAATTATTATCCCAACCAACATCTCTCTTTGTCCCTCCATGAGTCCAACTTTTTCTTCCTCTCTCCCTGTCCCCTTTCTTTCTTTCTCTTCCTGCCCCCTCTTTCTTTCTTTCTCGTTCCCTGCCCCTTTCTTTCTTTCAGGCTTTCTTTCTCCTTCTCCTCGCCTTTCTTTCTCTCTTTCCGCCACTGTTGCTGATTTCACCAAGCCACCGCCCTTGATTGCCTCCTGCTTCCCCAAAGCGATGGGCCTACAAGCCTTCCTGCCCGACGTTAAATCTGACATCGAAGAGGAAGTTCCAGACCAGCCAATCGCCTGGTTGGGCCGGAATTTCAGAATTGACGTTGGGGGGGCGGGAGAGGAAGAAGGCATGTGGGCCCGCCGTGTCGGGGAAGCAGGAGGAAAGCAGACAACTATCGCGGCTCAAAAGAGAAGGCAAGGGCCCATGGCAGCTACTCTCCTTGCTCCCCCCTAATGCCGGCCCTGCCTTGGGGGGAAAGATGAGGCATTCTGACGGGGTGAGGAAGCGAGGCAAGTGATCGCTTCTCCCCTGCAGCCAAAATTGTCCTTTTCAGAGGAGCCCTGACACTTCAGCTGTTCTCACAAGCTGCTGGTGGCTGCCCCAAAGTTTTTCCACTGGCATTTCCCGTTTCTGACAGGGCAGATCACGGCAGAGGGAAAACTTCGGGGCAGCCACCGGCAGCTTGTGAGAACAGCTGCTATGTCGGGACCCCTTTGAAAAGGACAATGTGAGAGTTCAATCAATAAGTTCGAACCATGGGGCCCCCTGGATCTGTTGGGCCCAGAGCAGCTGACATATTTGCTCCCCCCTAACGCCAGCCCTAGGGCCCCCTCCTGGGCCTATCCTTTAATCCAGCCCTGCACGCAATGTGTGGCAGCAGCGAAAAGGGCAAACAGAATGCTAGGAATGATAAAGAAGGGGATAACGAACAGATCGGAGAAAGTTATCATGCTGCTGTATCGGGCCATGGTGCGCCCTCATGTGGAATACTGCGTACAGTACTGGTTGCCATAAATGAAGAAGGACACTCGAAAGGGTCCAGAGAAGAGTGACTAAGATGATTAAGGGGTTGGAGGAGCTGCTGTAGATTAGAGAAACTGGGTCTCTTCTCCCTCGAACAGAGGAGATTGAGAGGGGACATGATCAAAACATTCAAGGTACTGAAGGGGATAGACTTAGTAGATAAGGACAGGTTGTTCACCCTCTCCAAGGTAGGGAGAACAAGAGGGCAACCTCTAAAATTGAAAGGGGATAGATTCCGTACAAACGTAAGGAAGTTCTTCTTCACAAAGAGAGTGGTGGAAAACTGGAATGCTCTTCCAGAGTCTGTCATAGGGGAAAACACCCTCCAGGGATTCCAGACAAAGTTAGACAAATTCCTGCTGAACAAGGACATACGCTGGTAGGGCTAGTCTCAGTCTCAGTTAGGGTGCTGGTCTTTGACCAGAGGGCTGCCACGTGAGCGGACTGCTGGACATGATGGACCACTGATCTGACCCAGCAGCGGCAATTCTTATGTTCTTATGTTCAGACAGACGTATAATGATGCAGGCTAAATTTATTGTATCAAACCACTGAGTGCGGTTAACATTAGTATCTTAAAACAAACCAAGGGACCCGACACGGTCCGTGTTTCGGTTAACATGCCTTCATCAGGGGTCCCAGTTTGATAAGGTATCAGTCAGAACTGCAAATAAAAAACATTAGCCTATGTAGCAAACAATCGCCAAAAAGTGGCCTTTGCATAAACTCCTGCATGAGGTAAAACTCACATAGTTTATAAATCTTCCCTTTTGGCTAAATCTTAATAATAATATTGTAATTTATAGCTAAAGAGACATATGATCAAGAAACTGTTTTATTTTACTTTTGTGATTATGATAAACATACCAAGGGCCTCATGTGGTCCCCGGGCCGCGAGTTTGAGACCACTGCTCTAAGCTGAACAGGAGTCCTCCACCTACAGTGTTGCCAGTAGGGGTGCTGTTTCAATAGTGAGGGGCAGGCAAGCTCTGCAGAACTCCAGAGAAACGACCTATTCATAGCGATAGAAAATTCACCACCCCCAACTGGTGGCAATACAGTTGGATGACATCTGCTCATCTTAGAGGGAAGAGTGCATAATACCCACGCAACTCCATCCTCTTAAATGTTGTGCCAAAAGTTTTGACGGCTTTTTACAGTGACGGATCGAGACGTTGTTTTACTTTTGCTACCTTTATACAGTTTCTCTGTGATTTTTTTGTTTTCTCCCTCTACCTTTACCATGGACCCCTGACGAAGGTGTGTCCGAAACACGGACCGTGTCGGGTCCCTTGATTGGTAATTGGTAAAAGGGTTTGCATATTATTATTTTTTGCATATCATTTTTTGTCAATAAAATTAGCCTACGTCTTGTACATATCTGCAGTTTTGTTTTGTTTGCTTTCGGTTGTTTTTTCTGCAGTTTTAGGTTGGAACTCCTTTTTGTTCTTTTGCTTCGTGCCAAAAGTACAAGAACATTGTGAGTCTATTTAATTGCAAGAAAAATATAACAGCTGAGAAATGTTTAATAGAATTCTGTCAAACACATCACTTTTATGAATCATAACAAATGGTTTGAAAAAAAAAATCCTGCTCAGCCAAATAGTCTTAAGTCCAAGTCAAATATTCTAAAGGAAGAAATCTAAGTGGTGTACAATATTCCAAAGTTAAGGAAGGGAAAGAGAAGACAGACAAAAAAAGACACAATTAAACATTGTGTTGGTTATGGAAGGCAATCTTTAATAAAAGATTTGTAGATAGCATCAATGGAGAGCAAAGGCTTGGACAAGTTCCTAAAAGACATGTTTCTAGTCTGCTATTGAGACAGACATGGGGGAAGCCACTGCTTGCCCTGGGATCAGTAGCATGGAATGTTGCTACTTTTTGGGGTTCCGGAATCTTGCTACCTTTTGAGATTCTTCATGGGATCTTGATACTCTTTGGGATTCCAGAATGTTGCTACATTTGGGTTTTTTGAAACAAAAGAACTGTGGAAGCCAATGTTTCTGATGTAGATTTATTAGTGTGAAAAGAGTCAATAAAAACATCTACAATTTATTCCGGAACCTGGAGGCTTGGTGGATGGCTGTCTAACTGCCAAGCTCCCACCTTTGAGCATCATATATTAGATTTAAAGCAATAATTTTTCTCCTGATTCATTTAAAATCTGTGGAAATGTCATCAACTAAACAAAAGTTACAAGAAACTCCTGCCAGATCAACAGGAAAGATCAAGAGATTAAAAGAGGATTCACAGACTTTCAGTGAGGTTCCTTTACCAATGGATGCCTTAGTATGATTGAGGTAATGGAAGCATTAAGAAACATCAATTTAAACCTAATTGAAATGAAGAAAGAAATGAATCTTATGAACAGTAGGTTTGATATATTAAATAATAGAATGGGAAAATTTGAACACATACAACAAAATGTCAAGGAAGATCATAATACAGTGGTGCCTCACACAACGAACTTAATTGGTTCCAGGAGCAAGTTTGTTATGCGAAAAGTTCGTTATGTGAAACGCGTTTTCCCATAACAATACATGTTAAAAAAAATAATTCGTTCTGTAGCATAAAATATGCTAAGATGACATAAAAAAAAGATAAATTTTTTGTTATTATTTTTATTTAGATACATTAAAAACATAATTGTTTTTTAAAACAACACACATTTTTTAAATTTAAAGACAGAGAGGGCAGTTAAGCGCAGTGCCATCAGTTATCCTGCCCCTCTCAGTGAATTGCCTGGGATGGAGGGAGGGAGAGAAGAAGGCAGATGATGGAAGTGGGAAGAACTTGTGCCGTCAGCATCAGGCACAAGCGGGAAAGCAACAGCGGTGAGGGGCTAGAAGTTATCTTCCTTTCATTCATGTCCTTGCCACCCCCGTCCCTTGGTCGGTCCCACAATTTCACAATTTCCTGCATATCTCCTCCCTCCATTCTTGTAGCCCATAATCTCCTCTCCTGACATCTCCCTGTCCTTTTACTTCCACTATCTTCCTATCCCATCTCTATTCCCTTTTGTCCCTCTCCCCATGATCAATCATCTCACCACCTCTCTCTTCCCTCACCCTCAGGGTTCAAGGTTGCTTCCACTCTTTTTCCTGTTGTTCTCTCTGCCTGTCACCCTATGATTTAGCATCCCTTCTGCCCTTGTCCAATATTTCCCCTTCTCTCCCTCCCTCTCATCCCCTGCTCCAACATACCGTATTTCGACTGCCCTTCCATCCCCAGGCCTGCCAACTTCCACTCATTTACTGCTTTCTCCCACCTCTGCCAAAGCTCGCCCCCCCCCCCCCCCGCAGTGATCGGCAACACCAGGCACCCCCCCTCAATCGGCAAAACAGGGTCCCCCCTCGATCGGCGAAACAGGGCCCCCCCTCGATCGGCGAAACAGGGCCCCCCCTCGATCGGCGAAACAGGGCCCCCCCCTCGATCGGCGAAACAGGGCCGGCGACTGCTTTCTCCCGCTGCTGTTGAAGTCTGTAAACAACTTTAACACAAGCCACGGGGCTCTAACAGTGCGTATGCTGCCAACTGCTTCCTTCCTCCTTCCTCTCCCCTCATGATGTAACTTCCCATTTGGTTGATGGAGGAGGAGGAGGAGGGTAGCCGGTAGCGTCACGCACACTGCGCGGAAGCATGCAGCTCGGGCGACTTCGTTGTGTGAAACGAAGTCCGTTGTACGAATCAAGACAAGAAGTTCGTTGTGCGCAGCGTTCGCTGTGCGAGGCGTTTGTTATGCGAGGCACCACTGTATTTTGATGAAAATGAATAAAAAAATTATAGATATGGAAAATAGGTCTAGAAGTCAG
Source organism: Geotrypetes seraphini (assembly GCF_902459505.1). Classification (NCBI taxonomy): domain Eukaryota; kingdom Metazoa; phylum Chordata; class Amphibia; order Gymnophiona; family Dermophiidae; genus Geotrypetes; species Geotrypetes seraphini. Next base: position 6,311,400 of record NC_047086.1, on the reverse strand, counting down.
AATTTAAGAATAATTGGTTTAAAGGAAGGTGCTGAAGGGAAAAACACGATCGCTTTTTTAGAAGATGCAATACCAAAAATTCTTCCAATAAAAATTAAAGGTGCACTGGAAATTGAGAGAGCACTTAGAATTGGAAAGAAAAATGCTCAACATCAAGAAAAACCTAGAACTGTAATATTAAGACTATTTACATTCCATCAAGTACTAGATATTTTAAAAGCTGCAAAAGAGGCAAAAAATCTAAAATACAAAGATTCCAAGTTGGTCTTTCTCCCAGATTTTGCAAAAGAGACTGTCCAGGTCAGGAAAAATTTTTTACAACTTAGACAACCTTTGAAAGAAATAGGAGCTCAGTATGGATTATATTATCCTGCGTTAATGAAAATCACATACAAAGGAAAACTTCATCAGTTTAATGATCCAGAAAAACTTAAGGATTTTCTGTCATCTCAAGAAACACCTATGAATTAGAATTTAATTTATTTCATGGAATTAAAACACTGGTTCAAGGGAAGATATGTTTGAAATTTTGTTTTTATTGATTTTAATTGAATATGAAAAGTTTGGTTTAGGGAAAAGGTTTGTTAATATTTTTTCAATATACTTCAATTGATGTTAAGATAGCTACTACAACTGCTTCATTAACTGTAATGGAAAAAAATGGAAAAAATGGAAAAAAAATGGAAAAAAACTTAAAAAAATTTAAAAGCAACTTAAAATGTTTCCTTTTTAACGACGCTTTTAACTGAAAAAAAAAGGGGCTCATTTTAGAGATTAAATAATATTTGTTTTTAATTCATGCCCATTTCCCTAATTCCTTTTGTGTTTACCTTAAATGTTTCTTTCATTTACTTTACCAATTGTATTTCTTTCCCCCTTTACCATTTGTGTTTATTGCATGCCAGCCCATAATTACCTAGTACGTTCTATAGTCAGTTATGTAGTTTATAGAAAGTTTGTTCTAAATGTTATATTTTCTTTTTTGCTGTAATGTTATTTTATATTCTGTACAACGCTTTGAAGAAACGAAAAAGCGTTTAATCAAAAATTAAATAAACTATATAAACTATTAGAAGAGTTTCAAATTAAAATTGAAGAGGATTCTACTCTAGAATTGAAAAATAAGAAGATAAATATTCATATATTCATATTTACCTGACGTCAGATGGAATGAGGGAGAGAGAGGGAGGAACATCAAATGAGGCCTTCAGGAAAATTGCATCGGAAATACAGCCAGGGAGTGTCCTGATTCCGCTGATGAACAGAGTTTCAGGTCTTGGTATACAGACAATGGTTGAGTTGCAGGTGAGCTGCTGCATGGGCTGAAATTCCCCTCTAAAGAAAAGTTAGCGGCTCACCTCCTCCCTGTGGTTTCTGGTGCCGGCGCGGAACATTCACCTCGGGCGCTGGGGTGTATGAGGACTTTGTGCTCCGGTAGCTCCTGAGGCATATGGAAACATTAGGGCTGCAACGACGTGTTTAGCTGACTTCCTTGTGTTGGGCAAATTTAATGCTTCCGGTTTCCGGTGTTCAAAAGAGGCTACGGGAGCAGACAATGTCCAAGTGCCTGCTCACATAAACACAATTTTCATAGTGGAACCAGAGGAAACGGCAGAACCCGAGAGGGTGAAGGTTTTGGGCATCGCAGAGTACCGATGCACAGAATGGCCGGGTCCTCGTGGATATTAGCCCTGCTGAAAGAACAGATTCTGCTGGCTCTGGTGCCTTAGAAAGAGCAGTTTTACAGACAAACCAAGGGACAATGATACTTTGCAGAGGGTTTGTTTACTTTAGATTTAGAATCGAAGGCCTTTTTAACCATGATCCCTGTAGCAGCAAACTAAAAATGGTAATGATGAAACTAATTAATGCCAAAATGATGGGCCATGTTAAGTATATTTGATTTTACTTTTAAGAAAAATGATTGAATTTAGCAGAAATTGAGGAAGTTATTACAGATAGTGTAGTACTACAATGGATAATTCTTAAAATAAATATATAATATTATACTGCTATTATCTTAAATAAGACTTGAAAATTATTACATTTTCTGATGTCATAATATTAAAAAGAAAATCCTTATTTATTTTATTTTAAATCATTGATATTTAAATAATCTTATAGATCTGATGGAGTTTAAAATAATTTGAAGATATTTATGAGATGGTTAATTATTATTTAGGTGCTTAACATACCTAATAATTTATTTTATAAATTAATTAAATTGAACTCTTATCTTAATTGGAGTTGATACATTGAAATATGGTAATGCAATAATGGTTTTTAAATCAATTTACCCCTATTAGAAGGGATTGTAAAGGAAATTCTCATGTATTTCTGATATTTAGAATGATTTTGTTAATATAATGTAATTTTGAATTACACATTTCTTTACTGAATCGAATTCATGATGATTTTTATGTAAAAAGTATGGTATATAATTAAAAGTGGAATTAAGGGGTTTTAAAATATATTGATTGATTAATTTTTATAGTAAAGGAGAAATAGTTAAAAGAGATGATTATGGGAGGGATAGGGGTGCCGGTCTGTGCTTATGTCTTCAAGTTATTGTAATATAAGGAGGGAGGGTATATGGGAGGGTATAGGGAAGGGTTTTTGGAATCATAGAATTATAATATTTAAGAAATTAAGAGAGGGGAGGGCTGTTTTATATAGTAAATTGAGGGAAATGAGTTATGTGTAGGAAAATTATTACAAATTGAAGTATTTGTTGAAGTTCACAGGTGATGGAAATAAATATATTTATGGAGTTTAAATTACTTTCGCTAAATGTTAATGGCCTCAACAATCCAATAAAAAGAAAGAAAACACTTTTATTTTTAAAACAACAGAATATTGATATATGTTACATTCAGGAGACTCATTTATCAGCCTTAGAGTCTCAAAAATTAAAAGGAAATTGGGTGAAACATTGCTTTTATGCCCCAGCTGTAAAGAAAAAAGCAGGTGTTGCAATATTGGTGAATAAAAGATGTAATGCTACATTCAAATTAATTGCTGCTTATCCTTCAGGAAGATGGATACATATAGATATGAATCTGGGAAATACTACCATGGCGCTATTCAATGTATATGCACCTAATTCGAACCAAATTGAATTTTTCCCAAATCTCTACAACAATTATTATTACCACTGGCTGCTTCTAATTTAGTTGTGGCAGGGGTTTTTAATGCTGTTATAGATCCTTTAATGGGCAAAAAACCTAGCAGAATTATGAAATCATTAGGGTTGGATAATTTGGTTCAAAATTGTGATTTAAAGGATATATGGTGAATATTTCATTTTAATGATCAGGAATTTTTGTTTTGCTCCCATGTTCACAAATCATTTTCAAGAATAGATTATATATTTGTTTCAAATGCATTAGTTCAGCAAATAACACAAGTTTCCATTGATCCAATTATCTTGTCTGATCACGGTGGGGTGTGGATTAAAATTAAAATAAGTGACCAGGAAGATAGAAGATCTGTGTGGAGATTTGATAATGCATTGCTTGTAGAACTGAATTTTATTGAGAAAATTCAGTTAAAAATAAATGATTATTTTCAAATAAATAATACGGAAGATATCTCAGTGGAAACTTTATGGGATGCTTTTAAGGCAACCATAAGAGGTCAAATTATTTCTTTTTCAGCGTATATTAAAAAAACAAATTAAAAGTCAATTTTCCAGGTTAGAACAAGAAATTAAGATATTGGAATCAAAATTAATGGAGAAATGGGAATATTCTATATTACAGGATCTCTTGAAAGCTAAAGGGAAATATAATGAGATTTCTTCTAAAATGATAAGGAAATATTTATTTTCTCAACAGGCATTGTATTATGCAAATTCAAATAAGGCAGGAAGATTACTGGCAAACAATTTTAAAACAATTTTTACATTTTTATAAAGATCTGTATTCTTCTGAGCCTTATTTAGATAAAGAAAAGGATGGATTACATTGCATTACAGATTTCTATTCCGCCATTACCTTACGGTTCAAAGAGGATTACAAAAAGAGTTATGGAAGAAGGGTTACAAAGTTAGATCAGAGATCATTTCCAAGAGAGGGATAAGAAGGATCAGGGGTTGGGGAAGGGAAGGTAAGAAGGGGTGTTCATGGTATTAAGCTTTATTAAGGGATTTCTTGAAGAGTATAGTTTTTATTTCCTTTCTGAACATCTTGTAGTCTGGGGTAGTTATCAATAGGTTGGAGATTTGGTTATCTATTTTTGCTGCTTGAGTGGCTAGTAGGCCGTCATATAGTTTTTTCTGTTTTACTTCTTTGATTGGGGGGTAAGTGAATGGGGTGTGTGTTTTTCTATGCCTGGTAGAGGTAGTTTGGATGAGGCGGTCATTCAGGTAGATTGGTATGTCTCCATTTATAGTTTTAAATAGTAGAATTTAAATTGTATTCTTTCTTGGATTGGAAGCCAATGTGAGTTGATAAAAGCCTCAGTAATGTGGTCATGTTTCTTCAGTGAGTAGACGAGTCTCAGAGCTGTATTCTGAATTGTCTGTAGTTGTTTAATCATTATAGCAGGGCAGGGGAGGTAGAGGATGTTGCAGTAGTCTAGGATACTTAGTTTTAGAGATTGTACTAGGAGCTGAAATTGTGTTTTATCGAAGAATTTTCGGACTTGTCTAAGGTTTCTCATTACTGCGAAAGATTTCTGTATTGTTTTGTTTATTTGTGGTTGCATGGTGCAGCCTTTGTCAATAGTCATACCTAGTAGTTTTAGGGTAGTTTGTAAAGGGTAATTGATAGAGTTGATTTCTAAGTTGGTTATGGTTGGGATTTTGTTATTTTCTAGGAGGATGAATTTAGTTTTGTCTGGGTTGAGTTTCAGTTTGTGGTTTTCCATCCAAGTCGTAACTGTAGCTAGAGTTCTGTGTAGTGTGTCTGACATTAAGAGCATTGGTTGGTCGAAAGGAATGAGGATGGTGATGTCATCAGCATAGCTATAAGAGGTTAGGCCTTGTTTGTTCAGGTAAATGCCAAGAGAGGCCGTATATAGGTTGAAGAGAGTAGGGGACAGTGGGGATCCTTGTGGAACGCCGCAGGGGTTGGACCAAGGTTTGGATTTTTATTTGTCTGATTTTACTTTGTATGTTCTGGATTTTAAGAAACCTTCAAACCATGAGTATACTTTATCTGAGATGCCTATTGAGTCCAAGATTTGCAGTAGGATGTTATGGTCTACCAGGTCAAATGCCGCCGTCAGGTCCAATTGTATGAGCAGCATTTTTTTTCAAATGCTGAGGTGTTGTCTTGCTGTGTTGATAAGGGAGCCTAATAGTGTCTCTGTGCTGAAGATAGTTCTGAAGCCGGATTGCGTGGGATGGAGTAAATTATGATCCTCGAAATAGTTGGTGAGGAGTTTGACTACTAATCCTTCTGTTAGTTTGATAAATAGAGGTATTGAGGCAATTGGTCTGTAATTGGATGGGTGATCTGTTGGTCTTTTTGGGTCTTTTAGGATTGGGGTGATGATGATTTTGCTGAGGTCAGTCAGGAAAATGGCGTCTGTGAGCATGGTTTGTATCCAGTGTAGGAGTAAGGTATGGAACTTAGTGCTCGCTGATGACAGGAGATATGGCGGACAGTGGTTGAGTTCACAGGATGCGTGGCTGTACTTATTGTAGAGTTTGTTGAATTCGGTCCAATGTATCTTAGGGAATTGGGACCAGGTTCTGTCTGCAGCATAAGATTCATTTTCTGTGGGAAGTATTGTGACTTCAATTAGGTGGGCTGGGTTACTATTGAGAGTAGCTCTGGTGTTTGTAATTTAATTCTTGAAGTGTTCAGCTAGGAGGGAGGCTGAAGGGGAGGAATTATTGTTAGTGGTCAAATAGGGTATGGTGTTAGTTAGATCTTTTAATATTTGGAATAGTTTTTTGGTGTCTTGGGTTTCCATGCTTATTGGAATTTTTAAATTTAATTAAGGGGCCGAAAATTCCTGAGCATATAAAAGAAAGTTTAGAAAAGAATTGCAAGCAGTCCCTAGAGTTGGATCCGCTCCAGGTGGAGATGGTTTTACAGTAGAGTTCTACAAATCATTCCAAATTACCTTATTACCATATTTGTTAAATTTATATCAGACTCAACTAACTAAAGGTTGTATTACAGGTACCATGGCGGAATCATTAACTATAGTCTTGCCAAAGCCAAATAAAGATCCCACACTGGTTTCAAATTACAGTCCTATTTCTTTAATTAATATAGATGGAAAACTTTTAGCTAAAACTTTGGCCATACGTTTGGCTAAAGCTCTCCCTTTTATTTATTGGAATGCACCAAACAGGATTCGTTGCTCAAAGACATTCTTCTAACAACACTAGGCTTGCCTTGCATATGTTGAATTTGTCAAAAGCTTAAATGATCCGGCTTTTTCTGTATCCCTCGATGCAGAGAAGGCCTTTGATCGTGTTGAATGGACCTTCATGTATCAAGTGTTGGAGTGGTTTGGTATTGGTTCAGGATTTATACAAATGGTTCAAACATTGTATACCTCCCCTGTTGCTAAATTGTATATTAATAATAATTTTTCAGATGGTTTTAGGTTGCAGAGGGGGGTTAGACAAGGCTGTCCCTTATCTCCTCTGCTTTTTGATATTGTATTGGAACCCTTGTTATTAGCCATTCAGCAAGCGAAGGAGATTCAGGGTATTCCTCGTAGAGATCGAGAATATAAGGTCTCGGCTTACGCGGATGATATATTGCTCTATTTGAGAAATCCTGAGACAACCATTCCTTGCTTACTTGAAATAATTGAGAAATTTTGAAAATTTTCAGGTTACAAGATAAATTGGAGCAAATCAGAAATTCTTCCACTCAATGTTCATTGTACAAAGGGTTTGTTTGATTCATTTCCCTTTCTTTGGAGGGAGGATGGAATAAAGTATTTAGGCATTTGGATTAAAAATACGATGGAAGAAACAATGAAAATAAATGAAAAATCGTTATTGCAGAAGGTTACGGAAATGTGTGAGCAATGGAATCCTTTACACCTTTCGTGGTGGGGGAGAGTCCAAATTATTAAGATGATGATTTTGCCTGTGGTTTGTTATCCGATGGGTATGTTGCCGGTTTATTTTCAAGGGTCCTTTTATAAAAAATTAAATAGCATTCTTTTAAAATTTATTTGGTATCTTTACAAAGGCCAATTTCAGAGGGAGGGGTAAATTTTCCCAATTTTTATAGGTATCATCAAGCCTATATTTTGCACCAAGGTATGTATTGGGTCCTCCCAGAGCTCATGGAAAAACTCCCAGATTGGTTGAGGCTAGAATGGCAACTCATGTCTCCATTGCGCCTTTGCCATGTGCTCAGTATCAAAATGCCTAGTTACAGTAAAGAAAACAGAATATTAGCTGATACATGGAAAACATTGCGTTATGTAAGTAATTTAACAACTATTCCAATTCACAAATCTACAAATCAATCTATATGGTTGAACCCCAAGATTCAAATTGGCGGAGAAAGGCTCGCCTGGAAGCATTGGATGATAGCAGGAATACGTTTATTAGATGATATTATCTCTAATGGTAAAATGCTTGAATTTTCACATTTGCAACATAAATATGGTCTTAATAAATCAGAATGTTTTAGATGGTTGCAACTGAAGCAAGCCATTCAGGCGGGGTTCCCTGAATGGAAAAACCTTAGTAATCATTTTAGTATGGAGTTCTTATGCTTTCAGGCGGACTTCTTGGGTCACCAGGCCGCACAGTGGTATAAATTGCTGAATGGATTTATTAAAAAGAAACTAAACACTGGTCTGAGAGACATTTGGAACATTGAGATCAAGCACCAAATTACTGCGTCTCAATGGCCACGAATTTGGACTTGGAGAATGAGATGTACAATGTCTGCATCTATGAGACAAACTTTGTTTTTTCTGTTACACAAAGCATTATGGACCCCTGTTCGGTTACAAAAATTGGATAGCTCCAAGTCTAATAAATGTTGGCACTGTCATCTCAAAGCAGGGACTTTAGATCATTTATTATTCTATTGTCCATTTATTATGAATTTCTGGAAATCAATTTGGGACCAAATTAATTGTTTATTAGACAACCTAGTGGCATTATTATATGATACTGTGCTGTTTGGTATGGCAATGAGAGCAAAAAGTCAGATTTCTACAAATAATAACAAATTATTACTTATAATGATAATGACTGGGGTTGCCATTCAACAAATTAAGTATAATTGGAAAATTTGGAGTAGATTAAATTATAATTTTTGGTGGAATTCCTTATGTCATGTTTATAAAATGGAGAGATTTATTGCAATACAGCGGATGTTTCAGGAAATTTCAAGATGTGTGGGAGCCATTAATAAAGTATTGTACTGATTAGATGACATTTTTTCCCTTAAATTTAAAAGTTCAATTGTGAGAGGGGGAGGGGGTAATTTTATTGTTACTTATTGTATAAGGTATTGATTATATGATAGGAAAGGGTGGGAAGGGTGGGAGATAAGAGCATATCATTTGTACCATTGATGATTACTAAGGGATATATTTATTGTTAATTTGTTTGGACATATTGTCACACTTATTGTAAGTTTGAAAATGAATAAAGAATTAAAAAAAAAAAAAAAACATCCACAATTTGAGATATTGAAGAGGACCCAACACAGTCTGTGTTTTGACCTGATAGACTTCCTCAGGGGTCCTTTGGGTATAAATTGATGTGTAAGCATGTCTGATAGACGTAACTGTGGTGATTATGTGGGCTAAATATGGTACTCAGAAAGTGGGCAATGGTGTTGAGTGTTGAAGGTCAGAATAGATACCACTCAGTGTGTATAAGATTTGTAAGGCCAGAAGTGATAGAGAATCTGCAACCTGCCAAGTTTAGAGAAAAAGACATTGAAACAAGACCTGATTGAAGAGATACTAAGTGACTGTGTCAGTGAGAAACAAAGAGATGAGATGCAAAATTTACGTACCCAGTATGGTCTCTTATGGGGTTTGTGGACATTAGATACTACACCCTTCATGTGCTAATGCTATTTGCTGCGGAAGCCTTACCGTCCTGTAAATGTTTTTATGGGGTTTGTCTTTCTATCTTGTTGGATGAATTTGAAAAAAGGTTTTAATAACGCGACTCTTAGTGTTTATTCTGTTGAAACATGTTTTTAGTATTTTTAATATGTATGCGTGTAATTTTGCAAACCGCGTGGTGGGGCATAATCGAAAGGGACGTCTAAGTCTGTTTATGTCCATTTCGCAAGTCGTCCAAAGTCAAAAAGAGCCTAAGTCCCATTTTCGAAAGAGAAGTCCAACGTCTTTTGACTTTCGAAAATCGTCCAATTATACGTCCTGAAGATCTGATCGTCCAAGTTGCTAAAACGTCGATCTTTAAAGCACATTTTCGTCCAACTGTCCGTCCAAGTCCAAAATGTCTAGAACAAGCCCTGTTGGACGTGGGAGGGGCTTGCAAAGTGATGGACAGAACACCCAGACAGGGCACCTAAATAGTGGGGTACCTTACAGGGCACTGCTGTGAACTGCACAAACAGGGTGCCATGGCTTCTCCTCACTACAGCTCCCTTATAGGTGACGGTGAGCCCCCCAAACCACCTCCAGAATCCCCTAGACCCACTTATCTACCACCCCAATAGCCCTTATGGCTACAGGAGCCACTTATATGCCAGTAAAAAAGGGTTTTGGGGGTGTATAGGGGAGTGCACATGTTTAAGTATCAATGCAGTGATTACAGGGGCTTATGGGCATGGGTCCTCCTCTCTATGGGACCCTAACCCACCCCCAAGACGACTTAAGCTGCCTCTGTGCTGGACGACTAGGCTTTCCTATGCCAGGCGGCCAGATGATGATGGTCTGGAGGCTAAATTTTAAAGTTGTGATTAAAATTTTTATGGTGGGGGGGTCGGTGACCACTGGGGTAGTGTGTGGGGGTTTGTTTTATGTGTTTTCAGTGCATATCTGATGAGTTTAGGTGGGTTTTTGTGACTTAGACCATGTTTCAAATGGTCTAAGTCACAACGTCCAAGTTCTGTCGATCTTGGGCTGTATCACTTTTGGTTATACATGCTGTACGACTAAGTCTAAGCCGGCCCACGTCCCGCCCAGCTCCCGCCCTCGACACGCCTCCCGAAACGCCCCGTTTAGCTTTGGATGTTGAACGGCACTATGAGGGCCTAAGTGGTTTAGAAATACGTCCAAAACCCAGTTTGATTATCGGCGCTTGGACGTTTTTGAGAAATGTTCGACCAGGTGCCGACTTAGGCCGGTTTTTGGACGTTTTTCTCTTTCGATTATGAGCCCCAGAGTATTTATGCGGTATATAAATTTTTAAATAAATAAATAAGTATCCATTAGAACAGTAAAAAGTGTAAAAAATAATAAGAATGAGATGGAAATAAAAAATATAAATAAATGAATAAACCCGAAAATTTACGTGCAAGTTACGTGACTGGCATTTTCGGAAAGCAGCTAAAAACTAAAAGCCACACTGTATGTACGTTGCCTGCGTCTTTCATGGACGTTGTGTGACCTACATTTGAGAGAAAATGGTGAATGCCAAGGCAACGGCAGTGTTGGAGCAGGGTTTGGGGGAGGGTTTCATGATTCCGTTTTGGGAGCAGTAGTCTGGGTAAAATTGCATGAGGCTCTTAGTAGGGGACACATAGCGGTTCCGTTCAGCTTGCGTCTCTTCCCGGCGATGATGGGTTCTCCTCTAGTGGTGATCCCCAAGAAGGAACAGGGGAAATACTGGCTCATCCACAATTTATCCCAGCCCGTGGGAAGTCGGTTAATGACCTCATTCCTCATGATCTTTGCTCGTTATGCTACGCTTCCTTTGACTGCGCTCTCTGACTCATTATTAGGACAGGGCAGGGGGGAAGGAGAGGGGCGCTCCTGGCGATGTTGGATATTGACTCAACTTTTCAATTGCTGCCAAGGCACACTACGTCTTATCCGTTTTGGGGTTTTCGATTCGAGGGAGACTCTTATTACAACCGGTGCTTGTCTTTGGGCTGGTTCATATCATGTGCGTATTTCAAGATCTTTAGCCCCTTTATACATTGGGAGACCGTCCATAGCACCCACTCAGACTCCGTGGTGCACTATTTGCATGATTTTCTATTCATAAGTGTGGCCAGTATAGAGGAATGCAGGGTTCTGAAGAACACATTCGAATGGTTGGCATCTGAATTCGGAGTGCTGCTTGTGGCGGAGAAGTCGGAGGGACCAGCAACCACCCTCACATTCCTGGGGATGGAACTGGACTCAGATGTGATGGTGACCAGGCTCCTGGTGGGTAAAGTCCAGCAGCTATTGGGTCTTATTTCTCAGGTCATTTGTGCTAAGAAATCTACTCTAAAGGAGATTCAGTCGTTACTGGGGTCCTTGAACTTTCTCTGTCGGGTTCTTCTTATGGGCGGGGCTTTCTCCTGGTGGTTGGCGGCAGGATAAGAGGCATTTTGTGTGGATCTCGGTGGGTATTCAGGCAAATTTATGGATGCGGGCTCGCTTTCTCAGTGATTTCAATGGCACGCTTCCGATCCAACAATTGGAGGAGTCCAATTTTGAGTTGGAATTGTTCTCTGATGTGGCTGGAGTTGTGGGCTTTGGCTTTTATTGTCAGGGGGACTGATGCATGGCCCGGTGGCCAGAGGCCTGGAGGTATTGGGGGAGGGGTCACATGGAATGTGACTTTGCATAAGCTGTTCCCATTGGTCATGGCATGTGAATTGTGGCCCATGCGGTTGTGTAACCAGCACATAGTTTTTGGGTGCAACAACATGTGGGTTGTGGAGGTGGTGAATAGACTGGCAGTGCGGTGTCTTGCATTGGTGAAGGAACTGGTTTTGCGCTGTTTGCACCTCAACCTGTTCATCAGGGCGTGGCATGTACCAGAGTGCAGAATGGTATAGCTGATGCCCTGTCTCGTTTTCAATTCCCCGAGTTTCACAGGTTCGCATCGAGAGCATGAGCGGAAGGATCGCAGATGCGGGAGCATTTCTGAAGCCTGGGCGTGAAGAGCTCCGGGAGATGCTAAGGCTTTCGGTGGCTCTTTCCATCTGGGCTCAACTCAGTGCGGACTTCTGGAGTGTATTCTCCTTCCTGAGTGGAGGGGCTGGTTGCTGGGGCCTGTTACGGATTCCTTGTTGGCCGACTATGTCCTGGAATCCCTGTCGGGTTGCCTGGAAGGGTTTGCCTTCATTTGTAAGGCATTGGGTTTTTTGGTATACAGAATGTTGGCAGCCCTGGGGCGAATCACACTGCGACAGCCAGATCCTCGGCGGCCTATCACCCACGATAGTGTTACATCAGATCGAAAGTAGTGTCTTGTGTCCGGAGGCGCTGCTGTGGGACTTTATGGCGGTCCGCCCTTTGAGTTGTTCTACCCTCCTGATTTGTGCGGATGGTTCTCCCTTACCAGATATCAGTTTTTGGCTGTGCTGCAGAAGGTGTTACCTCAGTATGGGGAGGAGCTATCCCAGATCGGCACCCACTCTTTCTACATTGGGGTGGCTATGAGTGCTTTTTCTGTGGGCCTGTCCACAGAGGGTATCAGGCAGTTAGAGAGATGGTCCTCCTAGGCATACAGGAGCTATATCCGTCTGTGTCGGGTAGGACAGAACGTGGGGCAGGGTGCCAAGCAGGATGCCTCTTAAGTAAAAAAAAGGAATAGAGTATGATCCAGAGCTATGGGCTCTTGGTTTGGGGGCTATGTTGGTTTTGGCTGCTGCTCTGGGCAGTGAAGGTGTTAAGGGGAGGTCCTGAATGAGGGGGGGAGAGTAGGGAGTGTCCAGGGGGGATAGGAGGATATTCAGGAATTCTGAAAATGGGGGGTGTGCGGGGGGGGGGGGGGGGAGGGAGAGGCCTAGCTTGGAGCATGCTGTCATCACACCTGCTTACTAACCACATCTGATTTATGCCGTCCTAGTCTGAGTTTTGGATTTGCCTTGCAGATGCGAGTTTTACATTCCTGCTCAGTCTGGATTGTGGAACACGCCTTCATGCACTGGGCCGAAGAGTGTGCAGGGACCCGTCTGGGCGGGAGGCACTTGGATCTGCAGCGATGGGTCATTTGAGTTTCCTGGTGGGGCCAGAGGGGCATGCACTGGTACCATCATCTGCCCCTGTTGGCTGATTTGTGCTACCATCCCCAGAGACCGGATATGCTGTTGCTACATCTAGGGGCAATGATGTTGATGTCTGGATGGGGTAGCAGCTCATCAATGTGATTAACGACAATCTCTGTGTGGCCTTGTCATGGTTCCCAAGGATGACATTGGCGTGGTCAGATATTATTCCCCGGCCTCGTGGGCTCAAGTTCCGGAGATGGACTAGGGGGTTGGTTAAGGTGAACCGGCAGGTAGGGAGGTGGGTGGAGTCCCAGATTAGGCATGATTGGGTAAACGTGGCCTGTTTAGGGTTGTTTGCCAGGGATCAGCTACATTTGTAAGATGTTGGGTGGGATTTGTTACTCGACAATTTTGCCCCTCTTTTAATGGGGGGAGGGGCAGTTATCCTGAGATACTGGTACTGTTCCTTCGGGTCAGGTGACCCTGGAGGTACATGCCAGCCCTCAGCCCCTTGCTGATATGGCAGGGACAGGGCTAGAAGTATTAAGCTGGTGAATGTTATGGTTGCCAATAAACAGAAGTGAGCTTTGGGTGGTGATCAATATTAGGAAGGAGGTGGGGGGGAGAGATAATGGATGGCAAGAGGAGGAAGGAGGTGGGGGGGGAGAGATAATGGATGGCAAGAGGAGGAAGGAGGTGGGGGGGGAGAGATAATGGATGGCAAGAGAGCCTTTCCAGATCCCGCTGTTATCCCTTATATAGTACTTTACGAAATTAAAGAAGTTGAAGGAAAAGAAGGGTAGCGTGAAATTAAGGGCGAATTAATAATATTAATAATAACTTTATTTTTGTATCCCGCAGTACAGAGCGGTTCACCTCAAGAAAAGCTGCAAAATCACAGCGACATTTTATATAAAAAGACCTCATCAAAAGAGTTAAACAAATTTATCAAATAAATAAGTTTTTAAATGTTCAAAATCACATCACTTCATTCGCCTGTCCTCCCAAAGGAGCTCAGAAGGGTCCCAGGGGGCTCAGAATCGATCTAATGTCCTGGGGCTGTGGAGGATTAAGTGACTTGCCCAAGGTCACAAGGAGCAGTGGGGGGGGGGGGGGGGTACCACTACACCACCCTTTCCTTAAAGTCTTGTTCCATTTACCAGTTTGGAAAGAGGAGGAAGAAATGAAAGATGGGAAGAGTAGGGTGGAAAAGAATTCTTCACTCATGAGACCTGAGATCAACGAAGGGGAAATAGAGAAAGGGAGCAGATTATAGGTAAGAAAGGAGTTAAATCAGATATTCCCAGAATGCTTCTTTGCTAATATCTTAATCTCAGTTTCCAAAATCAACAAAGCATTTGAGTGCAGAGGTTACACAATATAAATACGATATCATTTGTGGAGCTGATTAAAAATAGAATCACGCCAGTCGTTGAACTGTGTCTAGACAAGGCACAATTTGGATTTAGAAAAGGGAGAAGGACGAGATTCCAGACTTTTAAGTAACCATGCGAGTAGGATCATAGCCGCCGAATAGATTTCAATAACAGGGACACCTCTGTGGAACATGAAACAAGCTACTTTTGGTTCCTGATAGTTCAATGGTCTATCAAAAATAAATAGAGAAACCCCCTCCCCCACTAGCTGTTTTGGATCCATCTAACTTAACTTTAAGCAAATCTGTCCAAGCTTGAGCCAATGTGAATGCTCTGCTGAGAAGCCACTACGGGAAGATACAGGGTTAATCCCGTATTTTGTGGGCTGGTGAAGGAGGAGATATTAAGACAGATACAAGATAGATTTTCTATAGAAGAAGATCCTACCCAAAGTTTGTTATCTGAGATGTGTTTGTAACCCTCATCTCTGGCACCAACTAGCCCTTTGGGACAGGTACCTGGACCAGGCAATTACAAAAAGAGATTAAATTCTGGGTGGGTTTAAGTCGGAGCCAGACTTGCTGCGGTAAACTGTGGGGTATAAGGGGGAAAAATCCACTAACTCCAGAGGTGAAGAAACCGAACTGGAAGACTTTACAATTGAACTTCTCAGTAACAAACAGTGTCTCAGCATATGTACAAATTAGACTGTCTCTTTCCTGCGGATGGGGCTACAATTATTGATTTTGTGAAACCTGATTAAGGGACTGGGACTTGTAACCACACTCAAAGCAGTTTACATACAGGTACTCCCAGCATTTTCTCTCTCTTTCCCTGTGACTTGCCTAGGGAGCGGCGCTGGGGTTGAAAGCAACAACCTCGGGGCGCTGACTACTGCACTGCACGATCTGTTAAAAATCAGATAGCTCTTTATAGCAGTTCATATCCTCCTATCGCCATCACAACTGGTAGCTCTAGTAGAGGCTGCACTCTGCTTCTCCTCCAGACAGGCATTCAAAAAAAAAAAAAAACTCTAAAAGAAAATATGCCGTTGTCACACCGGGGATCCCGCCAGGCCCTCTCCCAGCTGCCAGACCTCCCTGTCCATCCTCCCGACTGGAGCGTGCGTTTCTCTCTCACCTGCCTCCAGTCTCATTGAATAATCAGACGCAGGCTTTCAAGCTAACATCCTACCCATATCAAATAGTTGCTAAAGAGAAAAAGGGGGTAATAGGATGATCATAAAAATTATTATCATATTTCTGTTATTACCTGGCTAAAAATCCAAGGAATAGCAACATTCCATGGAACCGATCCAGGACAGTGGCTTCACCCATATCTTTCTCAATAACAGACTATGGACTTTTCCTCCAGGAATTTGTATTAGAACATAAAACTAGCCTTACTGGGTTAGACCAAAGGTCCATCAAGCCCAGTATCCCGTTCTCCCGGTGGCCAAAACCCAAGATGTGGCAATATTCCATGCTACCGATCCAGGGCAAGCAGTGGCTTGCCCCATGTCTTTCTCAATAACAGACTGTGGACTTTACCTCCAGGAACTTGTATTAGAACATAAAACTAGCCTTACTGGGTTAGACCAAAGGTCCATCATGCCCAGTAGCCCAATCTCCCAGTTATTACAAAAAATGATGAAAAATTTTTTAAACCTATTTCATCACTAAAAAACTTTAATTCATGGTGCTTAGATCTTACATAGGTTTAAAAAATTTTTCATCATTTTTTGAAGTAACAGAAATATGATCATTGTTATGATCACCCTATTACCCCCATTTCTCTTTAGCATCCCGTCTCATGGAAGGCACTTGCCCTGCTCCTCTCCGGGAATCCTCACTGCTTCAATCCTAAAGCTCATTCTCGCTGCCTTCTCCATACACGTCAACACTGACGGCCTTCTTTGGGGATACCTCATGGGAAGCTCCTGGTCAATGGTTGGGAGCGCAGGAGACCAAAGACCTCTTCCCTTGCAAACCCTTAACTCTCCTCCCCAGTCACACTCATAACTGTTAAATTCATAACCAATTCTGCAAATGGTAACTTCGAACTCACAAATCCACTGGATTGTGCAGCAGCTTACCCTTGTGGCGAAACAGGTCCCGTCAGGCTGTGGCTGCCTGCAACATTTAAGAGAAGTACCTTGAAGATATATTGAAGACCATTTTTAATGAAGAAGATTTTAAGATAAATCATTAATAAAACAATTAAAAAGACTATAAGTAAAAAAAATTAACAAGGAAGGAGGCGGTTTTTCAGGATCAATGAATGAAACGTGGAACCTTGTCAGACGTGGCTGAGGTTTATTCCCTGTCACTAAGCAGGATTCTGAAATCCTTTTCCTCCTCCTTCCCCTGTTGAAGGGTGGGACTTTTTTGTCAGTTGGGTATATAGGTAAGGCCATATATTGCCTTTCTGTAGAACCAGCCACGCCATTTTAAGCCTTATTCCAGGAAGAACATAAGAACATAGCCTTACTGGGTCAGACCCAACTGTCCATCAAGCCCAATAGCCCATTCTCATGGTGGCCAATCCAGGTCACTAGTACCTGAACAAAACCCAAGGTGTAGCAATATTCCATGCTACCAATACAGGGAAAGCAGTGGCTTCCCCCAAGTCTGTCTCAATAATAGACTATAGACTTTTCCTCCAGGTACTTGTATTAGAACATAAAACTAGCCTTACTGGGTTAGACCAAAGCTCCATCAAGCCCAGTAGCCCATTCTCCCGGTGGCCAATCCAAGTCACTAATACCTGGCTAAAAACCCAAGGAATAGCAACATTCCATGATACCGATCCAGAACAAACAGTGGCTTCACCCATATCTTTCTCAATTACAGACTATGGACTTTTCCTCCAGTAACTTGTATTAGAACAGAAAACTAGCCTTACTGGGTCAGACCAAAGGTCCATGAAGCCCAGTAGCCCGTTCTCCTGGTGGCCAATCCAAGTCACCAGTACCTGGCTAAAAACCCAAGGAATAGCAACATTCCATGCTACCAATCCAGGACAAACAGTGGCTTCACCCATATCTTTCTCATTTACAGACTATGGACTTTTCCTCCAGGAACTTGTGTTAGAACATAAAACTAGCCTTACTGGGTTAGACTAAAGGTCCATCAAACCCAGTAGCCCGTTTTTCCGGTGGCCAAAACCCAAGATGTGGCAATATTCCATGCTACCGATCCAGGGCATGCAGTGGCTTGCCCCATGTCTTTCTCAATAACAGACTGTGGACTTTTCCTCCAGGAACTTGTATTAGAATAGAAAACTAGCCTTACTGGGTCAGACCAAAGGTCCATCAAGCCCAGTAGCCCATTCTCCCGGTGGCCAATCCAAGTCACTAGTATCTGACTAAAAACCCAAGGAATAGCAACATTCTATGCTACCGATCCAGGACAGTGGCTTCACCCATATCTTTCTCAATAACAGACTCTGGACTTTTCCTCCAGGAACTTGTATTAGAACATAAAACTAGCCTTACTGGGTCAGACCAAAGGTCCATCAAGCCCAGTAGCCCGTTCTCCCGGTGGCCAATCCAAGTTACTAGTACCTGGCTAAAAATCCAAGAAATAGCAACATTCCATGCTAACGATCCAGGACAAACAGTGGCTTCACCCATATCTTTCTCAATAACAGACTATGGACTTTTCCTCCTGGATCTTGTCCAAACCTTTCTTAAAACCAGCTACGCTAGCCGCTTTTACCACATCCTCTGGCAACGCGTTCCAGAGCTTAACTATTCGACAGACGCCTCAAAAAATTGTGCCGGCTTTGTCTCATCAGTGGCTAAGGTCATTTCCAGCATAAACCATAGCTATTTTGACATCAGGCGCTGTTAGGTGCATCTGTAGATGGAATTATGGCATCCTTTTTTTGTAGAATGTCAATTTAAAACTGCTATAAAAACCACAGATCACACATTTTGTGAAACAAGCAAGCGCTTCACGAGAACCAGAACAGGTTCTGGGTTGGACATTTGGCCAGAGACTGGAGAAGCCCTTGATTTCAGCCAGTGTTGTCCTCAAACCCTGAAGCAGCAAAAGCGATACGCTGGCCAACGTTGGCGTTCCACTGCAATCATCAGTTAATATTGATTTCCAAAAAGCAAGTATCAATGGACAATAGAATAACAAATGACAGTGCCAGCATCTATTAGATTTAGAGCTATCTAACTTGATACTGAACTCTTAAAAATGAAACAAGCAGTAAGACGATTGGAAAGGATCAGGAAAAAAACGGGAATATTGTCTGACCGGAACAACTGGAGATCCAACATAAAAATCTACAAACAATTGATAAAAGAAAAACGCAGCATATGTGACACCAGGGGCCCATCATATTTTGGCATCTGTATAAAAAACATGATTTTTAGTAACAAGCCACACGTCACACATGAGTACCTAGGAAAAGGCAGCATCTTACATAATGCAGTGAGCAGTACAACATCAATACACCCATTGTAAAACTAAACAAGCCAGCCCAGTACAGATCAATCCTATACCGTCAATCCTAACAGAAAACCATGTCTTTCGAACACACAGAACACCGAAAACACCTTCGCCTAGTATGGAATATGTCATCACAAACTAACCCCTCCCTCTTTTGCAAAACTGTAGTGTGGATTTTAGCCACGGTGGTAACAGCTCTGACGCTCATAGAATTCTGAGCATCAGAGCTGCTACCACCACGGCTGGCGCTAAAAAACGCTCCACAGTTTTGTAAAAGGGGGGATAAAATAGAAATACATAGACAAAGGTTAAATTGAATCAGCAAGAAGCTGGTCTCTGCATACAATGCAACACCACAGAAACAGTGTCACATGTCTCCTAGAGCAACAAATAAATAGAAAATTTTTGTTCTACCTTTGTCTTCTCTGGTTTCTGCTTTCCTCATCTTCTTGTTACTCTCTTCCTTCCGTCCACTGTCTGCCGTCTCTCTGCCCCTCCCTATATGGTATCTTCTCTCCTTCTAGGCCCCTTCCAGAAACTGTTGTGCCTTGTTTTTAAAGCACTTCACATGAGCCAACCAGAACATTTATCTAAGAAATTGCTCAGGCATGTTTGTTCTAGAGCAGTGTTCAACCACCGGTCCATGGACCAGTGCCGGTCCACAGATATTTCCTGCCGGTCCACAGGGCCAGCACGTGCATCAGGCCCAAAACAATGTTTTTCAACCGCCGGTCCATGGTGTGATCGATGCGGTGTTATCTTCGAGCCAGTTCCCTCTTCCTAACTGATTCAGTGCACAAAGCCACGGGCAGTGGCTCCTACGGGCATCCTGCGCCTGAACCGGAAGCCTTCTCTCTGACATTGCAACATCAGAGGGAAGGCTTCCAGATAAGGCACGGGACGTGCAAGGTGCAATTAGTACTATTATGGGAGCGGAGTCTGGGGTGGAGATTGGGTAGAGATGGGTGGAGTCTGGCCCTTTGCTGCCTGACCTGTGTAGTGCCCATAGCCATAAAGCTGCTCCACTGAACTATGGACTCTGCTGTCAACCGATCCACTGCTGCATTGGCCCTTGCCCTCTCCCACTATCGTCCCTTATCCACTTGGAACCCCGACTTTCCTGACCCCTAACTTTATTTTGTCAGGCTTGGCTCCTTAGGTACGCCAGCCTGAAAGGGAGGAATGTAGGGTCATTTCTCCTTTCACCCCCATTGGTCTGGCATCTCTCTCCTCTCCTTCCCTCTCCCACACCTCTCTCCTGCAATCCCTTTCTTCCTTATTTTCCTTTTCAATTTATTTTCTGCATCCATCTAGATTATGTTCTTACTACCCTCTCATCAATTTCCTTTTTTACTGTCTACCTACAGCTCACCACCTCTTTCCCTCACCCCCTCCAGTATTTCCCTAACTCAATCCTTTTCCCCCATCATCTGCCCTCTTCTCTCTCCCCATTTCCATCATCTGCCCTCTTCTCTCTCCCCTTTCTCCCCACTTCCATCATCTGCCCCCTTCTCTCAATCTCTCCATCCACCACAGGCCCATCTTTCTCCCTTCCTCACCTTTCCGATTTTGGCAACAAGATCTACAACCCCCTCCCCCCCAAACGCGATGACACTTAAGATCGGCAATGGGCCTCCTACCCCTGGCATCAACAGAACTTCAGATCGGCAATGCGGTGCTCAGTCAAAAGTGGAAACAGGAAGCTGAGTCAGAGGAAAGCTTTTGACGTGAGCACTAGAGAATGACACGGGGAAAAAATCTGTCCCCGTCACTGCACCGTCCCCTTCACCACCCCATCACCGTCCCCGCAGCATTCATACAAGCCTCAGTACTGCAATATTTAGCTTATTCCTTCCTTATAAATCAAAGTTCTGGCTGCTGAACTGGAGAAAGAGATGTTCAGCTGGCAGGCTTTGTTTATAAATTTTTATCAACACAACTAATATACTACTTTATCCTGAAGCATAAAAAAAAAAAAAAAAAGAAATAGAATTTTTTTTTTTTTACCTTTGTTGCCTGGTTTCTGCTTTCCTCATGTTCTCATTCAATTCCTTCCATCCACTGTCTCTCTTCTCTCTGCATCTTCCATTTGCTCTGTTACTGTGCCTCTCCCTTTCTCCCCCCTTCCAAATTGGTCTGGCACCCATCTTCTTCCCTCCGCTCCCCCCATAGTCTGGCATCTCTGTCTTCTTCCCTGCCAGCGTCTTATCCCCACTCTCTCTTCCCCATTTCCCTTCAGCGTCTTCTCCCCACTCTCTCTTCCCCATTTCCCTTCAGCATCTTCTCCCCATTCTCTCTTCCCCATTTCTTTTCAGCATCCTTCTTCCTCCATCTTCCCCATGTCCTTTCAGCGTCATTCTCCACCCCTCTGTCTTCCCCATGTGTTTTCAGTGTCCTTCTCCCCCCTCTGTTTTACCCATTTCCTTTAAGCATCTTTTCCTCTCCATTCCACCTTTCCTCCCTTTCTCCTCCCCCGCCCGCCCACCCGACAACAGGCCCGGTCCGACAAACCTCCCTGCCCTGTGGCCACGAGTCTAAATTACCTTCTTACAGCAGCCGGAGCATTGTAGTTGCATATGGCTGCCGTAAAGGTCGTCTTTGATGCAACTTCCGGTTGCATCAGAGATTAACTTTATGGCAGCTACACGCAGTTTCAAAGCTGCAGCTGCTGTAAGAAGGTAATTTAGACTTGCGGCCACAGGGCAGGGAGGTTTGTCGGACTGGGCCTGTTGTCGGTCGGGCAAGCAGGCGGGCGGGGAAGCACCACGAAGGTAAGGGGACCTGGCTGGCTGTGCACCCCCCTAAGGCTGCACCCGGGGCGGACCTCCCCCCCCCTTGGTACGCCACTGGAAAAACGTAAATCTTTTTACTCATCCAAAATTGAATCATCCAATGCTAGCTTGAAAGGAATCAATACAAAAGAACTGTTCAACCCAGTCACAAACTTATTCGACACCACACGCTACACTACCTTTTGCAAATGATCTAGCACAGCATTTTGATTCAAAAATTAAAAACCTAAGAAATAACTCTTCATCAAATGACATACATGAACATTAAATAGTAAACGTACAAAGAAATGAAATACCAGCGGACATGATTTGGAACACCTTTCGAGATTTAGAATGGAATAATTATATCAAATTATATAACAAGTACACTAAATCATTCTGTGTCTTGGACTCCTGTCCCCCAGAAATTATGAAAACAGCCCCTCTAGGCTTTAAACTAACTTTGTTGAATTATTTGAACGATAATTTTTAAAAAATGGAAAATTCCTTGCTTATAATGGCCACATCATAATAACCCCAATTCCAAAAAATCGCAAAGAATCACTAGCATTAGTAAACAACTATAGACCAATAGCATCAATTCAATTTTTTGTAAAAATTATGGAAGGATTGGTACATACCCAATTGATGGAATATCAGTTGTCTCTTAAATGAAATTCAATCTGGTTTCAGACCTCTATTCAGCACTGAGACAGTAATCACGGCCATCCTGGATAATTTACGTTCCTTGTTTAGTAGAGGCCTTAACACCTTGATTATGCAATTTGAAATGAGCTCCGCCTTTGACTTAGTGAACCATGGGAAACTGTTACAATGCTTAGATGCAATTGGTATTAGAGGCAAGGTGTTAGACTGGTTCCGAGGTTTCCTTACATCCCGCACCTATCAAATACACTTTAACCATAATCTCTCTAACACTTGGAGTAATCCATCTGGCGTTCCACAGGGATCCCCATTGCTTTTCAATGTTTACATGTCATCACTAGGTGTGCAATTGTCCCAACTAGGGAAAAAAATTTTCATACGCAGATGACTTCACGATCGTTATCCCATTCACTACCTCTCTCTCCGAAATCACTCCTATGGTAACAGAAGTACTAAATATGATGGAACAATGGATGACTGAATTTAGACTGAAGCTTAACTCAGAAAAAAAAATTCTTCTTAGCCTCGCCACACCCACTTGACACTAAAACGTCACTGCACATCAACAAACTTAGCTACACTATCCAATTTACTATGAAGGTATTGGGAGTAATACTAGACAAGGGCCTAACCATGAAAAACTAGGTGGACTCTGGTCAGAAAGGATTTTTTCACTCTGGAAGCTTTGGTCCATTAGAGCATATTTTGATGCTTCATCATTCAGACTTATGGTACAATCCCTTATACTAAGCAACTTGACTATTGTAATATTGCCTATCTGGCAATTACCCAGAAGAACTTGCAGCGATTACAACTGGTGCAAAATGCAGCGGTCAGGCTGATTTTTGGACTGAAGAAGTTCGATCATCTAGTACCTTCCTACCGACTCCTGCATTGGCTGCTGGTGGAGGCACGTGTGAAGTTTAAGTTTGGATGTTTCTGCTTTAAGGTACTTTTTGGCCTAGCCCCCAGATATATAACTGACCTTTTCTCTTTCTCAACCAATCAACACATGAGAAGCTCAAACTTGAATTTTGTTTCCCCACCGGTCAGAGGATGTAAATTTAAAAGACATCTTCAACATCTCTTCTCATATCAGGCAGCATTATGGGGTAAAGACCTAAAACAATTACTCATGCTTGCAAATACTTATGGGGTATTTAGGAAACACCTAAAAACATATCTGTTCCTAAAGTATGTAGGCAGCTGCACTGCACAATCTCTCCCCACAATAACTGACCACTAAGCTTTAACTCTTAGTACTACTCAATCTGTAACATTTTTTAATCATTGTAAACGGCATAGAACTTCACGGTCCTGCGGTATATAAACGGTTGTTATTATTATTATTTCAATATGTAAAAAAATATTGGGGTTAGGTCACAAAGCATCAAATTGGTATGAAATACTGGTAGATTTAGAGCAAAGAAAATGAAACATCGGTGGTTTACGTGACATTTGGTCACGGGAACTAATGGTGTCTCTATCTGACGATCAATGGCAATTCATGTTCCTTAAACGCATCCGATGTTGTCAATCAGCCTCCATGAAACAATCACCATTCAGAATATTCTCCTCTATGTTGGTCTTGTGGACAAGAAAAAGGAACGCTGGATCATATATTATTCTATTGTCCTATGGTTCATTGGACCAACAGATTCTGGCAATAGGTGTGGAATCACATTCAAACATTATTGCGTATAAATGTTACCTTGAAATATGCTGGAGTGATCTGTAACCTTTTTGCGTCTGTTGATATCACTAATATTCATAAAAGACTGCTGTAGCAATTACATTACATTAGAGATTTCTATTCCGCCATTACCTTGCGGTTCAAGGCGGATTACAAAAGATATCTAAATGGGGGTTACAATGGAAGAACAGTTTGAAAGTCTGGAAAAATACATTTGGTATGATGTCATCTTGTAACGCTTTTTAGTTCCTGGTTTCCTGGGGAATCTTTTCTCGACATAGCAACTTCTGGTAGCATTAATCAGTTCTGCCACTGGATTTCTAATTTATTTGTGCCGTCTTAATTTGAGTCCTTATAATTTGGGACCCCCTGAAGAAGGCTATTAGCTGAAATATGAAAAGTGTTGGGACCTTATCTTCGGCTTTCCTTATGGATGAGCGTGTATTTTTGAAATGTGGTTTGGTTGCAAAGTCGATACTATACCATACATTTTTCTTCTATACCACAAATTTCAACTAGGATTCAATGTGGTTTGCAATAAGATACTAGATCAAAGGTCATGAACACTGAATGAAAATTAGATGGGTAGAGTGCTGAGTTCGTTATTGGTTCATGGAGAAAAGGTGGATAACCCTTTCCTGAAGATACACTGCGTGCTTGTTTGTCGCAGGTGAAGAGGGAGGTTGATCTTTTGCCTCCCTCATTCCTTTCATTCACTGATAGTATGTAAGTCATATTGATTATTTATCTACTTTCTTTCCGGGGCCAGTTTTTTTTTTAAGGTGAACCACATTGAGGTGTGGTAGGTATAATACTGCCCCAGAGGAATCATAGCTTGGACGTGGGGTTTGAACTCTGTTTTCCATAGTTCTCCTTTACTTTATGGAGGTCGTTCAATAAGGCCTAAGCCATAGTAGCGTGCCATATTATATTTTTGGCGTGCCAACGGTGGCTTGTGCTATTGGAATCTTGGTGCAAGCTTATTGAATTGGCACTCAGTGTGCGCCAACGGGGCACTATAACTGGCATACAACTTTACCCCCCTTTTACTAAGCTGTGGTAGAGGTTTCTACCGTGACCTGGGGCACTAAACGCTCCCACACTCTCCGATGCTTATAGGAATTCTATGAGCGTCAGAGAATTTAGCATAGAGTAATACGAAGGCATTATAACATTATCATCTTTCTTTTCCATTCCTTTCCTAATGCAGAAAGGGCATGCGTAACTTACAGGATTTTATAAGATATGTGCATCCTGACTGTGCTCTGCCCATTGGAAGACTCTAAGCACTTGACACACCAAACCTGTTACACACACCTTTATAGAACGGAGCTTAGAGCACTTGCATCCCTATATGGTGGCTGCCAATTTTTCTCAGTACTGAAATGCATAAGTGGCATGGAACTGTAGGTGAAAATGTATAGCATAGCCAATAATAAACGTAGAACAAGGAATGCAGACGGCAATCTGAAGAGGTAACATTAAACATGGTCATGATCTTGCGGGAGGGTGGAGGGGAAATGTTTTCCACAGTTTGTGTTGACTGTTGCCCTCAATTTCTCGATCTGATCTGTGTGGGATTTTGGAATCGTATTTCTCGGTTGATTGAGCACTGCTTTGGTTTGTACCCTTGATGGTAACTGTGGAATAAAAAAATGATAATTAAAAAAAACAACAGCACCTGGTCATGATCTAGGTGGAAATGAAGAAGAAATCTGAGCACGGAGAGAGCTTGAGTACCCTGCCTCTAATGTTCATAATGAAGAGGGCACTTGGTAGTGAGAAGGGTTCACCAGAAGGGAGTCAGCGAGGACTGTGTTACTGAAGAAGGCTGTAGGGCTGGAAAATCATTGCACCGTTCCAAACCAATTTTAACCTCATTTTCTGCACCTTAAACGGGACGTGTCGAAGTGGAAGATGATATTTTCTTTCTCAAGGGACCCTCGGCCACAAGAGGGCACCCGCTGAAACTCAGGGGCGGAAAATTTCATGGCGACACCAGAAAGTATTTCTTCACAGAGAGAGTGGTTGATCATTGGAACAAGCTTCCAGTGCAGGTGATCGAGGCAGACAGCGTGCCAGACTTTAAGAATAAATGGGATACCCATGTGGGATCCCTACGAGGGTCAAGATAAGGAAATTGGGTCATTAGGGCATAGACAGGGGATGGGTAAGCAGAGTGGGCAGACTTGATGGGCTGTAGCCCTTTTCTGCCGTCATCTTCTATGTTTCTATGATGGGTCATTTGGCCTTTATCTGCCATCATGTTTCTATGTTTCTATAATCAGAAAGTTCTATGACATCACAATGCAGGTGTAAAGAGCCTTAGCCTATAGGAAGAGGAGATGCAAATGTTAAGAGCCTTAGCCAATAGGGAGAGGAGGAGAGAGTGGCTGCTGCAGACACCAGAAAGTATTTCTTCACAGAGAGAGTGGTTGATCATTGGAACAAGCTTCCAGTGCAGGTGATGGAGGCAGACAGCGTGCCAGACTTTAAGAATAAATGGGATACCCATGTGGGATCCCTACGAGGGTCATTAGGGCATAGACAGGGGGTGGGTAAGCAGAGTGGGCAGACTTGATGGGCTGTAGCCCTTTTCTGCCGTCATCTTCTATGTTTCTATGATGGGTCATTTGGCCTTTATCTGCCATCATGTTTCTATGTTTCTATAATCAGAAAGTTCTATGACATCACAATGCAGGTGTAAAGAGCCTTAGCCTATAGGAAGAGGAGATGCAAATGTTAAGAGCCTTAGCCAATAGGGAGAGGAGGAGAGAGTGGCTGCTGCAGACACCAGAAAGTATTTCTTCACAGAGAGAGTGGTTGATCATTGGAACAAGCTTCCAGTGCAGGTGATGGAGGCAGACAGCGTGCCAGACTTTCAGAATAAATGGGATGCCCATGTGGGATCCCTACGAGGGTCAAGATAAGGAAATTGGGTCATTAGGGCCTAGATAGGGGGTGGGTAAGCAGAGTGGGCAGACTTGATGGGCTGGAGCCCTTTTCTGCCGTCATCTTCTATGTTTCTATGATGGGTCATTTGGCCTTTATCTGCCATCATGTTTCTATGTTTCTATAATCAGAAAGTTCTATGACATCACAATGCAGGTGTAAAGAGCCTTAGCCTATAGGAAGAGGAGATGCAAATGTTAAGAGCCTTAGCCAATAGGGAGAGGAGGAGAGAGTGGCTGCTGCAGACACCAGAAAGTATTTCTTCACAGAGAGAGTGGTTGATCATTGGAACAAGCTTCCAGTGCAGGTGATCGAGGCAGACAGCGTGCCAGACTTTAAGAAGAAATGGGATACCCATGTGGGATCCCTACGAGGGTCAAGATAAGGAAATTGGGTCATTAGGGCATAGACAGGGGATGGGTAAGCAGAGTGGGCAGACTTGATGGGCTGTAGCCCTTTTCTGCCGTCATCTTCTATGTTTCTATGATGGGTCATTTGGCCTTTATCTGCCATCATGTTTCTATGTTTCTATAATCAGAAAGTTCTATGACATCACAATGCAGGTGTAAAGAGCCTTAGCCTATAGGAAGAGGAGATGCAAATGTTAAGAGCCTTAGCCAATAGGGAGAGGAGGAGAGAGTGGCTGCTGCAGACACCAGAAAGTATTTCTTCACAGAGAGAGTGGTTGATCATTGGAACAAGCTTCCAGTGCAGGTGATGGAGGCAGACAGCGTGCCAGACTTTAAGAATAAATGGGATACCCATGTGGGATCCCTACGAGGGTCATTAGGGCATAGACAGGGGGTGGGTAAGCAGAGTGGGCAGACTTGATGGGCTGTAGCCCTTTTCTGCCGTCATCTTCTATGTTTCTATGATGGGTCATTTGGCCTTTATCTGCCATCATGTTTCTATGTTTCTATAATCAGAAAGTTCTATGACATCACAATGCAGGTGTAAAGAGCCTTAGCCTATAGGAAGAGGAGATGCAAATGTTAAGAGCCTTAGCCAATAGGGAGAGGAGGAGAGAGTGGCTGCTGCAGACACCAGAAAGTATTTCTTCACAGAGAGAGTGGTTGATCATTGGAACAAGCTTCCAGTGCAGGTGATGGAGGCAGACAGCGTGCCAGACTTTCAGAATAAATGGGATGCCCATGTGGGATCCCTACGAGGGTCAAGATAAGGAAATTGGGTCATTAGGGCCTAGATAGGGGGTGGGTAAGCAGAGTGGGCAGACTTGATGGGCTGGAGCCCTTTTCTGCCGTCATCTTCTATGTTTCTATGATGGGTCATTTGGCCTTTATCTGCCATCATGTTTCTATGTTTCTATAATCAGAAAGTTCTATGACATCACAATGCAGGTGTAAAGAGCCTTAGCCTATAGGAAGAGGAGATGCAAATGTTAAGAGCCTTAGCCAATAGGGAGAGGAGGAGAGAGTGGCTGCTGCAGACACCAGAAAGTATTTCTTCACAGAGAGAGTGGTTGATCATTGGAACAAGCTTCCAGTGCAGGTGATCGAGGCAGACAGCGTGCCAGACTTTAAGAAGAAATGGGATGCCCATGTGGGATCCCTACGAGGGTCATTAGGGCATAGACAGGGGGTGGGTAAGCAGAGTGGGCAGACTTGATGGGCTGGAGCCCTTTTCTGCCGTCATCTTCTATGTTTCTATGATGGGTCATTTGGCCTTTATCTGCCATCATGTTTCTATGTTTCTATAATCAGAAAGTTCTATGACATCACAATGCAGGTGTAAAGAGCCTTAGCCTATAGGAAGAGGAGATGCAAATGTTAAGAGCCTTAGCCAATAGGGAGAGGAGGAGAGAGTGGCTGCTGCAGACACCAGAAAGTATTTCTTCACAGAGAGAGTGGTTGATCATTGGAACAAGCTTCCAGTGCAGGTGATCGAGGCAGACAGCGTGCCAGACTTGAAGAATAAATGGGATACCCATGTGGGATCCCTACGAGGGTCAAGATAAGGAAATTGGGGCATTAGGGCATAGATGGGCTGTAGCCCTTTTCTGCCGTCATCTTCTATGTTTCTATGTTTGAAGTCCACTTCCAAAGTCCAGGGGAGGTGGTTATTATGATGACTATTTTCTTTGGCATCATATGAAGGCGATGTGAGGTCAGAGCTGGTTTGGTAAAGGACCCAGTCTGAGTCTCCAAGATCAGGAATACCTGGAAAAGTTGTACTACTCAGTTGTTGTTTTTTTGTTGTTGTTTTTTTTTTTTGGGGGGGGTGTAAATCTAATGTATCAAGACATCCTTGAAGACAAACTAACATCGCAAGACTCGTCCCAACTCTCTGAAGCAACTCTTCAATTCCTCTGGAAATGGCCAGATAACTCTTTTTGTAATCCGCCTTGAACCGCAAGGTAATGGCTGAACAGAAATCACTAATGGAATGGAATATTTACCTGTGGATGAGTGAACCAAGCTAAAATTTGCAGGTGGTTGAACGGGGCTATTCCCATTGAGCCAACCAGGGCATCAATTTTACATGCTTGATTTGCCTTCCAAGGGATCTTTCTGGAACGGCATAAAAAGGGCATTTTTCGTCTATATTTTTAGCCAGTTTACAAGTTAACCATTGGGATTTTTATTTAAATGTTTCATGCTGTCTTGATACGGATTTTAAGAAGGATAAAACAACTCCATTTGTTCTGCTGTACGATTCAAATTGCTGATTGTTTTCTCAGACTGTGCAATGAGTTATTTTTCTGGAAGCTGCTCTGCAAATCTGGGGAGGGGGGGGGGCTTCCTTGGGTTTCTCAGTGTTCCTCTAAAGCTCCAGCAAAGGCTTGTCTGGGTTGAAAGCTGGGGGGCTGTTTGGGGTAATATCCCAGGCGCTTGGCATCTCTTCCCTAGTGCTCGCTTTCCAAGTACCACAAGAGCGGTGTTGAGAAATCATGATAATCGCTTTGGTGTTGTTGTGGTTTCTCGGGGCTGGGGGGTGGGACAAACGTTGAAATAAAAATGACAATCAAATCTTCCTTTTTTCCTCCAAATTTAAGCCCTGCCCCAAAGGCTCCTTTTCCACTAGATGGCAGCCCCCCCCTCCCCCAACACTCGGAGCAAGCGCCTTACTGGGCTGGGAGAGAAAGTGCCAGCGGCCGCCCCCATCCCTCCCCTCCCCCTCCTCCCCCCCTCCTGCCTCTTTCCACTACCCTAGTGCCTATTGCCTGGCCAGGAGACTCTGCTCCTCTGCTAGGCTCGATCTGCCACCGCACTCAGGGCTAATGAAATAATCTGCTCAGCCGTGGCAAGAGGTAAGCCCTTGGGGTCGGGGGGGAGGTCGAAAGATCAACAGCTCAAGCAAGGAGCATGGAGAGTGCTGAAGGAGAAGCGAGAGGTTGCCGACAGCTTTCAGCACCACGGACAGTGGCCGTCAGCTCTCTTGCTTCTGCCCTTTGCAACCTCCATTTCTCCTTTCCATCTAAGCTTCGGGGGTTGCTTTCAATTGCGCTGGTTTCGTCTCATATTTTTAAACAGCCTTGCCCCTTTTTTTCTCTGTTCTTTACAGGAGCCTCCTACGCAACCGAAATGAACGAAAGTGTCATCGGGAACGAAACTAGGCTTCCCCTTCCCTGGATTCAAGCGAGCGATGGCAACTTCTCCCTGGAACTTTCCTCCCTGCCCCCGCTCTTTGCCATCAACCCTTGGGATATTATGCTCTGCATCTCAGGGACCATCATTGCCTGTGAAAATGCCTTCGTGGTGGCCATCATCTGCTCCACGCCAGCGCTGAGGGCTCCCATGTTTGTGTTGATAGGGAGCCTGGCCACGGCCGACCTCCTGGCGGGCGTGGGGCTAATCCTGAATTTTGTGTTCCAGTATGTCATCCGGTCAGAGACCATAAGCCTCATTACGGTCGGCTTTCTGGTGGCCTCTTTCACGGCTTCAGTCAGCAGCTTGTTGGCCATCACCGTTGACCGCTACCTCTCCCTCTACAATGCACTGACTTACTTCTCGGAGAAGACCATCCTCTGGATCCATCTCATGTTGATCGTCACTTGGGGGGTCTCTATATGTCTGGGTCTCCTGCCCATATTCGGCTGGAACTGCCTAGAGGACAGCTCGTCGTGCAGTATCGTCAAGCCCTTGACCAAAAGCAACGTGGCTTTGTTGGCTGCCTCTTTCTTCCTGATTTTCATCTTAATGCTGCATTTGTACATCAAAATCTGTCAGATAGTCTGCAGGCATGCTCACCAGATAGCTCTACAGCAGCACTTCTTGACGGCCTCTCACTACGTAGCTACCAAAAAGGGAGTCTCCACGTTGGCCATCATCCTTGGGACCTTTGGGGCCAGCTGGTTGCCCTTCGCCATCTACTGTGTAGTTGGAGACTACGACTACCCTTCGGTGTACACCTATGCCACACTCCTACCGGCTACCTATAACTCGATGATCAACCCTATAATTTATGCCTATAGGAATCAGGAGATCCAGAGGTCCATGTGGGTTCTTTTCTGTGGCTGTTTCCAGTCCAAAGTGGCCTTTCGCTCAAGATCGCCCAGCGACGTCTAAAGGACTCTTGCCCCCAAAGTGACAATCTGGCAACTCGCAGTGCCTGTCCGGAGAGAGCTCTTTGGTCCGTCTTGGTGTGAACTTGTTGGACCCCTGTCGAAAGCGTTAGCACTTTACATGCGTTTGTTTCTCGGGGAAGGTTTCTGAGCACAGTCTACGGACAATGTGGTGTCAAGGTATTTCGTTCTTGTTTCGTTCACAGCACTTTAATTCTGAACTGCCAAAACAGTGTTAATTTTCAGTGTTGGGGAGACTCTTTTTGTGGGTGTGTGGTATGTGATGGTATATTTTGCGCCAAACTCTGAGAAATAAATGATAACGTATTTTGTACACAACGAAATAAACTCGTTTCAACCTCTGCTTGTCCTGCGTCTGGGGCTCATTCCATGATGAGACGGAAGGATTTCTAATAAACGAAACCCAGCCGAAGGGAAGTAGGAGAAGAGTCTCAAAACTTAGATTTTGCTGTTTGTCATTTCTTAGCTGCTTCTGATCAACTTCTCATGTAATAAACAGCCTTGGAGGGAGGGGTGGTGGAGGGAGGGGTGGTTCTTGATTTGGGGAGCTTTCTGCATTATGTCATCTATTATGTGTGTTTTCAAAGGAAGTCATTTCAGAACACCTGTGTTGTACTCTAATTCGGTGGGGTCATAGGTCAATGATTTGAAGTCCGCCCCCCCCCCCACCCCACCCCCGGCTGGCATTCTAGTGATGCATGGCATTGCAGCTGACATCAAACTGCAGCCATGCTCTGCAAGGAGACCTGAGCAGAATACAGCAAACGCATTAAAAGAGTCCAGGCACAGCTCCTGCTGCCAGCCCCCCCCCCCCCCCCCCACACACACACACACTGGGCCCCTAATCCTTCTCTCAGGCCTCTCAGACTACTACCCGGAGTAGTAGTCAGATGCTTTTCCTCTACAGGAAGAATCAAGTTGGCTTTCTGAGTAGGCTTGCCCCTCAGTCCTGTCCCGGGTGCTCTTAAGACAGGCAATGAATGCCTGCCGTCCTCAGTAACACAATTCCCCCTCGCTCATCCTTATGTGGTGCCTCGTCACTGAACAGGGTCCACTTTCAGAGAGCCAAGTGTGTTTGTAGCCAAGACCGAATGCTGACGTAATCCCAACCTCCCTGGCACTGCAGATATTGAAGGGAGACCCGCTGAGGAGATTCTCTGAGGATCAGAGATACCTAGAATTTGGTTGTGGTCCTATTTCCTAATTTTTTCTCCTATAACAATAGTAATAATAACTTTATTTTTATATACCGTAATACCACAAAGAGTTCAGAGTGGTTTACAGAGCAATATTACAAAAAACTTTCACAAGTACATTAGCCTGGTAAGATTAATCAGATTTTTCCTGAAAGTGTTTTAGAAGTACATCATGGTAGAAATGGAGTCAGAGAAATTCCTGAAAGTTTGGTAAGAAAGTGTGTTGTACACCAAAAAAGGTATGAAACATTTCTTGTAGCCATCTCCGGGTACACTATCAGGTAGACAGATATCTTTAAGAAGGTGCAATCTCCAGAATTATAAACAGTATGCTATATGAGGGGGTGGGGGTGGGGACTTGTATACTACCTTTACATTCAAAGTGGTTTACATACAGGTACTAAGAACATTTTCTCTGTCTGTCCCAGTGGGCTCACAATCTATTTAATGGCCTGGGGCAGTGGGGGATTAGAACCTCCAACCTCAGGGTGCAGAGGCTGTAAGCTCTAACCAAAGCACCACCCTCTCCTCCAGAGTCTCACTAGAGTCATACAGGGGCATCAATACCTCCTTTTTCCTGCTGGCCATTCCTCTCCCTATGCACCCGAATATCCTTCTGGATCAGGGGTAGGGAACTCCGGTCCTCGAGAGCCGTATTCCAGTCGGGTATTCAGGATTTCCTCAATGAATATGCATGAGATCTATGTGCATGCACTGTTTTCATTGTGGAAATCCTGAAAACCCAACTGGAATATAGCTCTCGAGGACCGGAATTCTCTACCCCTGTTCTAGATCCTCAAATGCACAGAAGTATTTGACCATACCACTCTCATAGAGCCTGTTTTACAAAGCACGACAACAGCCCCGAAGCCCTTTAAATCTCTGGGTCAGCAAAGTAATGGACTGGACACCCAGACATGGCAACAGAGTAGTGGGGCACCTTACAGGGCACTGCTGTGAACTTCACAAAAAGAGTGCCACATAAGAAGAAAAAGAAAAAAAAAGCCTGTATATCTCTTTTAAGTGTTAGTTTGAACACCCGTTTCCCTATCTATCAGGAATCTTTCCAACTGATCAGGTTCAAACAAGGCATATGGCATATTTGAATAAGTAATCATTCATTTAGCAGGAAATTTTAAGAAAAAAGTTGCTCCCATGAGATTTGTATTGAAGAAATTGTTTCTGCCTAAACTGGGGAGCTCTACAAACGTCTGGAAACATTGGCAGTTTCTGCCCACAAAAGAGGAAATCTTTTTTCAACCCCATACTTTTACAATTCTCTGAGGCAAAGGTAACCAAGGGGGTGGCACGATCTGAAATATCATCGTCATTTGTTGAACAGGTCCGGGGGGAGGAAGGGACTTTGTATTGGATTCTGAGGAAAATCTGCTCTCGGCCTCAGCCTCTCCCCCTCCCCCCCTTTTAAGTTAGATGGATATCATGACTGACCTGGTTCAGGATGAGGAGGTTTCTAATATTGAGAAATGGTCAGGAGCATAAAGAAATCTGGATGGGATTCCTTTCTTGTTACAGAAATAAAGGCCATGAATAACAGAGGTGAGACTGTGTTGAAGATCTCAAAAGCAAATGATAATCACTTTACCACATAAACACCCCGTGGTCTGACTTAGTCACATGACATTCTAAGACACGCCCTCTTACCACTTCTCCCGACCCAACCATTTCCCACATAAATATGGAAGAACCCTCTGATATTAGTGACAAACTACAGATATAATAAGCTTAGTAGGAAGTGTCAACTGCAAGCAATTCATTGGTCTATTTTTCAATATATAAGCCGCTCCATCTAAAAATCTAGCCCATATCCAATAAGATTGAAATGGTTGTTGCTAGGTCTGGTCAGGTAGAATCAACATTTCAGCCGTCCTGTGGCTTTCTTCAGGGTGTGCTGTGAGGTCGGCCGTTTCTCTTTACAGTATACTGTATATAGTAGGTCCTCAAACCCTATTGGTTGGAGCTTGAGGTGAATGAGGCAGGAAAGTCCATTAGTTACCAATGGACGTTCCTGCTTTCACCTCAAGCCCGTTTTGAGGACCCACTGTCGACTGTGAAGACAAATGGCAGACGTCACAGCACACCCTGAATGAAGAAAGCCACAGAAGGATGGCTGAAACGTCGGTTCTACCCAACCAGACACAGCGAGACCCGGAAACATTACATTAGAGATTTCTATTCCGCCTGTACCTTGCGGTTCTAAGCGGATTACAAAATTATAAGAAAACTGGACATTTCCAGGAAGTTTACATATCAAATTTACATATTAGATAAGAATAGCAATACATTCAGGTTAGGAAGATTATACATAACGTTGAGGGAAGAAATATTCTGGAAACCTGCAACAAACACGATGCCAGATGCAGAAGCCAATTGCTGTTAATATCCACCCAGAAAAAAAAATTAAGTACCCTGAAAAACTTGCTGAAATAGAAATGTTTTAAGAGGTTTCTAGAAAATCTCGTATTGGCAGGTAAATTCCTATCTTGGTCCAATGGAACTAAATGGAAGGAAGGAATGTGCCAAAGGTCTTTTGACCCAAATAACCAGTTCATTATTCTCAACCATTTGAAAAAAAAGCAAAGAACACTCTTGTAACTTTCAAAAATAAAACAATATCTGTTAAAAAGTTCCAAGTAGTCCACATCGCGGGAGGCTGGTATTACCAAAAGCCATGATAAGAGAGAGAAATGCAGGATAAGCTGTACAGCGCAATCTATACTGGATTCTCCCCAAATCTTCAAATTGCCGTTTCTCCTCTTTCTTAAGGAATTGTTCAGAAATGCTAATTAAGAACATAAGAATGGTCAGACCAATGGTCCATCAAGCCCAGTAGCCCGTTCTCACGGTGGCCAATCCAGGTCACCAGTACCTGGCCAAAACCCAAGAAGTAGCAACATTCTAAATAGAATCCCCAAAGAGTAACAAGATTCCAGAATCCCCAGAGTAGCAACATTCCATGCAGAATCCCAAACAGTAGTAATATTCCACGCTGCCAATACAGGACAAGCAGTGGCTTCACCCATGTCCTTCTCAATAACAGACTATGGACTTTTCCTCCAGAAATTTGTCCAAACCTTTCTTAAAACCAGCTACGCTATTCGCTCTTACCACATCCTCTGGAAAACGAGTTCCTGAGTGAAAACAAAATCCTCCAATTGGTTTTAAAAGTATTTCCATGTAACTTCATTGAGTGCCCCCCTAGTCTTTGTCATTTTCATGGAGAGAAAAATCGATCCACCTGTATCCAATCTACTCCACTCAGGATTTTGTAAACTGTCCAATGCAACTCCTGGGACACAACGATGACCTACTTGAACTTGGAACTATGTATTTGTAACTGTGGGGTCCTTTTACTAAGGATGCGTTAGCCTTTAGCGTGTACTAAAAAGACTCCACGCCTTAGTAAAAGGACCCCTGTATTAAAAGTTGTACTGATCTACCTGTACTAGCAACTCTATTGAATGTCCATGTCATACTGTCCGTTGTGACTGACCCAACCTCTTGTAATGTAATCCAATCTTCAACTGAATAGGTACAGGCGGAATAGAAAACCTGATGAACAAAACATAACATAATGCCTCCTTGTCCATTTCCCACCCATGACATACCTCTTCCCAGAAAAATAATTGAAAGAATGAATAGCACATGCAACCAGGAAAATTAGCACAAGATCCTTAGTGCATCCTGTAAGCTGACCCTCCCTCCACACACACACAGTGGTCACTCACCCCCTTCCACCCTCAAAAAACCTGAATGAAACAGTTCATACCTAACTTAGTAACAGGGAGCAGCATAATAATAAAAAAAAAATCTAAGTCCATTTTGGGCCTAAGTCGCTAGTTGTCCAAAATCCATTCTCAAAAAATACATCCAAAATATTTTTTTTTTCAAGAATTGTCTGCTTCTACGTTTGATTGTCCAGACCACTTTATACTCCATTCTCATTCAAAAAATCATCCAGGTCAAAAACGCCTAGAACAAAACCTTTTGGAGGTGGGAGGGGTCAACAAAGTGATGGACTGGACACCCACACATGGCAACAGAGTAGTGGGACACCTTACAGGGCACTGCTGTGAACTTCACAAAAAGGGTGCCACATAAACATCTCACCACAACTCCCTTATAGGTCATGGTGACCCCCCCCAAACCTACTAGACCCACCTGTCTACCACCCCAATAGCCCTTATGACTGCAGGTGCCACCTATATGGCATTACAGTAGGGTTGGGGGGGAGGGTTAATGGATGCACATTTTTCACCATGAATGCAGTGGTTAGAGTTGCTTATGGACCTGGGTCCTCCTCTTTATGGATCACCTGTGCAGCTCTACTAGGTTTTCCTTTGCCAGGTGCTGATGTTCTGGAGGCAGGTATGTACTTTTTTATTCCAATACTAAAGGGAATAGATTTAGCAGATAAAGACAGATTGTTCACCCTCTCCAAGGTAGGGAGAATGAGGGGGCACTCTCTAAAGTTAAAAGGGGATAGATTCCTTACAAACGTAAGGAAGTTCTTCTTCATCCAGAGAGTGGTAGAAAACTGGATCTCTCTTTCGGAGGCTGTTATAGGGGAAAACACCCTCCAGGGATTCAAGACAAAGTTAGACAAGTTCCTGCTAAACTGGAACGTACGCAGGTGAGGCTGGACTCATTTAGGGCGCTGGTCTTTGACCTAAGGGCACCTGCGTGAGCGGACTGCTGGACACGATGGACCACTGGTCTGACCCAGCAGTGGCAATTCTTATGTATTGGATCCTCCCCGAGCTCATGGAAAATCTTCCAGACTGGTTATGGTTGGAATGGCAATTCCTGTCTCCACTGAGATTGTGTCACATTTTAAGTATCAAGTTACCTCGGATGTATAAGGACAATAGAATTTTATTGGGCACATGGCAGACATTAAGATTTATTAATAATTTAACACCTATTCCAATTCATAAATCCACCTGTCAGTCCCTTTGGCTGAACTCCAAGATTCAAATTGGCGGGTTTAAGATCCTCTGGAAGAATTGGATGCAGGCGGGTAAACGGGATGGATGTAGGATCAGAGGGAAAGCGGCTTGACTTTTCATGACTGCAACAAACATTTGGTATTGCTAAGTCTCAAAATTATAAGTGGTTGCAGTTGAAGCAAGCCATTCAGAAGGGGTTCCCTGGTTGGCAAAATCTTAAAAATCAGTATAGTTTGCCGGTCCTATGCTTTCAGACAGATTTCCTAGGGCATCAGGCCGCCCAGTGGTACAAATTAATATCTGAATTTTTGAATAAGAAACCAAAGACTGGTCTTCGTGACATTTGGAGCATTGAGATAAAGCAGCAGATTTCTGCGTCTCAATGGCCACGAATTTGGACTTGGTGGATGAGATGTATGACGTCTGCATCTATGAGACAAACATGGTTCTTCTTGTTACATAGATCTTTTTGGACCCCTGTTCGTTTACAGAAATTGGATAGTTCATCTCGATGTAGGGACATTGGATCATCTATTGTATTATTGTCCCTTGATACTTAAGTTTTGGAGATCCATTTGGGGTCAAGTGAATAAAATATTGGAAAATCCAGTGGCATTGACATACGATACTGTGATATCTGGCACGTTAATGAGGGCTAAAAGCCCAATATCTTCCCATAATAATAAACTTCTCTTTATTATGGCGGGAGTTGCCATACAACTTATTTTGAAGAACTGGAAAAACTGGGACTGGTTAAATTATAATTTCTGGAGGGAATCTTTATGCCACATTTTTAAAATGGAATGTATGATTGCTATACAGCAGGATCATTATAGGAAATTTAAGGAAGTTCGGGAGCCATTGACAGAATTCTGTAAGGAGTGATTATGGATTTTGCCCTTTGAACATACACATCTAGGGTGGGTGGGGAAATACTTTTGATTTAATTATGGTTGAGTGCAATTGTTGGGTATATAGAAGGGGGGGAGGATACATGTATTTGTTATGAAATATAATTTGATTGAATTTAAGTGCTGTTAAAGTGTAAAATGTCTGTATAATATGTTGTACTTGTTGCCTCGGATCCTGTAAACCATTAGATTCTAGGAATTTCACTATCCTTTTTTTCAGTAATGCTTCCATTATTTTTCCAATAACCAAAGTGAGGCCTACCAGCCTGTAGTCTCCGTCTTTATCTCTGCAACCACTTTTGTGAATTGGTACCACAACTGCTCTTCTCCAATCCCAGGAACCACTCCTGTCTCCAAAAGATTTGTTGAACAAGTCTTTAATAGGACTCGCCAGAACCTCTCTGAGCTCCCTCAGTATCCCATCGCTTTGTCCACTTTCAGTTTTTCAAGTTGTTCATAAATACTTTCTTCTATTAGCAGCACGGTATCTACTCCATTCTTGTGTGTAACTTTTCCAGACAATTTCTATCCTTCTCCAGGAGAAGTATTTGTTTAGCACGTTTGCTTTTTCCTCATCATTCTCCACATATCGGTTCCCAGCATCTTTTAGTCTCGCAATTCCATTTTTCATCTTCCTCCTTTCACTAATATAGCTGAAAATTTTTTTTTTACATTCCTAGCCATTTACTCTTCCGCCAGTCGTATCTCGCTCCTGGCTTCTCTCAGTTTCACCTGGTAGTCCTTTCAGTACTCATCTTCTTGCGTTTTTTATATATTTCATGAACGGCAACTCTTTTGCCTTTATTTTCTCCGCTACTAGCTTAGAGAACCATATCAGTTTCCTTTTTCTCTTGTTTTTATTTATTCACAGGTCAGTAGCCATTTTTATTGCTCATTTCAGCTTAGACCACTGACTTTCCACTTCTCTTATGTCCTCCAATCCTAACAGCTCTTCCTTCAGGTACTCTCCCATTTTACTAAAGTCCATACATTTGAAATCTAGGACTTTGAGTTTTGTGTGGCTGCTCTCCACTTTAGCTGTTATATCAAACCAAACCATTTGATATCTCTAGAACCGCAACACCTAGTAAGGAAAAGCCTAGTGGAGCATCACACAGGTGTCTTACAAGCCTGGTGAGTGAATAGTGAGCCATAGAAAGGAGGAACCAGGCCCATAAGCCCCTCTATCCACCAAAATCTACAATACTGCCATACAGGTGCTACCTGCAGTCATAAGGGCTATTGGGGTGGTAG
This sequence comes from Geotrypetes seraphini, assembly GCF_902459505.1. Taxonomy (NCBI): domain Eukaryota; kingdom Metazoa; phylum Chordata; class Amphibia; order Gymnophiona; family Dermophiidae; genus Geotrypetes; species Geotrypetes seraphini. The sequence continues at coordinate 6,271,535 of NC_047086.1, read as the reverse complement.
ACAAGTGGGTATAGTAGGTTTGGGGGGAGTTTTGGAGGGCTCAGCATAAATTATAAGGGATATATGGTGAGAGCAACTAAGATGGTTAAAGGGTTGGAAGAGCTGCCGTACAGCGAAATATTAGAGAAACTGGGCATCTTCTCCCTCGAACAGAGGAGATTGAGAGGGGACGTGATCAAAACATTCAAGGTACTGAAGGGGATAGACTCATTAGATAAAGACAGGTTGTTCACCCTCTCCAAGGTAGGGAGAACAAGAGGGCACTCTCTAAAGTTGAAGGGATAGATTCCGTACAAATGTAAGGAAGTTCTTCTTCACCCAGAGAGTGGTGGAGAGCTGGAACGTTCTTCCGGAGTCTGTCATAGGGGAAAACACCCTCCAGGTATTCGAGGCAAAGCTAGATAAGTTCCTGCTGAACACAGACATGCACAGGTAGGGCTAGTCTCAGTTGGGCGCTGGTTTTTGACTGGGCATGATGGACCACTGCTCTGACTCAGAAGCGGCAATACTTATGTTCTTAGATGTATACTTCTTCAAAGCAGTGCCCTCTAAGGTGCCCCACTGCTCTGTTGGCATGTCTGTGTGGTCAATCCATTACAATGCTGGCCCTTTCCATGTCAAAATGGTCTGGATCTGGATATTTCCCAATCCAATCCTTCAAAGAGGGCTCAACTCGGTTTACAAATATTAAGATCAAAACAAAGAAGGGATCAAGGTTGGCAGATGGATAATCAATAATTAGATACAAATGAATTTGTTAGAAGCTTCTGAAATAAGAGTTTTTAGCTTTTTCTGAAAAACTGATAATTGAGAAAGGAATCTGATCTCAGATGGAAGCTCATTCCAGATTTTTGCAAATAAAAAGATAAATGAATGACAAAATTGGCTGTAATTTTGGTATTCTTTACAGAAGGAAAAGCAAGTTTATATTTCTGGCCATTTCTGGATTTAAATGGCAAACAGGAACTGAAAAAAAAATAGGAATGATAGGGGAAAAAAATTCCATACAGAATTTTAAAGCTCACAATGATAATGTGCTCCTTGTTGGAGCACGCATATTGTTGGCTTTGTATTTCATCTTTTATAAAATCAATAAAACTTTTTGAACTAAAAAAAAAAAAAAAAAGATATAAAAAGGATGGAGTCGATCCAGAGGAAGGCTACTAAAATGGTGTGTGGTCTTCATCATAAGGCATATGGGGACAGACTTAAAGATCTTGAAAGGCATAGAGAAGGTAGATAGGGACAGATTCTTCAGCCTATTGGGAACCACAAGAACAAGGGGGCACTCAGAGAAGCTGAAAGGGGACAGGTTTAGAGCCAATGCTAGGAAATTCTTTTTCACCCAGAGGGTGGTGGGCACCTGGAATGCGCTTCCGGAGGATGTGATAGGACAGAGTACACTACGGGGTTTCAAAGAAGGATTGGATAAATTCCTGAAGGATACGGGGATTGAGGGATACAGATAGTGGTAGGGATAGGATTATGAAAGGGTATAGATAGAAGGATAAAGAGGATTAAAGGGTTTTAGACAAGGATCACCATATAGGTCTTGGACCTGATGGACCGCCATGGGAGCGGACTGTTGGGTCTGATCCAGAGGCAACTTCTTATGTTCTTATGTAGACTTTGGAGGAAAGGCGGGAGATATGATAGAGATGTTTAAATACCTATGTGGCATAAATGCGTATGAGTCGAGTCTCTTTCATTTGAAAGGAAACTGCAATGAGAGGGCGTAGGATGAAGTTAAGAGGTGATGGGCTCCGGAGAAATCTAAGGAAATACTTTTTTACAGAAAGGCTGGTAGATGTGTGGAACAGTCTCCCGGAAGAGGTGGTGGAGACAGAGACTGTGTCTGAACTCAAAAGGGCCTGGGATAGGCACGTGGGATCTCTTGGAGAGAGAAAGAGATAATGGTTACTGCGGATAGTCAGACTGGATGGGTCATTTGGCCTTTATCTGCCGTCATGTTTCTATATATTCTCCAATAGACTGGAAGCCAATAAAGTGCCTTTAACAAAGGGGTAACATGATCAAACTTACATTTACCAAAGATCAATTGTGCCGCTGTATTCCGAATAAGCTGCAATCTATTCAGGTTGCATTTACTTAAACAAATATAAAGTGAATTTGCATAATCTAGTTGAGATAGAATAGCTGCTTAAACCAGAACACCAGTGTTGCTGAAAGAATAAATGACGAACATGCCTAAGCATCCTGAGACTAAAGAAACATTTTTTCATCACATTATTAATTTGGGAAGAGAGAGAAAGCGTGGAATCCAAAATGAAACCCAACATTTTGGATGGTTTTGTGGTCAAAATTAGTGAATAAAATTGGTCATCCTAAGGGTTGGACGATCTGGTGGCCAAGAAGTCTAAGTAGGTGATTTTCAAAAAAACAAATTTGGATGTCTTGTGGTGAAAATTATAGTTTGTCCACCTCTGACTTTGGACATCTTGCAGGAAACGTCCAAAGTCAGACTTAGTCATTCAATCAAAAATTGCCTTCTACTTCTAGCAGATTTCTGGCACAGACCAACAAAAGGCAAGGGAGACATCTTTTCAAACAATGATGAACCTAAGCACCTCCGGCTGCAGTAGGTAGACCAAGTTCCTGGATGCTGTAGGCAATTGCTTCCTGGAACAACTTGTCAAGGAAAATACGAGAGGAAATTCAATTCTGGACTTAATTCTAAATGGACTACGAGGACCAGCGCAAGGTGTAGAAGTAGAAGGGATGCTGGGAAGCAGTGATCAAAATATGATCCACTTCAACCTGGACACAGGGGCAAAACATCGATCAGAACGATGACCAAAAGCACCGAACTTCCGAAAAGGGATGAGACTCATGGTGGGAAAGAAGATTAAGAAGAGGAGCACTGTAAAAATGCTAGAGCAAGCATGGTCCCTTTTCAAGGACACAGTCACCGAGGCTCAAAACTATATATATACCGCATATCAACAAAGGATCCAAGAGGAAAAAGAACAAAGAACCGTCGTGGTTCACCATAGCAGCGAAGGAAGCGATTAGAGACAAGAAGACTTTGTTTAAGGAATGGAAAAGGTCAAAAACGGATGAAAACTGGAAAAAGCACAAACATCAAAGCAGTGCCATAAGGCGGTAAGAGAGGCCAAAAGAGACTACGAGGAAAAAATATCCAAGGAGGCAAAAAACTTCAAGCCGTTCTTTCGATATGTTAAGGGGAAACGACCTGCGAAGGAAGCAATGGGGCCGTTGGATGACCAAGGAATAAAGGGAGTACTAAAGGAGTACAAAGCCATCGCCGACAAACTGAACACATTTTTTGCATCTGTATTTACTGTATCCATCCGAGGGTAATCAAGGAATTGAAAGGGGTTATAGCAGAACTGCCAACTGCTAATAGCCAATGTGTCGATCAAGTCAGGAAGGATTCCGGAAGACTGGAAAGCGGCGAATGTTACGCCGATCTTCAAGAAAGGTTCGAGGGGAGATTCAGTAAACTACAGACCGGTAAGTCTGACCTTGGTACCAGGAAAGATGGTAGAGGCGCTGATAAAGGACCGCATCATTGATCACCTTGACGGACACAGTTTGATGAGGACCAGCCAGCACGGCATCAGCAAAGGAAGATCTTGCTTGACGAACTTACTGCACTTCTTCGAGGGAGTAAACAGGCAGATAGGCAAGGGCGACCCGGTCGACATTGTATATCTGGATTTTCAGAAGGCGTTCAACAAGATCCCGCATGAACAACTATTTCGGAAAATTGCAAGCCATGGAATCGAGGGTGAAATACTCATGTGGAGTAAAAACTGGTTGGCGGATAGGAAACAGAGAGTGGTGGTAAATGGACAATACTCGGACTGGAAAAGCGTCACGAGTGGAGTGCCGCAGGGTTTGGAGCTTGAACCCATGTTCTTCAACATACTTATAAATGACCTGGAAATTGGTATGATGAGCGAGGTGATTAAATTTGCAGATGATACAAAGTTATTCAGAGTAGTGAAGACGCAGAAGGATTGCGAAGACATGCAACGTGACATAAACATGCTTGAGAAATGGGCCGTGACATGGCAAATGAGGTGTAAGGTGATGCATGTTTGTATCAAAGATCTTATACACGAATACAGGATGTCCGGTGCAGTACTCGGAGAGACCCCCCAGAAAAGAGACTTGGGAGTACTGGTAGATAAGTCAATGAAGCTGTCCACGCAATGCGAGGCGGCAGCAAAAAGGGCATACAGAATGCTAGGAATGATTAAGAAAGGGGTCACAAACAGATCGGAGAAGGTTATAATGCCGCTGTACTGGGCCATGGTATGCTCCCACCTGAAGTAGTGCGTCTAGCACTGGTCGCTGTACATGAAGAAAGAAATAGTAGTACTCGAAAGGGCCCAGAGAAGAGCGACTAAAATGGTTAAGGGGTTGGAGGAGTTGCCGTACAGTGAGAGATTAGAGAAACTGGGCCTCTTCTCCCTTTAAAAGAGGAGACAGAGAGGGGACATGATCAAAACATTCAAGATAATGAAGGGAATAGACTTAGTAGATAAAGACAGGTTGTTCACCCTCTCCAAGGTAAAGAGAACAAGAGGGCACTCTCTAAAGTTGAAAGGGGATGGATTCCTTATAAACGTAATGAAGTTCTTCTTCACCCAGAGAATGGTAGAAATCTGGAACGCTCTTCTGGAGGCTGTTATAGGGGATAACACCCTCCAGGGATTCAAGACAAAGTTAGGCAAGTTCCTGATGAACCAGAACATAAGCAGGTAAGGCTAGACTCAATTAGGGCACTGGTCTTTGACCTAAGGGCATCGTGGGAGCGGACTGCTGGGCACGATGGACCACTGGTCTGACTCAACAATTCTTATGTTCATATGTTCTTTAAGTCTTTATTCAAAACTGTGGTCCCAACAAGGATCCTAGTTTCAGCGTATTGAAAGCAACTTCCTCAGGGGATACTTGTATAAAACATTCAAAATACCCTGGAGTGAAAGCACTTTTGGGGAAGCATAAAGCAGGTTTCATGTTCTTCACACCAATTAGACTGAGCAAAGCAGGGAGCCATCCTGATAGACCATGTGCACACCTAACATACTGGTATAGGGGACTGTATGGATTATTGTGGGACCTTATGGTTGGAAATCTGAGATGGGGGGGGGGTTACACACTAAAAAGTGGATCTTCCATGCTCAGTTAATCAGGTTGGGGAGTACAATGGAGAAGAAGTAATATCTTGTGTGTGGTGGGTCTATGACTGGTAACTATCTACTATACACCAAGCAGTGTGAGACAAATACCTGGGTAGCGTGAATGGGCTACTCAGCCTATGTTTGCCATCATCTGTGAGATCAGGCAGGCTCTGTGGCATTGATCCAGTGGTGGGATAACTAGACGAGCTCTTTCAGTCCTTCTCTATTTCATTCTGCGTGACGACATGTCTAAAAATACCATACATCTGTAAGCGATTGGATTCTGGACTAGACACAGGTCTCCTCTTCACGTGTCATCAGATTAATTACTATGCACCCAGCCAAAGTCTTTGCAGCGACTCTTAAAAGAAGCACGGGGGTGAAGAAACATGTTAACTGAGAGGGATGAATTTAAATACACCACAACAATATTGGTTATTCATTTTCCAAAGATGAACTTGCTAACCTCATCGATCTACTGTTCATGGCTTGCTGATAAACACTTCTCTTGAACAGCTACCTGGAGAAAAAAAAATCTATTTTTGTGAAAAAAAATAAAATGAGCAGAGCATCCAGAAGCTGAGGAGCTAGCTACTTAAAGGTCAATTAGTTGACTTTTTATAGCTTGGCACTACAAATAATTGGATCTCTCAAGTGAAATTAAGGTGCAACGAGACATCTACTCTTTGAGCCAATGTCGTTAAAACTGTATTGACTGGTGCTGCTATTAAGGATCCTTTTGCATTTCCATCTCTCTGATAGAGCAAGTGTAGCGTTACCATATGGCTCCAGAAAAAGGAGGACGGATTGAGACATCCGGGTTTTACTTCCATTGCTTTCAATGGAAGTAAAACCCGGATATCTCAATCCATCCTCCTTTTTCTGGAGCATTATGGTAACCCTAAGCAAGTGGCCCCTGGGAAACAGCCTCAGCTTTTTATTTTGCAGGACCCAGTGGAGCTGGTGGTGATGGTGATAATGTAACTGGATTTGCCTACTTTTCCTCATTTTTAAAGTTTTTTATGGGTAAATTGGAAAATCTCCTTCTGACAATTGTGCTTCCCTAACCTCTTCCCACTAAGTACCCAGGGAGGATTTAGGATGGGTCCTATTATTATTGGCAGAGTGATTTCATTTTTAAATCTTCATGCACAGTTTATGGTAGGTACATGCAACTCCATTGGCTCCCTTTTGAAGCTAGAGTCATTTTTAAATTCAGCTGCTTCTGCTATAAAGCTATCTTTGGATTACTACCATCATACTTATTATCTTCCTAATTAAATCCTTTCACATCAAGCAAGAACACAAGAAACTCAGGCATGTTCATATACCCTACTCCGAAAGCCTGCCGCTATAAAAGTTTTGTAGACAAAACTCTAGCCTTTGAAGCGGGGAGAATGAACTCTTGGATGTGTTCTCTGATTGTCCATTCCCAATCTTACTATGAGTTTAGAAAATCACTGAAAACCTATCTTGCGATGACTTTGCTTTGTATCACTTGACATTGTATCAGGTTGTATTTTATTGTATTGTATAGCACTGAATTCTACTGATTCCTACTGTATCTTGCATCTTCGCTGATATGCCTCAGTTCTCTTGCTGTGAACCGCTCGGATCTTCTGGTTGGGCGGTATATAAGAAATAAAATTATTATTATTATTATTACTTGCATCTTCAAAGGATGCATGAACTAGACTCCACCACCAGATTATCTAAGGACACTACTGCAGGGAGCTTACATTTTAAACTTACCTGGCAGGGCCACGAGTAAGCAGAGGAGTCCCTGGTGATGCTTAGCTGTGGTTAATCTGCACACCGAGTGGACAGAAGCAGGCCATTCCTACAGAAACGGCACTTTTACTTTGGTTGAGACAATATCTCTCAGGCAATGGCCATTACCTGGATTCCAGCCTCTCCATACTTGAGATATTTCATCCAGACATGGACAATCCAGCCTACATTAAAATATTTGGGCCCAATATTCCAAATTTATTTATTTAATAGGATTTATGAACCACCTTTATGAGGAGATTTACCCAAGGTGGTATACAGCAGATATAAAAACATAAGAATAGTCTTACTGGGTCAGACCAATGGTCCATCTAGCCCACTAGTCCATCCTCACAGTGGCCAATCAGGTCACTGGTACCTGTCAGAAACCGAAAATGTAGCAGCATTCCATGCAACTGATCCAGGGCAAGCAGTGGCTTCCCCCATGTCTTTCTCAATAACAGACTATGGACTATTCCTCCAGGAACTTGTCCAAACCTTTTTTTAAACCAGCGACACTATCTGCTCTTACCACATCCTCTGGCAATGCGTTCCAGGGCATTGCTATTCCCGAGTGAAAAAATATTTCCTCCTATTGGGTTTAAAAGTATTTCACTGTAACTTCGAGTGTCCCCTAGTCTTTGTAATTTTTGATGGAGTGAAAAATCGATCCACTTGTAACCTTTGTACTCCACTCAGTAAACATTATCTCTTCTCTCGCTGAGAGATCCCATGTGCCTATCCCACGCCATCTTGAATTCAGACACATTCATTGTCTCCACCACCTCTTCTGGGAGACTGTTCCACGCATCTACCACCCTTTCTGCAAAAAAGTATTTCCTTAGATTACTCGTGAGCCTATCACCTCTTAACTTCATCCTATGTCCTCTTAATCCAGAGCTTCCTTTCAATTGAAAGAGACTCAACTCATGCGCATTTACGCCACATAGGTATTTAAACGTCTCTATCATATCTCCCCTCTCCCGTATTTCCTCCAAAGTCTACAGATTGAGATCTTGAAGTCTGTCCCCATACGCCTCATGACGAAGACCACACACCATTTTAGTAGCTTTCCTCTGGACCACCTCCATCCTTTTTATATCTTTTTGAAGGTGCGGCCTCCAGAATTGTTCACAATATTCTAAATGAGGTCTCACCAGAGTCTTATACAGAGGCATCAATACCTCCCTTTTCCTACAAGCCATACCTCTCCCTTTGCAACCTAGCATCCTTCTAGCTTTTGCTGTCACCTTTTCAACCTGTTTGGCCACCTTAAGATCATCACATACAATCACACCCAAGTCCCGCTCTTCTGTCTTGCACATAAGTTCTTGACCCCCTTCACTGAACTGTTCACTCTGTTTTTTTGCAGCCTAAATGCATGACCTTGCATTTCTTAGCATTAAATTTTAGCTGCCAAATTTTAAACCATTCTTCAAGCTTTGCCAGGTCTTTCTTCATATTATTCACACCTTCCGGCATGTCTACTCTATTGCAGATTTTGGTATCATCCGCAAAGAGGCAAATCTTACCTGACAACCCTTCAGCAATATCGTTTAGAACAGGCCCAAGAACAGAACCTTGAGGCACACCACTGGTAACATCCCATTCCTCAGAGTGATCTCCACTGACCACTACCCTTCGTCTTGTTCATGTTCAATTCTAATCCCATGTTATGACTTTTGGCTTTTACTTTTCTCAGTAGATACAGTATGTTGTCATTGCTTCTGGAGATGAGCATTGTATCATCTGCATAGAGCAGGTTTGTAATTTGGCCACCATCTTTGATACCAACACTTTCTTCTTCCAAATTTGCTTCTCTTTAGAAAAGCAAATTAGGAATGGTATAAATTTTAAAAATAAATACAATACATTGGCATTCTATAACAGCAGTTTCACAAGGGGGATGTTATCAACCTGGGTTAATGTTAGCATGTCTTATTTTACTGTTATCTTGGGTTATTAGTAACTAGGGCCCATTGCATAAAATAACTCATCATAATGGTAGCCCATGCTGAGAACTACCCCTCTCCCCCTCCCTCTTTAGTGTGAAGAGTTTTAGTCTTTGGGAAGCAGAGCTGAGATTGTGATGTCACAATGTCTCATTCCACCAATAAGAGCCAACCTCACCAGTGATGTCACAAACTTACATGGAGCAGTGATTTCCATTTCTAGAGCCATTTCTTTTTTCTTTAATTAAATGGGGAAGTTATCAACATGGGCTACCATTAAAATGTGTTATTTTACTGTTAACCTCTCATTATAATCCATCGTTAAATCTTCCACAAGCGTTTCAAGCTTCTCTTACCCACCTGCCAGTACATTCATTCTGAACCTCCTCACTATACAGTATGTCTCCACTTCTTTTTCCTTCCTCGTGATCCCACTTACCCGTGTCCTTCACTGGGAACTCCCGCCCTTGCCGCATGTTTGCCTGATAATGACTTCCTTCCAATCAAGTGTAAAAGCCCAAGCTTGTAAATCTTAACTCCATTCTCCTGACTGTCACAGCCCTCTGGGTTTTAATTATATTCTAAATAAATGAAGTTCCCCGAATGCGCTTATCCTGTTTGTCTTGATGAGGCTGTCTCGTCTATATATTCAGGTGTGATAACACTGTAAAAATGACAGTAGCAATCCTTGTTCTCGAGATTATACACTTTGTTCTGCTTTGCCCAGAGTCTTTGTTGGTTGGTTTTTGGAGTCATTTTTCTGCTACTGAACCCTGTGCCACTTGGCCACTAAAGTCCCCTGCTTCACCCATGTCAGAGACGAGAGAGTGAGCTGCCCACTTCCATATCTACACCCCATGCTGCGACACCACTCGCACAGCCTTTGGTATGGCAGTGCCTTATTCATTATATATCAAATGAAGTGAATTGAATCATATATTGTTTAACTAAATAAAATAAAGTTCATATTGAAATTAGAATGCTCAGTGTAATATCTCATTCAAAAGCAGCAGGTTTATAGAATTAAGATGTATTGTAACTGCATCATTGCACTCACCTGCCTACCAACCCTTCAAAAACTTATTAAATCTGAACTGATCAAGCTGGCTTATATAAGTAGAACATTGAAAAAGTACTTAGCTTGATCCAGATGAAGACAATTGTCAGATAGAGTTCATTATCCTAGGATACGTTTTTTCAAGATGGAAATGAAGGTATGTAAGCAGGAGCTGACAATCGTACAATGAGCTATTCCATATTGTTGTAGCTGGTTTTGAAACTATAAAAAAGTGAGTCCCCAAAACAAAACAAAAAAACTGCACCTACTTGTTTAACAAAAATCACCATATGACCAAAGTTCCTCAGCGTGAAAGGATAAAATGTCCAACATTTCCTCAACACCGATCGTGTTTCACCAAAAATTGCGTCATCAGGAGGAAAAAAGAAAACTAAAAATAAAGATAAACAAATGAACATATATAATAATGCAGTTCTCAAAGAATAATGTATTCAAAAAATATATCGTATAAATTCAAAATTATAAATTACCTTCGGGTCTCCTAATGGAAGGAACACGTCGCCAAAGAATCTCAAAATAAAGAGCTGAAACAACGTAAGACGTATGGACGTATATAAGAACGTAGAATGGTCACATGATGTCCTACGTCATATTAGCATGTTGTTATTTATAACAGGAAACAAGTAGATATCATTTATCTGATGGTCCATTCTATTTCCTTATTAAGACCATAAGGAATTACTGTTTTCCAAGTATAGATTAAACGTTGTTCATGATATAAAAGAATATGAGAGATATCACCTTGTCTGTTGAATTTGAATTGCCTGATTACACAGAACTTGAGATCATTTAAAGATTGGCCGACGGAATGGCAATGATCAGTTAGAGGAGCTTCTGCTCAGATGTTCCACTATTCTTTGACAACTGTACATCTTATTACAAGGACAAAATATCCCATAGATTACTTGAGAAGTACTGCAGTCTGAATGACCTCGTAGATGATATTGTTTATTCATGTTAGGTATCTCAATTAAATCAGTGGTCAAAGAACGACAACAGTATTTACATCTGCCACAACAAGTATGTCCCCTTGGAAACACAGTATCTTGATCAATAAAATTATTATTGTTGTAGTTATTGAAATGTTCACCTAAATTTTTGTTCCTTTTGTGTGCAAACATAGGAACCTCAGAGAAAACTGGATGAAAACTTAATATGTTCCAATGTTTGTATATAATCTTTTGAATATGAGAAGTTTTGTTCGAGAAAGGTAAAACACAGGTCATTCTTGAATTAGTTTGATCTGATCTATTATTAGGCAACAATAACCAATCAGGATTGGCATTTTTGGCTCTCTTGCGGGCGGTTTTAATACAGTGCTCAGGGTATCCTCTATCATGGAAACGTTGTCCCAAAATCTCTGCTTGAGATTGGAATTCAGCAGCAGACGAACATAAACGTTTTAACCTAAGAAATTGACTATTAGGGATACTATTTTTAAGTTTTTTAGGATGGAAACGTTTGTAGTGGAGTATAGAGTTTCTATCAGTGCTCTTTCTATAAATAGTTGAATGGAAATGACCCGACGTTAAAGAGATCTGAATATCTAGAAAACTGATATTTGATCTATCCATATTAGCACTGAACTGGATATTATTTATTTATTTATTTAGATTTTTATCCCGTTCTCCCAGTAGCTCAGAACGGTCTACAGATAAACATACATAATGGAGAGTAATTAGACAAATAACATGTTCTATAGGTTAAATGTTTGGACATACAGGACTGCGAAGTAGTTAAATACAGGGAATATACAGTAAATTAAGAGAAGAGTTTAAGTATATGTAGTTTAGTTTGGTATCAGTCGTTTAGTTTGGTATGAGTAGTTTAGTTTAGTACAAGTTAGTTGAGTTTCGGTACAGTTTATCCGAGTACAGACTAAGAGAGGACTATACTGAAATTTAGGGAGAAGTTAGACAGGGGAGGGAAGAGAGAGGGGGGTTTAAGGGGGGTGTGGACTGAGGGTGACCTTTAGTTGAAGAGGAGGGTCTTTATCATTTTACGGAATGTCAATAATGATTTCTGTTGTCTGAGTTGTGGGGGGAGTTGGTTCCAGAGATGTGGAATGAAGTGGCTGTAGGATCGTTTGCGGGCAGTTTCTGAGAGGAGGGACCTTCCAGTTGTTTAACAAACAGATTCAATTCCCCTACAGAACCTTTCCAAATAAAAATAATATCGTCAATGAATCTTTTCCAAAATAAAATCTTAGAAAAGAATGTAGAACTGTATACATATTTGTCTTCAAATTGGGCCATAAAAAGACATGCCACGGCAGGAGCTACTGTCGCTCCCATGGCAACACCCTTCCGTTGTAAATAATAAAGATTTTCATAAAGAAAATAATTGTTGTTAATCACTAAACGAGCCATAAACATCAAAAGATTTAATTTGTTGCCCACTTGAGATGACTTCATTAAATAACTTTCAATGATCTTCATAGCAGCTTGTTGGGGTTATGTCTAATGTGACCAACATCAGATCTTCTTCATTACTAGATAAAATATTTAAATCTTGGATCTGAACTAAAAGATCCATAGAGTCTCTGATGTAGGAACGAATGGTTAATACAAAAGGCTGTAAATAAAAATCAATGTATTGAGATAAAGGTTCTAATATAGATCCACAACAAGAAACTATAGGCCTGCCTGGCGGGTTATTATGAGATTTATGTGTCTTAGGAAGAAATTTAATCATCGGAACTGAAGGATATCTGCAATACAAATATTTAAATTCTTTAGAAGATATAATACCATCAGTATTGGCTTGACAAAGTTCAGTGTATATGGTCCGTTGAAGCTCACAAGTGGGATCATTTTCTAATAATTGGTATACAGTTGTATCAGAGAGTTGACGTTTGGCTTCAACATGGTAAGCCACCGTATCCATGACCACGACACCTCCCTCTTTGTCCGCTCGTATAATCTTAATGGAATTGTCTTGTATCAAACTATTCAAGGCTGTTCTTTGTGTTCTTAATTCTATAAACCTTCTGGTTTTGAATGAGATATTACACTGAGCACTCTAATTTCAATATGAACTTTATTTTATTTAGTTAAACAATATATGATTCAATTCACTTCATTTGATATATTATACAACTGGTGAATTGTTTATTATTATATTTTTTTCTCCAATTTATTTATATTTTGAGTGCCTTATTCATTACCATCTTGGTTTCCCTGTGTTTTTCCTGTTGCTAAGGTCAATAGGTTCGAGCAATGTTGCCAAGTTGTAAGGAATTCATACAAATGTGTGGTTTTTAGAGCCCCAGTCAGAAAAGGAGACAGAATCAGCAGAAGGCAAAAAATGGGCCAGGCACGAAAGAAGAACGTGATCCATACCTTCAAATTTCATTAGAGCAGATGCTTCTGAGCAAGGGTACCAACACCCAAAATGGTCCATCCCGTGGCCCAGCAGTCATATATCCATATGAATCCAAATAACTCTATGGACTCCAACACCCACACCCTCTGCCCCTCCTCCAACCTGTGGCTGTAAAACTAGAAAAATGCCTTTCCCCATTCCCCTCACCCAACCTCTTAAGCCCACTCCTCATTCCCCTATGCCCTTCACACCTTTCACCTTGCTCTCCCTTTCCCCTGTCCCTCACCCAATCAGCTTCACTTCATGTTCTCCTCTGCACTTCATACCTTTCAACTTCACTCATCCTTCCCCTTTGCTCCATCCAACCTTTCAACCCCATTTCCTCTTCCCCCTCACTCATCCTTTCACAAAAGTCAACACAGTGATGGGGTGGTGGGTTCGGCTATAGGAGCTTCGGTTCTTGGCCAAATCTCATAATTCTGAGTGTATGTGAAAACTCTACTTATTCATTCTATAAACCAGATATATAACTTATTGACTTACTTTTAAATTCAGGAGTTTTATTTAGCAGTATTGTATTCAACTACTTTGACTCCCTAGTCCTTTAAGTTTTGATAGAACAAACTTCCCTACTTTATTTATTTATTGTGACGAAGTCTTCACACCTTTCAACCACACTTTCCTTTCCCCTCTGCCCCTTGCTCAACCTTTTAACCCCACTCCCCTTTCTCCTATGCCATTCACATCTTTCAACCACGCTTTCCTTTCCCCTCTGCCCCTTGCTCAACCTTTTAACCCCATTCCCCTTTCTCCTATGCCCTTCACACTTTTCAACCACGCTTTCCTTTCCCCTCTGCCCCTCGCTCAACCTTTTAACCCCACTCCCCTTTCTCCTATGCCCTTCACACCTTTCAACCACGTTTTCCTTTCCCCTCTCTCAACCTTTTAACCCCACTCCCCTTTCTTCTATGCCCTTCACACTTTTCAACCACGCTTTCCCTTTCCCCTCTGCCCCTCGCTCAACCTTTTAACCCCACTCCCCTTTCTCCTATGCCCTTCACACTTTTCAACCACGCTTTCCTTTCCCTTCTGCCCCTCGCTCAACCTTTTAACCCCACTCCCCTTTCTCCTATGCCCTTCACACTTTTCAACCACGCTTTCCTTTCCCTTCTGCCCCTCGCTCAACCTTTTAACCCCACTCCCCTTTCTCCTATGCCCTTCACACCTTTCAACCACGCTTTCCTTTCCCCTCTGTCCCTCGCTCAAACTTTTATGTAGGACCATTTCCCTATGGGGTTGTAATTGATGCTCCACACAGGTTACCCCCTAATGCTTTTCAATAGGCATGTTACATAGAAACATGATAACATACATGATAACATTTTCTTCTATACTGCAAGTCTTCACAAAGATTCAATGCGGTTTCCAACAATGAATGATGGCGGAACAATGAATGATGGCGGAAAAAGGCCAAATGGCCCATCCAGTCTGTCCATCCACAGTAACCATTATCTCTTCCTCTCTCTGAGAGATCCCACTTGCCTATCTCAGGCGTTCCTGAAATCAGACACAGTCTCTGTCTCTACCACCTCTACCGGGAGACTATTCCACGCATCTACCACCCTCTCTGTAAAAAACTATTTCCTTAGATTACTCTGGAGCCCATCACCTCTTAACTTCATCCTATGCCCTCTCATTCCAGAGCTTCCTTTCAAATGAAAGAGACTTGCCTCATGCATATTTATGCCATGTAGGAATTTAAATGTCTCTATTATATTTATTTATTCAATTTTCTATACTGTTCTCCCAGGGGAGCTCAGAATGGTTGACATGAATGTATTCAGGTACTCAAGCATTTTTTCCTGTCTATCTATCTAATGTACCTGAGGCCAGGGTAGGATTAACCAATAAGCCAACTAGGCACATGCCTAGGGCCCGAAATAGTCAGGGGGCCTGATGAAGGAGGGCATCAACATTGTTTTTTCCAAATGGCGATGGACCCCTCCAGCATCGATCGGCAACGCGGGCCCCACCCGATCGGCAGTGCGGCCCCCCCCATCGACAGAAAGTAAGACAAGCAAGCAACGTGGGTAAGAAAGGCAACGGGAACTGTAATTGTGCAAGCGGTGCTGCTTGCCCAAAGCTTCCCTCTGACGCAGCTTCCTGTTTCCGCCTGGGCGACTGGTGGGGTGGGGCGGGGTAGGGGGGCCTAGTGTACTTGTGTGCCTAGGGGCCCTCGACGAATTAATCCTACCCTGCATTAGGCTTTTAGGCCAGCTGCAATTATTTTGTAAATCCCTGAAAACTTTGTTGTTCCCACAATTTTTAAATGGTTTAATTACAGCCTCAACAAAATGATAATATTATAGTTATTTTTCCTAAGCACTTTAGTTTTTCATTAGTTCTTCCTTCGCTTATGTTTTCTGCTATGTACTTCTTGTCTTAATTATATGTGAACCGAGTCGAGCTCCACTGGGAGATGACCCGGTCTAGAAACCAAAGATCAGAATAGATTAGATTAGATCCCAAGGCAACTCACTAGGCGAACGGAACGTGACTCTTCAACTCGAGCCAATGCCGAATCCACCATCTTATCCTCCCCAAAACGCTGCTCCTCTTTCTCTTTCTTTAACACCTTTCCCGGACATGTCAACCCCCAATTTTGTGATAAATTAGTCCATATACTACAGTATATAGCTATGTAGCAATTGAGGCACAAACTGAGTCATAAATTCTCACAGAAAATAAAATTTAGGGTCAGCAAAGCATGGGAACCCCAGAGAGCATCACACAATCTCAGTGTTTTTTTAGAATTGGCTCAGCACCCATAAATCTGGTGCTTAATTTCTAGCACCAGTTAGAGAAGGATAATTTTCATCTTCTACCAACCTGGCTACGCTCATGTCACTCCTCTCCTCTCCTTAGGTCACTTCACTGGCTCCCTATCTGCCATCATATACAGTTCAAGCTCCTATTGCTGACCTACAAGTGGGTTCATTCTGCTGCCCCTCAATATCTCTCCTCATACACCTCCCAGAGAACTCTGTTCCTCAGAAAAGTCACTCTTAATGTTACCCTTCTCCTCCTCTGCCAATTCCAGATTTTGTTCCTTTCATCTAGCTGCCCCCGAGTTTGTCCATCAAGCCCCTTCCCTTCCTGTGTTGAAAAGCAGACTGAAAACCCACCTTTTTGATATAGCTTTCAATCCTTAACCCTACTCCCGTCCCAAGCCAAAAGATTAACTGTTCCCCTTAACTGTATCCACGACATCCTGTTTGTCTGTCTTGGCTGTTTAGATTGTAAGCTCTTTGGAGCAGGGACTGTCTCCTTCGTGACTCTGTACAGCGCTGTGTGTGTCTGATAGCACTATAGAAATAATTCAGAGTAATAGTATGTTTTCAGGTGCCTCTTTGTCTTTATAAATGCTTAGCCTACATAACAGAAAGGAGCTGCTGCCTTGAGGGTGTAAATATCCACTTCCAGATTGATCATTTTAAAATGTGTGTGGGTGCTTCTGAGCTCTGCCCAAACTCAGACTCTGTACAAGCAATCGGCACCATCATGACACATCTTTTTGACTCAAGTCAGTGTTTTGTAAGAGCCAGTAATGATGTTATGCCCTAAAGCTCATCTTTTTTTCTTTAAGGGGCTTTTTTGAGGGGTACCGAGTACCAGCACCTTTTCCATTGCTGGATAAAAATGACCTTTGGTGCCCAAGTAGTGACAAAAGGGCTCAGGTTTTGCCTTTTCATGGATTCTGTGGCTAGTTGCAGAGGGCCTGGGCTACTGTGGAGTGTGTCCCTCAGGGTCTCTTTCATTTGAAAGGAAGCTCTGGAATGAGAGGGCAGAGGATGAAGTTAAGAGGTGACAGGCTCAGGAAGAATCTAAGGAAATACTACTTTACAGAACAGTCTCCCGGAAGTAGTGGAGACAGAGACTGTGTCTGAATTTAAGAAAGCCTGGGATAGTCACGTGGGATCTCTTAGAGAGAGAGAGAGACGATGGCAGATGCTGCGGATGGGCAGACTGGATGGGCCACTTGGCCTTTATCTGCTATCATGTTTCTAGGTTTCTATGTTGATCAAGTTACTCCAGAAGAATATAGCCTGGTATTTGCTCGAAAAAATGTACTGGTTAGAGAACAGAGAAAAACTGAAAGGAGGTCACAAAAGAGAGAGAAACCCAACTGTGTGCTTTTGTGCTCTGAACGCATTTTCTCTTCGTTATTATCAGCCTCCTATTACCTTCCCAGTCTTTGGAGCTGCCGATTATTATATCTGCCACTGCAGGGTAAATAATATCTCGTCAGGCTCCTTGAAGGGCTGTTTGCAAGTTTCCCGTAAAGCTGCTGATTGTTCTAACTTGCAAAATGTCGATGAGAAACATTTTAAATGTAATGCCAGGTGTTAATCCGACGTGGAAAAGGGAAGAGCTAAAATGAAGTCACCCCGAGTGCCTCCTTTCTGGGTCAGCAGGAAGAAGGTCCCACCTGTGATGCTCATCTTGTCCCAGTTTGCTGGAAGCAGAAAAGACACTTCGGAACTGCAATTCACAATTTGTTTGTGTAAAGGTCTCGTCTCACAAGGGTCTGTGTGCCAGGTTGGTGGCCTGAAAGAAATGCTGATGAAAGAACAGGGCATAGCCTGATACAGGACATGTAAATATTTATCTCATAGTAACATAGTAAATGAACGCTCCATCCAGTCTGCCCATTAGTTATACCCATTAAAAATACATGATTACTCTTTGATATTTCTGAGTCATAGACTTTAAAGTCCACCTGGTTCCAAATGCTGAAGTTGCCATCCAAGTTCACTCCAGCCCATCCAACTATTCTGTTTGCAGGATATCTACCATAACCAAAGACTCAGCATTCCCGCAGATGAGCAAGGCACGTAAATGCTCTTACAGCCAGTTCTGGAACCAGTTACCCACACAGATAAGGTCACTAGACTCATTAATGACCTTCCGTAGAGCAGTAAAGACCTTCCTCTTTCGCCAATCGGAACATCAGTGACCAGCTTCCTCATTTTACTTCTCCAAGTACTCTTTGCTGGGACCAGTCTGGATTCTAGAATAAGATCTGTAACTGTCTAACTGTAACCTATGTGTTGTCATGACTAGTCTGTTCTTAAATCGATTGCGAATGTCAATTTGTAACCCGTTCTGAGCTTCTGGGAAAACGGGAGAGAAATCGAAATAAATAAATAAATAAAGTCTGGCCAGTAACATCATCATGTTCCAAGTTAGTGGAGTTCCCATCGATGCCTTCCCCAGCCCAATCCTACACCAAATCACCACATATGGGACATAGACCGTGCAAGTCTGTCCAATATCAGCCTTAGTTAAGAACATAAGAATTGCCGCTGCTGGGGTCAGACCAGTGGTCCATCCTGCCCAGCAGTCCGCTCATGTGGCGGGCCCCAGGTCAAAGACAAGTGCTCTAAATGAGCCCAGCCTCACCTACGTACTTTCCAGTTAAGCAGGAACTTGTCCAACTTTGTCTTGAATCCCTAGAGGGTGTTTACCCCTACAACAGACTCCAGGAGAGCATTCTATAATTTACATTCTTCGTTTTCTAATTAGAGATCCCCTATGTTTATCCCACGCTTTTTTGAATTCCATCACCATTTTCCTCTTCACCACTTTCCTCGGGAGGACATTCCAGGCATCTACCACCCTCTCTGTGAAAAAGAATTTCCTAACATTGCTCCTGAGGCTTTCTCCCTGTAACCTCAAATTATGCCCTCTAGTTTAACCATTTTCTTTTCTCTGGAAAAGATTTGATTCTATATTTAATACCTTTCAAGTATTTAAACATCTGTATCATATCTTCCCTGTCCCTCCTCTTCTCAGAGTACTGTATACATATTTAGGTCTTCCAGTCTCTTCTCATACTTCTCTTGGTTCAAACCCCTTACCATTTTCGTCACCTTCCTCTAGACCACTTCAAGTCTTGTTATATCCTTCACCAGATAAGGCCTCCAAAACTGAACACAATACTCCATGTGCGGCCTCACCGATGACCTATACAGGGGTATCAACACCTCCCTTCTTCTGCTGGTTATTCCTGTCTTTACAGCCTAGCATCCTTCTGGCTACAGCCACTGCCTTATCACACTATTTAGATGCCTTTAGATCCCCAGAAACAGTTACCCCAAGGTCCCTCTCTCTGTCAGTACTTATCAGCCTATCACCTCCCAGGACATACATTTCCCTCTCTAAAACATCGGAGGTGACCAGTGGACTGCCGCAGGACTCGGTCCTGGGTCCACTCCTTTTCAACATATTCATAGGGGATCTGACTCAAGGGCTTCAAGGTAAAATAACACTATTCGCCGATGACGCCAAACTATGTAATATAGTAAGTGAATGCAGTTTACAGAATTATATGGCGCAGGACCTGCTTACATTGGAAAGTTGGTCCTCAACCTAGCAGCTAAGCTTCAATGCTAAGAAATGTAAGGTAATGCACCTCGGAAGCGGAAATCCATGCAGGACGTACTTCTTGAACGGAGAAACTTTAACTAGGACTTCAGCAGAACGAGATTTAGGAGTAATCATCAGTGCAGACATGAAAACTGCCAATCAAGTGGAGAAGGCTTCATCTAAAGCAAGGCAGATATTGGGTTGTATCAATAGAAGTTTCGTCAGCCGAAAGCCTGAAGTCATAATGCCGTTATACAGGGCCATGGTGAGACCTCATCTGGAGTACTGTGTGCAATTCTGTAGGCCACATTACAGTAAAGATGTGTGCAGAATTGAATCGGTTCAGCGGACGGCCACCAGGATGATCTCGGGGCTCAAGGGTCTCTCGTACGAAGAGAGACTGAACAAATTGCAGCTCTACACTCTCGAGGAACATAGGGAGAGGGGAGACATGATCGAAACATTTAAGTACCTTACGGGACGTATCAAAGTGGAAGATGATATTTTCTTTCTCAAGGGACCCTCGGCCACAAGAGGGCACCCGCTCAAACTCAGGGGCGGAAAATTTAATGGCGACACCAGAAAGTATTTTTTCACAGAGAGAGTGGTTGATCATTGGAACAAGCTTCCAGTGCAGGTGATCGAGGCAGACAGCGTGCCAGACTTTAAGAATAAATGGGATACCCATGTGGGATCCCTACAAGGGTCAAGATAAAGAAATTGGGTCATTAGGGCATAGACAGGGGGTGGGTAAGCAGAGTGGGCAGACTTGATGGGCTGTAGCCCTTTTCTGCCGTCATCTTCTATGTTTCTATGTTTCTATTTCACCTTCCCCTCAATCAAGAGAAACACCCACAAGAGATTCATCAACAAACTCCTACCCTACCAAGCCGCCTCCAGGGATCCTGAATGGAGCCAAATGGTCAGAACATCCACAATCTACATGCACTTCAGAAAACTCCTCAAAACGCACCTCTTCTCCAAAACCAACAACCCACCTTAAATCCCCAGAAAAACTCTGCCGACTCCATTGATCCGACTCCATGTTGCTATGCTCAGACTATGAACTCCTTTATTTATTTATTTATCTCCCTTCTCGGTTAGGTCCTCTTAATTCTCTCTCTGCGATTCTCCAGTCTCTCAGTTCTCTTCTCCTTTAATGTAGCTCGCTGACTCTTCTCAGCCATTTGTATGTAAACCGCCTTGTACCAAAAGGCACTCGTGGTATATAAATAAAGATTTATGTTATGTTATTTCTACCCCCAAATGCCTCACTCTGCACTTCTTCACATTGAACATAAGAACATAAGAACTGCCATCTCCATTTCAGACCTTCGGTCCATCAAGTCCGGCGATCCGCACACGCGGAGGCCCTGCCAGGTGTACACCTGGCGTAATTTATAGTCCACCATATCTTTATATGCCTCTCTTAAGGAGATATGCATCTAGTTTGCTCTTGAAGCCTAGGACGGTCGATTCCGCAATAATCTCCTCTGGGAGGGCATTCCAGGTGTCAACCACTCTCTGAGTGAAGCAGAACTTCCTGACATTAGTCCTGAACCTGTCCCCCCTTAGCTTCATTACATGTCCTCTAGTCCGTGTCAAATTGGACAATGTAAATAATCTTCTCTGCTCTATTTTGTCGATTCCTTTCAGTATTTTGAAGGTCTCGATCATATCCCCACGCAGTCTCCTTTTCTCAAGGGAGAACAATCCTAGTGTTATAAGTCTGTCCTCGTATTCCAGTTTCTCCATACCCTTCACCAGTTTTGTTGCTCGTCTCTGCACCCTCTCCAGCAGTTTTATATCCTTCTTTAGGTAGGGAGACCAATGTTGGACGCAGTATTCCAAGTGGGGTCTGACCATTGCCCTATAAAGCGGCATTATTACTTTCTCCGATCTACTCGAGATTCCTTTCTTTATCATGCCCAACATTCTATTTGCCTTCTTTGCCGCTGCCGCGCATTGTGCCGACGGCTTCAGGGTCCTATCTATCAGTACACCCAGGTCCTTTTCTTGTTCACTCTTCCCCAGAGTTGCACCTGACATTGTATACTCGTATTCCTTATTCTTATTGCCTAAATGCATTACCTTGCATTTCTCCACATTGAACTTCATCTGCCATTTCTCCGCCCATGTTTCTAACCGACACAAGTCGCTCTGGAGTTTCTCTATATCCTCCTGCGATCTGATCGCCCGGCATAGTTTTGTATCGTCTGCAAACTTGATGATCTCACTGGATGTTCCTTCCTCCAGGTCATTGATATAAATATTAAAAAGGATCGGCCCAAGTACCGAGCCCTGGGGTACACCACTAGTCACTTTCTCCCAGTCGGAGAACTTCCCATTTATGCCCACTCTCTGCTTTCAGTTTTCCAGCCATTTGCCTATCCATCTTTGTATATCCCCCTCTATGCCATGGCTTTGTATTTTCCTGAGAAGTCTTTCGTGTGGAACTTTGTCGAACGCTTTCTGGAAGTCCAAGTATATTATGTCCACCGGCTTCCCATTATCAATTTGCTCGTTCACGGTCTCAAAAAATTGGAGTAAATTTGTCAAACATGATTTCCCTTTCCTGTATCCATGTTGACTGGGTTTCATCAAGTCGTGTGCGTCCAAGTGCCGGACTATACTATCCTTTATCAGTGCTTCAACCATCTTGCCGGGGACAGACGTAAGACTCACAGGTCTATAGTTGCCCGGTTCCCCTCTCGATCCTTTTTTGAAAATTGGGGTGACGTTCGCTATCCTCCAGTCGTCCGGTATCTGTCCAGTTCTGATTGTCAGGTTTGCAAGTTTTTGCAATAACTCTCCGATTTCAACCTTCAATTCCTTTAAGACTCTCGGGTGAATTCCATCCGGTCCAGGGAATTTTAGTTGCCAGACGCTAGACCATTCTTCTAACTTTTGCAGATCCTTTTTCATGTTTTCCATTCCCTCCGGGGTGTCCACTCTGTTACAAATCTTGGTATCATCCACAAAATGGCTATTCTTACCTTCTAACCCTTCAGCAATGTCACTCACAAACATATTGAACAGAATCGATCCCAGCATCGATCCTTGAGGAGCTCCACTACACACCTTTCCCTCCCCTGAGCAAATTCCATTAACCACCACCCTCTGGCATCTGTCCGTCAACCAGCTTATAATCCAGTTCACCACTGTATTGTTACAGGAATCAGGCTGAAGAGTGGTTGCAAAGGACAAAAACATGGATTTTAGCAATGACAGGCCAGGGCTGAGCAGATAGAGGTGAGAGGTCAGACAATGGGCTTTAAAAAAGAAACTGTAGGACCTCTTTTTATTTTTCAATGTAAGAAATGAATGACTGTGTGTGCAATAATAAATCTTTGCTCATAAGTAGACCTGTAATAGAGCTATAAAGTGAAAACGCAAAACAAAGAGACGTCCAACAGTTTTTCAGTGGAGAGCAAACTACTAAACAAAAATGGAAAACTGCAGAGATGATGTAAGTGATTCAGGAACTATTATTTTCCACAATGTGGTTCTCAATGTTAGAAACCGGGACCCGACACGGTCCATGTTTCGATGAAACTTCTTCCTCAGGGGTCCGAGATGTCTTAAAAGCCTCAATGGTGGAAAGCCATAAAAATAATAGATACAGCTGAATAGTAAGAATAGTAAGAAAAGGGTCCTGTAGCAGGTACTGAAAACGAAAGCACTATAATGTGATCATGCAAGAAATATGTAGCTAGAAGCCGTAGGATTCGATATCTCAGAGTCAGTGCTGTGAAACAGAAAAGCAACACAATGTACTGATGCCTACTACTTTTAGTCATAATGTTACAGTTGAAGACGGATTTGTTGTTCCTGGAAGTTATGTATTGGGACTTGACTTAGCGCAGCCTTGCAGAGATGGCGGAACATTGTTCATTAGTCACGGCTTCCTCCCTGTCATTATTATGAGGTGAATCGGCAGAATGGAGGTGACAATTAACTGAAGATCTTCGAACACAGAAATATTCCACATGGAGGTAGATTAAAATTACAAAAAAAGAAGAAGGGCCTCGATCTTCTTATATGCAAAGGATGCCTTACAGTACATTAATCCAGTAATATGAAAAATTTTATTAACTGAATAAATACAGCCACGCAGCCTGTGACCTTAACCACTGCCCCCATACCTATTGAAAGCCTCAAGTACACTATTCCGCTCCCTGCTCCTACAATGGATACAATCTCTACTCTTAGATGGACAATTCCCACAAGACCTCAGTGAAATCATCATAACCCCAAAGGAACAACGAACCAACCATCCAACTACACACCCATAGCCTCAATCCCACTGTACGTCAAGCTGATGGAAGGTCTCGGAGCCATAACATTCCTAGAAAACCACAACTTACTCCGCTCCACACAGTCTGGTTTCAGAATCAACTACAGCACTGAGACCCTACTAGGAACACTAATAGACATAGCTAGACAACATCTCTGTACAGGCAAGAAAATCCTGCTCATACAACTAGACCTCTCTGCAGCCTTCGACCTGGTAGACCATGACATCCTCCTACAAACACTAGACTCCATAGGAATCTCAGGCAAGATACTCTCATGGTTTAAAGGCTTCCTACAATCCAGAACGTACAGGATTAAAACAAATAAAGAAAAATCTGAACCATGGTCCAACCCCTGTGGAATTTCCCAGGGATCACCTCTTTCTCCCACACTATTCAACTTATACATAGCCTCCCTCAGCTCCTACCTAGACAAACATGGCATAACCTCATATAGCTATGCAGATGACATCACCATTCTCCTCCCCTTCAACCAACCAGAATCCACCATGACAGGCACAATACACAGAACACTCGAAACAGTAGCAACATAGATGACAGAGCACAAACTAAAGCTTAACTCTGACAAAACAAAATTCATCCTCCTAGAAAACAGCAAAACTCCAACCTTAACAAACCTAGTAATAAACTTGATCTCATACCCCATTCAACCCACACTAAAACTTCTTGGAGTACTGATTGACAGAGGCTGTACCAAGCAACCACAAATCAACAAAGTAATAAAAGCATCATTCGTGACTATGAGAAACCTAAGACAAATTCAAAAATTCTTCGACAAGAAACAATTCCAACTTTTGGTACAATCTCTTATCCTTGGACTAATAGACTACTGCAACCTCCCTTGCCCAGCGGCCTTGATAAAGCAACTACAAACAATACAAAATACAGCCCTAAGGCTCATCTACTCATTGAAAAAATATGACCACATCACAGAGGCATACCACGACTCACACTGGCTCCCAATAAAAGCAAGAGTACACTTCAAATTCTATTGCCTACTATTCAAAGCTATTAACGGAAACAGCCCAACCTACTGGAACAACCGACTAACCCAATCCACCTCAACCAGGCACAGGAGAACCCACTCACCATTCACACATCCACCAACCAAAAATGTTAAACGAGGAAAATTATATGACAACCTAATAGCCACCAAAGCAGCTAAACTAGACAGACAAATCACCAATCTTTTGTCTTCGACTACAGACTACAAAATCTTCAAAAAAGAAACCAAAACCCTACTCTTCAAAAAATACATAAAACCTATCTAACACGAACAGTTCCTTCTCAAACTCCACCTACCACAAACTCTACCCATATCTAATCTAAAATGTTTCTTTTTTTAAAAAAAAATCTTTATTCATTTTTATAACTTACATCAAGTGTAACAAAAATTAACATCATTTTAACTTAAATATATCACTTGAAATTCTATAATTAATCATACTCAATATATTTTATCCCATTCCCTCCCAACTCTTCAATATATCATAACACATATATCATATAATAAAGACTTTCATTCAAAGCACCTAGTGAAAATTCAAAAAATTACCCCCCCTCCCCATTATTTCATTTGTACTAACCACACATCTTGAAATGTATTAACATTTCCTTTCTGAAGAGCTAATGTTCTTTCCATTTTATAAATATGACACACTGAATTCCACCAAAAACTATAGTTTAATCTAATCCAATTTTTCCAATTGCATGTTATTTGTTGTATGGCGACTCCTGTTAAAATAAGTAAGAGTTTATTATTTTTGGAAGATATTTGTCTCTTAACCCTCATAGACATGCCAAATAATACTGTATCATAGGATAATGCCACATCATTTTCTAACCAACTATAAATTTGGCCCCAAATTGATTTCCAGAAAGCCATAATAAATGGACAATAGAACAATAAATGATCTAAAGTCCCTGCTTCAAGATGACAATGCCAACATCTATCCGACTTAGAGCAATCTAATTTTTTTTAAACGAACAGGGGTCCAGAATGCTCTATTTAACAGGAAAAACCATGTTTGTCTCATAGATGCAGACATTGTTCATCTCATCCTCCAAGACCAAATTTGTGGCCGTTGAGACGCTTAATCTCAATGCTCCAAATGTCTCTCAGACCAGTCTTTGGATTTTTATTCCTGGTGTCCCAGAAAATCCACCTGAAAGCATAAGAACTCCAAGCTATATTGATTATTAAGATTTTTCCATTCAAGGAACCCCACCTGATAAATACATACACTCCCTAGAAACCAACCCAATAATTAATATAATATTGTGCCTTTTCCACCTTTCTCTCTTGGTGTATAAGTCTGATACATATATAGAGAATCTTTTTCTGGGAGTGTGATTTTATTCACATGTTTGATAACTTTATAAAGTTCTCATTTAGACTCTGGTCTGGTGCTGGTCACCTATGAGATACAGCCCGAGCCATAATTCCCCGTTTATTTATCAAGAGCTCATAATGATGTCCATTATTTAAAGAACTTTTTCTACTCTATTTATTTTTCCCAGTTCAGACTTTTTAGTCCAAGGGATTAAGTGTGTTAGCCAATTGTTAATTGGATTTCATTACTATTTTTTGGATAGTATTGGCTATTGTCCAAAGGGTTATATATTTTTGTGCTGTTTTGGTAAATTTAACAAAAGCCATGAATGATCCAGCCTTTTCTGTATCCTTGGATGCAGAAAAGGCCTTTGATTGGGTAGAATGGGCCTTCATGTATCAAGCAATGGAATGGTTTGGTATAGGTTCAGGATTTATACAAATGATCCAAACATTATATAGCTCCCCTACTGCTAGATTGTATATTAATAATACTTTTTCCAGAATGTTTTAGTCTGTAGAGGGGGGGGGGGGTTAGACAAGGTTGCCCTTTGTCTCCTTTACTTTTTGATATTGTATTAGAACCCTTGTTATTAGCTATTCAGCAAGCGAAGGAGATACAGGGTATTCCTTATTCAGATCGGGAATATAAAGTTTCTGCTTATGCAGATGATATATTGCTTCATTTGAGAAATCCAGAAACAACCATTCCAACCTTACTAGAATTGTTAGAAAAATTTGGAAAATTTTCAGGGTACAAGATAAATTGGAGTAAATCAGAAGTTCTTCCACTTAATGTCCATTGTACAAAAGGTTTATTTGAAACATTCCCCTTTTTATGGAAAGAAGATGGAATAAAATATTTAGGCATTTGGATAAAAAACACATTGGAAGAAACAATGAAAGTGAATGAAAAATTGTTATTACAGAAGGCAACAGAAATATTGGTGGGGGAGAGTTCAAACTATTAAAATGATGATTTTGCCTGTGGTTTGTTATCAAATGGGTATATTACCAGTTTTTTTTCAGGGGTCCTTTTATAAAAAGTTAAATTTTATTCTTACAAAATTTATTTGGCTGGGCAAAAAGGCTAGAATTGCTTCAGTATCTCTACAAAAACCGATTACAGAGGGAGGGGTAAATTTTCCCAACTCTATAGGTATCATCAATCCTATATTATGCGCCAGGGTATGTATTGGATCCTCCTAGAGCCTGTTGATAATATCCCGGATTGGTTATGGTTGGAATGGTGCCTCATGTTTCCTCTTCGATTATGCCATGTACTTAGTATCAAAATGCCTAGATTATATAAAGAAAATAGATTATTTGTTGACACATGGAAAACAATAAGATATGTGAGTAATTTATCACCTATTCCAATTCACAAATCAACAAATCAAACTATATGGCTGAACTCCAAGATTCAGATTGGCAGATTTAAGGTCATCTGGAAGCATTGGATGATTGCAGGAATACCTGTATTAGAAGATGTTATTTCTAACGGTAAACTGCTTGAGTTTTCACAGTTGCAACATAAATATGGCCTTGATAATTCACAAAATTTTAGATGGATGCAACTGAAGCAGGCCATTCAGGCGGGGTTCCCTGAATGGAAAAATCTTAATAATCAATATAACTTAGAGTTCTTATGCTTTCAGGTGGATTTTCTGGGACACCAGGCCGCTCAGTGGTACAAATTAATATCTGGATTTATGAATAAAAAATCAAAGACTGGTCTGAGAGACATTTGGAGCATTGAGATTAAGCATCAAATTACTGTCTCAATGGCCACTAATTTGGTCTTGGAGGATGAGATGTACAATGTGCTTCCTCCGCCCGACGCCGTGCAAGCAGGAGGACTCTGCTCTCTCTTAGAGCCCCTGCCTCTCCAGCCACCGGGGATCGCCGACGCAGCCCGACTTTTGAGTCGGATTTTTTTTTTTTTTTCTTCAGCCCTTGAGGGCCACCAAAAGCCTCTCCCCCCAGCGACTTCCTAGGCAGAGGAAGGAGGAAGTTTCTGCCATCTTGTCCCTCCTTCCTCCGCCCAACGCCGTGCAAGCAGGAGGACTCTGCTCTCTCTTAGAGCCCCTGCCTCTCCAGCCACTGGGGATCGCCGACGCAGCCCGACTTTTGAGTCGGATTTTTTTCTTCAGCCCTTGAGGGCCACCGAAAGCCTCTCCCCCCAGCGACTTCCTAAGCAGAGGAAGGAGGAAGTTTCTGCCATCTTGTCCCTCCTTCCTCCGCCCGACTCCGTGCAAGCAGGAGGACTCTGCTCTCTCTTAGAGCCCCTGTCTCTCCAGCCACCGGGGATCGCCGACGCAGCCCGACTTTTGAGTCGGATTTTTTTCTTCAGTCCTTGAGGGCCACCGAAAGCCTCTCCCCCCAGCGACTTCCTAGGCAGAGGAAGGAGGAAGTTTCTGCCATCTTGTCCCTCCTTCCTCCGCCCAACGCCCTTAGAGCCCCTGCTTCCTCCAGTCACCGGGGATCGCTGAAAGCCTCCTACCAGTGCAGGTTACTTATCTGGCTGCCTCTGCCCAACTTTAACTGGGTGTTGCGACCCAGTTCTACCCCCCCCCCAGATCCCTGAAACCACGCGGATCTCAACCAGAGAAGGGCTACTGGCCGGTTTTCAACCGCCCTCATTCCCAGCTCTCCCACAGCTCTCTTCTTTTGCTCCTGCATTGAACCTTACAGTCACTCTCCAGCCGCTAACCAACAACATGTCACCCCCCCACTACCAAACTCCTATGCACACTATTACTTCTCTCCCTACTCACAACAAACTGGAGAACAGCAGGCCACCACTTTTCACCAATACCAATAGTGACAACAACATACAGGCAGACACTATCACCCAAGAAACTTCACCAGACAAGAAACCTAATAGAATGCACAACAGCCTCACAAGAAAGCATCCCACCCACTTGGGGATGAAAACCACCCCCCAACACAAAGAAGTCGGGTCATAAACTCCCCCATACACCCAAGAACCTCCTTCACCCACAGATTAGCCCCAACTACCACAAACATCTTTTCTCAATCCCCTGTGCATACATGAACATAAGATCAATCAGCCCAAAGGCAGACCTAATAAAAGACTGGATAGTTAATGAACAGCTAGGCTGCCTTTTCCTATCCGAAACCTGGCTATCCTCCTACTCGGACCCAAGCATTACAGAATTTTGCCCCAAGGGATACAAACTTGAATTAGTCTGCCGAGAAAAAAAGCGAGGGGGCGGTTTGGCCATCCTAGTAAAAAACAACCTTACCATCACTGTCCTAGACAAACACTCCACCCCACAATCAGACCTGCTTGCCGTCCAAATTTCCAGTAACTCATTCAAAAACACCCTTACCTGCATCCTCTGCTACATAGCTCCAGGAAAATGGAACACCACAAAACACGATCTTGAATATTTCATCTTCCGGAACTCATTAACCTCAACACACAACCTGCTCCTCGGAGACATAAATCTCCACCTAGAAGACACCTCCTCCAAACAAGCTTCTGGCATAATTTCATACCTCAACGCACTCTCTTACCAAATTCTATATCCTCAACCCACACATGAAAAAGGCCACCAACTTGATATTGCAGCCTACATGTCACAACACCCCCACGCACCGAACATTCATATCTCCAATGGGGCCTGGCACCCCTCCCTCTGGTCTGACCACTTCAAATTCACCTTCAACATCAACTGGACTCAAAGCACAAACAAGCACGAAACCCACAAAACCTCCTTCAAAACCCGACCAAAAATCGACCCTTCTACATTCTGGACCACAGTAGACCCATTAATCGTCTCCATAGACCACGATGTATTCATTCACCAGTGGCGCTCGCTGAGCGAAACAACCTTGAACGGTCTAGCCCCAGAAAAGACAAAACACAAACTCTGCAGATCTTCAGACAAATGGTTCGACACAGAACTTCTTCAACTAAAGAGACACTGCAGACAACTCGAAAGAGCATGGCAAAAAAAGAACCAAGAACCAACCAAAGTAGCTTGGAGAAACCTAATAAAACAATACAAGATCAAACTTAAGGAAAAACGAAGAGCTTATTACTCCAAACTAATAGGCACAGAATCCTTAGACACAAAGAAACTCTTCCAACTTGTGAAGAACCTCACCGACACTCAACCATTCCTAACCACTCAAGGAATCCACCCTCCAACGGCCACCCAACTAGCGGACCATTTCAAGAATAAGATTGCCAATATTAGAGCCTCCTTCAACAACTCACCGTCCCTCCTAGACGAGATCATAATAAACCCTACAACAGATGAAGCCACTGCAGCTGACAGGCACTGGTCCAACTTTACAAAGGTGCAATGGCTGGACATGAACAGACTCTACAGAAAATACAGTCGAGCGTCATGCGACCTGAACAACTGCCCGTCATATCTACTGACAAACGCATCCCCAAAATTTAGAGCTTGCCTCTTGCAATGGATCCAAACAACTCTCACGGAAGGCCAATTCCCACAAGACCTAGGGGAAATCATAATCACCCCAATACTGAAAGATCCCAAAGGACCAATAGACACCCCCTCCAACTACAGACCCATCGCCTCAATTCCATTATATGTTAAACTAATAGAAGGCCTGGTTGCCAAATACCTCACCAACTACCTTGAAGACCACAACCTACTCCACCCAACTCAATCGGGGTTCAGATCTAACCACAGCACCGAGACACTGCGAGCTTCCCTTCTAGATATAGCCAGACAGCACCTTAGCAAAGGAAGAAGGATGCTGATAATTCAACTCGACCTCTCTGCCGCATTCGACCTGGTCGACCACACCATACTTCTTCAGATATTAGAAGCAATAGGGATCTCAGGCGAAGTATACAACTGGTTTCAAGGATTCCTTAAAACAAGAACATACAGAGTAAAAACAAAGGATCTTATATCGGAGCCTTGGACCAACCCCTGCGGAGTACCCCAAGGTTCCCCACTGTCACCCATGCTCTTCAATCTTTACATTTCCTCCCTCGGTACCCTGTTAGACAAACTCAAAGTAACTTCATTCAGTTATGCAGACGATATCACCATACTCCTCCCCTTTGACACACAAGACCCCACCAAATCAGGCACCCTGGAAAAAACTCTAGAAGCAGTGGAAAAATGGATGACAGAACATAAACTGAAGCTCAACCCAGATAAAACTAAATTTCTACTGCTTGAAAAGGACAAAACCCCTTCTATAACTGAGCTAGAAATAAAAACCACCAAATATCCCCTACAACCCACTCTCAAACTCCTTGGAGTAACAGTAGACAGAGGTTGCACTCTTCAGGTGCAAATCAACAAAATCACACAAAAAGCTTTCTTCACCATGCGCAACCTTCGCAAAATCAGAAAATTCTTTGAAAAAGAACAATTCAGACTCATAGTTCAATACCTAGTCCTAAGTCTATTGGATTACTGCAATATCCTCTACCTTTCTTATCCTACCTACCTACCTAATAAAACAACTACAGACCGTGCAGAACACTGCCCTCAGAATGATCTATTCCCTTGGAAAATTTGACCACATCACCAACGCCTTCCTAGACTCACACTGGCTTCCAATACAAGCCCGCATCCAATTCAAACTATACTGTATGTTATTCAAAACCTTAAACGGAACGGCACCCACCCACCTAAACAACCGTCTAAACAGGAACCTCTCAACCAGACAGAGGAGAACCCAATCCCCTTTCTCCTTCCCCCCTTTTAAAGGAACTAAACGCAAAAAGATGTATGACAACTTACTTGCAACACATGCAGCTAAATTGGACCCCTCCATCACCAACCTACTGACAGCATCAACTGACCTCAAGGCTTTCCGCAAAGAAATCAAGACCCTACTATTCAAGAAATTCACCCAAACGTCCTAATCCCTTCCTTTTCCCCTCTCTCCCCCTCTTAGAATCTACTCATCAAAATTGCTTTAGACCTTACGCCTTAATTGTAATTTGTATTTCTCTTCCTGGAAATGTCCAGTTATCGTTCTGATGTAATCCGCTTAGAACTGAAAGGTACAGGCGGAATATAAGCCAGTAATGTAATGTCTGCATCTATGAGACAAACTTGGTTTTTTCTGTTACACAGAGCATTCTGGACCCCTGTTCAGTTACAAAAATTAGATTGCTCTAAGTCGGATAGATGTTGGCATTGTCATCTTGAAGCAGGGACTTTAGATCATTTATTGTTCTATTGTCCATTTATTATGGATTTTTGGGAATCAATTTGGGGCCAAATTAATAGTTTGTTAGAAAATTATGTGGTATTATCATATGATACAGTATTATTTGGAAAGTCTATGAGGGTTAAGAGACAAATATCTTCCAAAAATAATAAACTCTTACCTATTTTAACAGGAGTCGCCATACAACAAATAACATGCAATTGGAAAAATTGGAATAGATTAAACTACTGTTTTTGGTGGAATTCAGTGTGTCATATTTATAAAATGGAAAGAACATTAGCTGTTCAGAAAGGAAATTTTAATAACTTTCAAGATGTGTGTGGGCCATTAACAAATTATTGCAATGAGTAGGTGTTATTTTCCCTGATTTGTACAAATGAAAGAATGGGGTGGGGGGAGGGGGGGACTTTATTATATGGTATATGCGTTATGAGGTATTGAAGGGAAGGGAGGGAAAGGGATAATTCTATGTAATTTAAAGAATTGTAGAATTTCAAGTGATGGATTTAAGTCAAAATAGTGTTATTTTTCGATGCACTTGATGTAAGTTATAAAATTGAATAAAGAATTTAAAAAGAAATATGTAGCGTGATAAATATTCTTTGCAAATTTCATGTAATAAAGGGACCCTGAAAAGCCACATGAGCAAATGAAAATGATAAATATGAATGCTCAAAATCAGCTATTTCCACTGACAGTTTAAAGTGATGTCTGAAATGTCGGCCCTTTGTTGCAATGCAGGCGCAGAGATACATGCGCCAATGATGCGCTGGTCCAAGCGCTCCTGCTCCTCCAGGATTCGCTGCTGGGATTCATTAGCGTCTTGCCCGTAATATCAATTTCATAAATACGTTTCTCCCATCCAAGTGGTTTTCAGGAAACATTTTCGCTCCAAAGGGGTTCCATTGGTCTGGCATTGTCTATCCAGGTCTAAGCTAGCGACAGCAAGTGTATAGAAATGCTCATCTTCACTGGCTAACTATTTAGGGAGAGGACAAGTTTTGTATCGTAAGAGTAATATAGGGCTTTGTCTCAGGAGTTTCAGCTTTCCAGAATGGCTAACAGAGGTCCAACACTGATGACTACCATATGATCGAAATTCCCTGCAAACGACTAACACGGGATGGAATCTGGATGAAGGTTGGCTTCAGGCACCAATGACAGCTATCGCTTGGTCACTGCACAGTCACGGTCACAAATGCCAAATCAAAAGGTGGTGTTCAGTGGATAAAGCATGGGATGAACCCAGAGGATCTCTGATTAGAAACTGAATGATATAAAATGAAGAGCTAAGGCCGGTACTGGGCAGACTTGCAGAATCTGTGTCCTGTATATGGTAATTCATAGAAACATGATGGCAGATAAAGGCCTATAAAATACTGATTGGAGTGGAACGAGTAAATGTGAATCACTTGTTTACTCTTTCCAAAAATACTAGGACTAGGGAGCATGCAATGAAACGACTTAGTAGATTATAAAGAAACCAGAGAAAATATGTCTTCTGAGGGGTACAGGAGCGTCCATCTGTAGACCAGACATGATGTCCCAGGAGGTGTGCTGTCGGCCTGGTGCCAAAATCCAAGATGGTACGGAGTCAAGCCTGATGACTATTATCCAATGCTTCTCATCCACGTTGGCACTAACAATACTGCCAGGTACCCCTGTGAACGTATCAAAAGTGACTTTGTGACTCTAGGAGAGATGGTGAAGCAATCGGGTGCGCAGGTGGTATTCTCGTCCATCCTCCCTGTCGAGGGTAAATGCCAGGGCAGAGAAGCACGCATCTTGGAGATGAATGCATAGCTCCATGAATGGTGTTGACGAAAGTGTTTCGGCTTCCTGGACCATGGGATGATTTTCCAAGGGCTGCTGAGCAGTGATGGGAAGAAGTGTCTTCACCAGCAGGTTGGCTAATCTACTCAAGAGGGCTTTAAACCTGAAGTGATGGAGCAGGGTGATCACAGCTCCCGGGTGATTATAAGCCCTCAGGTAAGTAAATCATTAAATACTTCTACATGGAAAAAGGGGGAAAGAGGGGCAATGTCTGGAAAGCAGTACATACTAATGCTTGAAGAATGGGAAACAAGATTCTGGATCTAGAAGCTGTGTTGGAAGAAGAGAAGTTGGATATAGTGGCGATCATGGAGAACCATGACTGGGATGTAGTTATATCTGTTCAGGAAAGACAGGATAGGAAGAAAAGGAGGGAGAGTAGCGTTATAAGTTAAAGATCATATGAAAGCCACACAATTGCAGGATCTGCAGGGCAAGGAAGAGGTACTGTGGGACAGATGGGATCTCTTAGGGAGCGGAGGATAGCGGATGTTACAGATGGGCCATTCAGCCTTTATCTGCTGTCATGTTTCTATATGGCTCCAGAAAAAGGAAAATGGGCTGAGACATCCAGGTTTTACTTTGACTGAAAGCGATGGAAGTAAAGAGGACAAATGGTGACATCTGGATTTTACGTCCATTGAAAGCAGGGTTACCATATGGCTTCCATCTTAATGCGTTTTCTGGAGTCAAATGGTAAGCCTAATCAAGGGGAAAAGCCCCAGTGTATGATTTGGAGCAAGGACGCTGTTGAAATGGGGAAATGAAAGCTGGCTGATAGAGAGGAGATGGAAGACGCCACACTAGCTCAGAGAGATTTAAATAAAGTGCTGACAAACATGAATGATTCCAAATTAGCTAAGTGGGTTACAAGTAGGAATTAGAACTTTGCACAGTGTGAGCCATTCCCAAAGCAAGTCAGCATGCAGAAAGAGAGCTTGAGGAAAATCGTGCACATGAAGGGGATATGTTATGCTTTAATAAATGACCCCATGCATGCAAGTAAGTGTTATAAGCAGGGTTGCACCTGCCCAAGCACTTCCATAATGAAGCCACGTGCACCGATATTGACTCCCAAGCTGGTGTTAATATTTGGGTTGCATTGTAGCAGGCTTATAAATAATCCAGGGCGCATTTATTTAAGCATGGTCAATATTTGCACTTAACACACAATAAATGCCGAGATCGATGTGTGGTGAGGCGTGTCCAGTGTGTCCCCAGGCGATTACTCTACCGGAATGTTCTTTAACATGTGTTCAAGTGGTGCTTGATTGAGGTGCCAGTAAGGTCACCTCTGCAAACTGCACAAGCTTATTCTCTGCTCAAAATCGGCGCAGTTCCTGCCCCTTAGCCTGGCCGGCAGTTAACACCTGAATAAGGTACAAGGAAAGAGTTTCCACGCACATGCTCTAACATTCAACATGCACTCATCCACACACCGACTTAAGAATATAAGAATTGCTATACTGGGACAGACCAAAGGCCCATCAAGCCCAGTATCCAGTTTCCAACAGTGGCCAACCCAGGTCCCAAGTACCTGACAGAAACCCAAAGAGTAGCAACATTCCAGAGCTGAGATTGTGATGTCATAATGCCTCATTCCACCAATGCCTAAGAGCCAACCTCACCAGTGATGTCACAATGGTTGGATTGTCCTATACTTGGCTCACATAAGAACGTAAGAATTGATGTACTAGGACAGATGAAGTTTCAAGTTTATTTCGTATTTGATTAAATCGCTTTTTTCAAAGATTAACAAAGTGATGACCAAAAAGTTTTTTTATTTTTTAAAAGAGAGAGACATACAATACTATATAGGGCTAGACAGACGTGCATTTCATAGGGAAGATCAGGGGAGAACTACAATTTGATATAGGAAAGAGAACAAGTAAGGATAAAATAATAGGAGTTATATTATATTAGATCAGTACTTGCCTACTTCAAATGGAAACAGTAATTCAGCTAAGAAGGCAAATTAATTAAAGGCGTCTCTATATAAGAAACTTTTTAGTTTTGATTTAAATTTTTTGAGGTTTTTTTCTTCTCTTACCTGAGCTGGTAATAGGTTCACGTTTGGGGAGCAGTGACAGAGAAGAATGTGGTAAGTCTAGCATTTATAATTCGTAGGGATTGAATAGCAAGTAGATTTTTGTCCTCGGATCGTAAGGAGCGGGAAGGAGAATATGGAATAATGACTCGGTCTAGAAAGGTCCATCAAGCCGAGAATCCTGTTTCCAATACTGGCCAACCCAGGTCCCAAGTACCTGACAGAAACCCAAAGAGTAGCAACAGTAGAGTAGCTGAGATTGTGATGTCATAATGCCTCATTCCACCAATAAGAGCCAACCTCAACAGTGATATCACAATGGCTGGATTGTCCTATTCAACATCTTTATAAGAGACTTGGCAGAAGGGCTTCGAGGTAAAATAACATTATTCGCCGATGACGCCAAACTGAGTAATGTAGTGTGCAAATGCACAACAGACGAAGATTCAGTGCCCGACAACATGATGCACAACCTACTCCTACTGGAGCGATGGTCTAGGACATGGCAACTAAACTTCAATGCCAAAAAATGCAAAGTTATGCACCTGGGCAGCCAGAATCCATGCAAGTCTTATACCCTTAATGGCGAGATCCTAGCAAAAACGGTAGCAGAACGAGACTTGGGGGTAATCGTCAATGAGGACATGAAGTCTGCCAATCAAGTGGAGCAGGCTTCATCCAAGGCAAGACAAATCATGGGCTGCATACGAAGGGGTTTCGTAAGTCGTAAGGCAGAAGTCATTATGCCATTGTATAGATCCATGGTGAGGCC
Source organism: Geotrypetes seraphini (assembly GCF_902459505.1). Taxonomy (NCBI): domain Eukaryota; kingdom Metazoa; phylum Chordata; class Amphibia; order Gymnophiona; family Dermophiidae; genus Geotrypetes; species Geotrypetes seraphini. Next base: position 6,234,307 of record NC_047086.1, on the reverse strand, counting down.
CCACCTGGAATACTGTGTGCAATTCTGGAGGCCGCATTATCGCAAGGATGTGCTGAGACTGGAGTCGGTGCAAAGAATGGCCACCCGGATGGTCTCGGGACTCAAGGATCTACCATACGAAAAACGGCTTGACAAATTACAGCTATACTCGCTCGAGGAGCGCAGAGAGAGGGGGGACATGATCGAGACGTTCAAGTATCTTACGGGCCGCATCGAGGCGGAGGAAGATATCTTCTTTTTCAAGGGTCCCACGACAACAAAGGGCATCCGTTGAAAATCAGGGGCGGGAAACTATGAGGTGACACCAGGAAATTCTTTTTCACTGAAAGAGTGGTTGATCGCTGGAATAGTCTTCCACTACAGGTGATTGAGGCCAGCAGCGTGCCTGATTTTAAGGCCAAATGGGATCGGCACATGGGATCTATTCACAGGGCAAAGGTAGGGGAGGGACATTAAGGTGGGCAGACTAGATGGGCCGTGGGCCCTTATCTGCCGTCTATTTCTATGTTTTTATGTTTCTATGTCCTATACTTGGCTCACATAAGAACATAAGAATTGATGTACTGGGACAGACTGAAGGTCCATCAAGCCAAGTATCCTGTTTCCAACAGAGACCAACCCGGGACGTGACATGACATCAAAAGGGAGCCAAGGCTGGCACAAGCAGAAGGTGGAAAGTGAACATTTCAAGAGGTACGCAGGGGATGGGGGCACTCAAGTGGCAGGGAGGAATCCATGACCCAGTGATGCAAGGTCAATTTCCTCACTACGCCATTGCAAGACTTTTCCTTTCCCTTTGCCTGTGAAGTAGCATGACTCGTGTTTCTGAACTAATAAAGAGTTTCGTTGCACCCCTCATGCGTGTGTCTGACCCCGAAACCCACTCCAGCTATTACACATGGGTTTTTCTAAAGGATAGGTGCCTTGTTTTGAATACGCCTGATTCACGTACAACTTAAGGCCTGGTTTTCATTGACCAAAATGGATGCGTCTAAATGTTACTCAGATGTACAGGTTCTAAAGCGCAATTCTATATATGCAAGCGCCTTTTATAGAATCGTGCTGAGCGTTGTTCTGGTCAGTGCTAAATTTTGGGTGCTACATACAGAATTTGGGGGACTGTGTATGAAGGATGCCAGGTTTTGAAAACCTGTCCAGTCACCTGGACAGTCCCAGACATCTGGTAACCCTGAGCTGGCCCCATGTACAGGGCAGAAATAACTCTTTGATGGACCTAGGCAAATAAGCACACGGCCCCATTGTAATATATAAGGTCTGGAGGGCCCGGAGCATGCGTGGATGTATGTTGTCACACACCCGGTATTGGCTAGTCAGAATGGCTACCGGGTGCTGCGCACAAACACAGTTCCTGGACGTGCCTTCGCGAATTGAAAGGCCCTGCTGGTGATAATAATGTCAGGAAACACAAAAATGCTCAGGATATCTCAGCTTTTAAAGATAGCACACTTTATTTAATACAGTCTCTGTGCTCATGTCCAAATCAAAAAGTAAAAGAAAACCAAAAGAAAGCTCAGTAGTCCAGCTTATTTCAGAGCTAAACATGAGCAGCCCTTTCCTCAGGGTAAGTCTTTATCAGGTAGTCCTTATTATTGACACTTAAAGTCAGTTTGTTTTAGCAAGCACACTGTGTTAGCCTGAGTATTCTACAGGCTTCTCCCCTTTTAAACCAGCCAAACTGGCGGGGGTGGGGGAGTTGCTGAATTCACTTCATTAACTTGCCAGAGAATGGCCCCTCTATCCCAACCTTGGATCTTTGTGAATTCAAACCCCACAACTCCCACTGAAAACAAACAGTAGCTCTTTATCCCAAAAGAAAAAGGAAAAACAAAACTCAAAACAGAGTTCACAGTAGAGGTCTGCACGGGAACGGGGATCGCGGGGATCCCGCGGGTCCCGCGGGGATCCCGCGGGTTCCCCCCCTGGCCCACGGGACTCCCACGGGGACGCCCCCCTGGCCCACGGGACTCCCACGGGGATGCCCCCCTGACCCACGGGACTCCCACGGGGACGCCCCCTTGCCCACGGGACTCCCACGGGGATGAAAACAACCTACCTAAATTCTGGCGATGCAAGTCTGGCGTCGCGTCGGGAAATAGCCATGTTGAGCAGTGAGCTCAGCACGTACACAGATGAAAGCCTTGCTTGCTGATTGGTCCGGCGGCCCCGCCCCACCGTGCCGCCGGACCAATCAGCAAGCAAGGCTTTCATCTGTGTACGTGCTGAGCTCACTGCTCAACATGGCTATTTCCCGACGCGGGCATTAGGCTGTTTTTTGTCATTTCGGGTGGGGGATGGCAGCGGCAGCAGCAGCCTGAAAAAGAAATCATCCTGGCCGGGTTCGGTGTCATGCTCCGGAGCTTCTACAGCCTTCCTATCTCCCTCTCCCTTCTACCTGCGGCTCTCTTCGGCATCTCAGCAGCAGTGATCGACACAAGCTTCTGGCGTCGGGGCCTACCCTCTGCGAGTCCCGCTTGTTTCAACTTCCTTTTTCCACAAAGGCGGGACTCGTAGAGGGAAGGCCTCGATGTCGGCAGCTTGTCTTGATCACCGCTGCTGACGAGTTGCTTAAGAGAGCCGCGGAGCAGGGGGGTGTTGCCAGGTGCAGGTAGAAGGGAGAGGGCCAGATGCAGGACTCGTGGGTGAGGGAGGAGAAGAGAGAGAGAAAGAGAGAGGGGAGGGAAACAAAAGGAAATATTTCATACTGGGCTGGGCCGGAGTGGAGGGAAGGTGGAAAGATTCTGGCTACCGGGTGCAGTAACAAAGGAAAAGGGGGGAAAGCTGAAAATGAAGATAGTGACACAAAGAAGAGAAAGTAAGCAGGACCTACTGAATAAGGATAGAGATACAGAGGGGACATGAAGAGGAGGTGAAATAGAGACATATAAGTAATGCTGAAAAAGTGTGTGGGGGGGAGATAAAGACATTGAAAGGGCAAATGGTGAACATGGGGTAAAGACAAGGACAGAGACAAATGAAGATTCTGAAAAAGTGGTGAGATAGGGATATAGGTGAGATGGACACAAAGAAGGGTGATGCTGGAAAATAGGTGGAATGGTAATTCTGACAGACACAGAAGGGAAATGCTGGATCAAGGAGAGATGGGGCTCAGGCTGGATGGAATGAGGAGAAATGCCTTGTTGGCCCGGAACTTCCTCTCCTACGTCAGAATTGACGTCAGGGAGCGGAATGCTGGTCAGCGCGACGCTTCTGCAGGGAAAGCTTGGGACAGCGGTGGCTTGGGGACTATTCCCCGATGGCGGTGGCAGCAAACCGAGTGGCTTGGGGGAGGGCACGGAGAAAGAAAGAAAGGGGGCAGACAGAGAGACAGAAAGAAGGGGGAACAGGGAGACAGAAAGAAAAAGTTGGGGGAGAGAATGAGGTCTGGAGGAGAGGAAACATACAGGAGGCTGAAAGAAAGGAAGAAAGATTGGATGCACAGTCAGAAGAAGAAAGTGCAACCAGAGACTCATGAAATCACCAAACAGCAAAGATAGGAAAAATGATTTTATTTTCAATTTAGTGATCAAAATGTGTCTGTTTTGAGAATTTATATCTGCTGTCTATATTTTGCACTATGGCTCCCTTTTACTAAACCGCAATATTGTTTTTTAGCGCAGGGAGCCTATGAGCATTGAGAGCAGCGCGAGGCATTCAGCGTAACTCCCTGTGCTAAAACCTACTATTGTGGTTTAGTAAAAAGGGAGGGGGTGTATTTGTCTATTTTTGTATTTTGTTACCGAGGTGACATTGCATAGAGTCATCTGCCTTGGGAAATGTATATGGCAGATATCTTTGTTTTGTGTTCAAAAGAAAAGGAAATGCATTTCTGGTTTTATTTCTACAGTGTTGAAGTACTTGTTGGCCCTTGCTGTGACTGGTGGGGATCCCCAAGCACCGCCAGCAGAGGACCTCCTCTAGAGATGGTCAGAACTCCCCTCCACCAAGCGCAGCAGTCGCTGGCAGCATCCATGAGCCACTGAGGTGCCAGCATCTGTGACTCAGGGACGCTACTGCTGCCTGCCAAGCTTGGCAAAAGGGACCCCAGGCCAACTGCAAAGGAAGTCCTCAGCTGACAGTTTGTGGGTTCTCATCAGCTGAGTATTTATATTTTATATTTACATTAGAGGTTCTGGTAGAAACCCATTTACAAAGTATGTATTCTTCCCAATTAATATTTCCAAATTAATAGTCTCTTTGCTTATTTGTAAATGGGTCTCTACCAGAGCCTTTAATTCAGTAGCATAATTAAATAAAATAACTATTTCTGAAGTTTATAGGGAAGGATGGTGACGGAGGGGATTCCTCGCGGGGACGGGTGGGGACGGAGGGGATTCCTCGCGGGGACGGGTGGGGACGGAGGGGATTCCTCGCGGGGACGGGTGGGGACGGAGGGATTCCTCACGGGGACGGGTGGGGACGGAGGGATTCCTCACGGGGACGGGTGGGGATGGGTGGGATTTTGGCGGGGACGGGTGGGGACGGGTGGGATTTCTGTCCCCGCGCAACTCTCTAGTTCACAGTCCTTAGAGTTTCTTTAGGGTGAGACTTAATAAAAATGCTCACACACACACAGTCCCAGCCAGCACAAGTCCCAGGTGCCTCAAAACACCAATCAGTTTTGTAAGAGAAGAAAAAACATAGAAAAAACAACTTAACTCTCTTCCATGCAGTCTTCTCCAAGCTCGCAGGTAATATCCATTGCTTCCTCAGGTAGGCTTGCCAAAGGGAAATCACTCAGGTCCTTCATCTCAATCTCGTTCCCTTGCTGAGCCACGGGAGCAGCACCTGGCCATGAGTCTCCTTCCAAGGTTGGATCCAGACTGAATCTTCCCAGCTTGGACTGCTGGTTATGACCAGACCTGAGAAAGCCACGCCCTATCCTGAAAGGGGAATGGGTTGGCTTTTGCTGAGCCTTCTGGTGTTGCTCAATTAGTCTCAGGAGCTGGGTGCTAGCTTGATTAAGAGCCTGCCTACCAGAGTGCTTTTTAGCAGGGACTGTTCTAGGTTCAGGGAAGTTCTCAAACTCATCCTGCTTCCCCTCCCCCCAGGGCTCCTGCTCTTGGGCACTCTCATCAGGGCTAGAATCCTGTTCTCCCCTGTTAGCACTGCTGCTACATTGATCAGCCCTTTTAAAGATTAGGGGTTTTTGTATTTTCAAAGGCACAAACCTGACCTCAGTATCGGGTTTGTGACATAGTGACGTCATCCGCTCATGCTCACAGGCCCTCCAGATGTAGCCAGAGTTTATCAGAGCTTTCCAAAACCCGGACAAGCTGCTGGGTTTTGGAAAGTCCATCCAGGACCCCGGACAGTCTTCTATAGAAAGGACATGTCTGGGTTTTTCCAGACATCTGGTAACCCTATCTCAATCCGTCCTCTTTTCTCTGGAGCCATAGGGTGGAAGTAAAACCCGGATAGCTCAATCCGTCCTCTTTTCTCTGGAGCCATAGGGTGGAAGTAAAACCCGGATATCTCAATCCGTCCTCGTTTCTCTGGAGCCATAGGGTGGAAGTAAAACCCGGATAGCTCAATTCGTCCTCTTTTCTCTGGAGCCATAGGGTGGAAGTAAAACCCGGATAGCTCAATCCGTCCTCTTTTCTCTGGAGCCATAGGGTGGAAGTAAAACCCGGATAGCTCAATCCGTCCTCTTTTCTCTGGAGCCATAGGGTGGAAGTAAAACACGGATAACTCAATCCGTCCTCTTTTCTCTGGAGCCATAGGGTGGAAGTAAAACCCGGATAGCTCAATCCGTCCTCTTTTCTCTGGAGCCATAGGGTGGAAGTAAAACCCAGATATCTCAATCCGTCCTCTTTTCTCTGGAGCCATAGGGTGGAAGTAAAACACGGATATCTCAATCCGTCCTCTTTTCTCTGGAGCCATAGGGTGGAAGTAAAACACGGATATCTCAATCCGTCCTCTTTTCTCTGGAGCCATAGGGAGGAAGTAAAACACGGATATCTCAATCCGTCCTCTTTTCTCTGGAGCCATAGGGTGGAAGTAAAACCCAGATATCTCAATCCGTCCTCTTTTCTCTGGAGCCATAGGGTGGAAGTAAAACCCAGATATCTCAATCCGTCCTCTTTTCTCTGGAGCCATAGGGTGGAAGTAAAACACGGATATCTCAATCCGTCCTCTTTTCTCTGGAGCCATAGGGTGGAAGTAAAACACGGATATCTCAATCCGTCCTCTTTTCTCTGGAGCCATAGGGTGGAAGTAAAACCCGGATATCTCAATCCGTCCTCTTTTCTCTGGAGCCATAGGGTGGAAGTAAAACCCAGATATCTCAATCCGTCCTCTTTTCTCTGGAGCCATAGGGTGGAAGTAAAACCCGGATATCTCAATCCGTCCTCTTTTCTCTGGAGCCATAGGGTGGAAGTAAAACCCGGATAGCTCAATCCGTCCTCTTTTCTCTGGAGCCATAGGGTGGAAGTAAAACCCGGATAGCTCAATCCGTCCTCTTTTCTCTGGAGCCATAGGGTGGAAGTAAAACCCGGATATCTCAATCCGTCCTCTTTTCTCTGGAGCCATAGGGTGGAAGTAAAACCCGGATAGCTCAATCCGTCCTCTTTTCTCTGGAGCCATAGGGTGGAAGTAAAACCCGGATAGCTCAATCCGTCCTCTTTTCTCTGGAGCCATAGGGTGGAAGTAAAACACGGATATCTCAATCCGTCCTCTTTTCTCTGGAGCCATAGGGTGGAAGTAAAACCCGGATATCTCAATCCGTCCTCTTTTCTCTGGAGCCATAGGGTGGAAGTAAAACCCGGATATCTCAATCCGTCCTCGTTTCTCTGGAGCCATAGGGTGGAAGTAAAACCCGGATAGCTCAATCCGTCCTCTTTTCTCTGGAGCCATAGGGTGGAAGTAAAACCCGGATAGCTCAATCCGTCCTCTTTTCTCTGGAGCCATAGGGTGGAAGTAAAACATGGATAGCTCAATCCGTCCTCTTTTCTCTGGAGCCATAGGGTGGAAGTAAAACCCGGATAGCTCAATCCGTCCTCTTTTCTCTGGAGCCATAGGGTGGAAGTAAAACCCAGATATCTCAATCCGTCCTCTTTTCTCTGGAGCCATAGGGTGGAAGTAAAACACGGATATCTCAATCCGTCCTCTTTTCTCTGGAGCCATAGGGTGGAAGTAAAACACGGATATCTCAATCCGTCCTCTTTTCTCTGGAGCCATAGGGTGGAAGTAAAACCCGGATATCTCAATCCGTCCTCTTTTCTCTGGAGCCATAGGGTGGAAGTAAAACCCGGATATCTCAATCCGTCCTCTTTTCTCTGGAGCCATAGGGTGGAAGTAAAACCCAGATATCTCAATCCGTCCTCTTTTCTCTGGAGCCATAGGGTGGAAGTAAAACACGGATATCTCAATCCGTCCTCTTTTCTCTGGAGCCATAGGGTGGAAGTAAAACACGGATAGCTCAATCCGTCCTCTTTTCTCTGGAGCCATAGGGTGGAAGTAAAACCCGGATATCTCAATCCGTCCTCGTTTCTCTGGAGCCATAGGGTGGAAGTAAAACCCGGATATCTCAATCCGTCCTCTTTTCTCTGGAGCCATAGGGTGGAAGTAAAACCCGGATAGCTCAATCCGTCCTCTTTTCTCTGGAGCCATAGGGTGGAAGTAAAACCCAGATAGCTCAATCCGTCCTCTTTTCTCTGAAGCCATAGGGTGGAAGTAAAACCCGGATAGCTCAATCCGTCCTCTTTTCTCTGGAGCCATAGGGTGGAAGTAAAACCCGGATAGCTCAATCCGTCCTCTTTTCTCTGAAGCCATAGGGTGGAAGTAAAACCCGGATATCTCAATTTGTCCTCTTTTCTCTGGAGCCATAGGGTGGAAGTAAAACCCAGATATCTCAATCCGTCCTCTTTTCTCTGGAGCCATAGGGTGGAAGTAAAACCCAGATATCTCAATCCGTCCTCTTTTCTCTGGAGCCATAGGGTGGAAGTAAAACCCGGATATCTCAATCCGTCCTCTTTTCTCTGGAGCCATAGGGTGGAAGTAAAACCCGTATAGCTCAATCCGTCCTCTTTTCTCTGGAGCCATAGGGTGGAAGTAAAACACGGATAGCTCAATCCGTCCTCTTTTCTCTGGAGCCATAGGGTGGAAGTAAAACACGGATAGCTCAATCCGTCCTCTTTTCTCTGGAGCCATAGGGTGGAAGTAAAACCCGGATAGCTCAATCCGTCCTCTTTTCTCTGGAGCCATAGGGTGGAAGTAAAACCCGGATATCTCAATCCATCCTCTTTTCTCTGGAGCCATAGGGTGGAAGTAAAACCCAGATATCTCAATCCGTCCTCTTTTCTCTGGAGCCATAGGGTGGAAGTAAAACCCGGATAGCTCAATCCGTCCTCTTTTCTCTGGAGCCATAGGGTGGAAGTAAAACCCGGATAGCTCAATCCGTCCTCTTTTCTCTGGAGCCATAGGGTGGAAGTAAAACCCGGATAGCTCAATCCGTCCTCTTTTCTTTGGAGCCATAGGGTGGAAGTAAAACCCGGATAGCTCAATCCGTCCTCTTTTCTCTGGAGCCATAGGGTGGAAGTAAAACCCAGATATCTCAATCCGTCCTCTTTTCTCTGGAGCCATAGGGTGGAAGTAAAACCCGGATATCTCAATCCGTCCTCTTTTCTCTGGAGCCATAGGGTGGAAGTAAAACCCGGATAGCTCAATCCATCCTCTTTTCTCTGGAGCCATAGGGTGGAAGTAAAACCCGGATAGCTCAATCCGTCCTCTTTTCTCTGGAGCCATAGGGTGGAAGTAAAACCCGGATATCTCAATCCGTCCTCTTTTCTCTGGAGCCATAGGGTGGAAGTAAAACCCGGATAGCTCAATCCGTCCTCTTTTCTCTGGAGCCATAGGGTGGAAGTAAAACCCGGATAGCTCAATCCGTCCTCTTTTCTCTGGAGCCATAGGGTGGAAGTAAAACACGGATATCTCAATCCGTCCTCTTTTCTCTGGAGCCATAGGGTGGAAGTAAAACCCGGATATCTCAATCCGTCCTCCTTTCTCTGGAGCCATAGGGTGGAAGTAAAACCCGGATATCTCAATCCGTCCTCGTTTCTCTGGAGCCATAGGGTGGAAGTAAAACCCGGATAGCTCAATCCGTCCTCTTTTCTCTGGAGCCATAGGGTGGAAGTAAAACCCGGATAGCTCAATCCGTCCTCTTTTCTCTGGAGCCATAGGGTGGAAGTAAAACCCGGATAGCTCAATCCGTCCTCTTTTCTCTGGAGCCATAGGGTGGAAGTAAAACACGGATAGCTCAATCCGTCCTCTTTTCTCTGGAGCCATAGGGTGGAAGTAAAACCCGGATAGCTCAATCCGTCCTCTTTTCTCTGGAGCCATAGGGTGGAAGTAAAACACGGATAGCTCAATCCGTCCTCTTTTCTCTGGAGCCATAGGGTGGAAGTAAAACCCGGATAGCTCAATCCGTCCTCTTTTCTCTGGAGCCATAGGGTGGAAGTAAAACCCAGATATCCCAATCCGTCCTCTTTTCTCTGGAGCCATAGGGTGGAAGTAAAACACGGATAGCTCAATCCGTCCTCTTTTCTCTGGAGCCATAGGGTGGAAGTAAAACCCGGATATCTCAATCCGTCCTCGTTTCTCTGGAGCCATAGGGTGGAAGTAAAACCCGGATATCTCAATCCGTCCTCTTTTCTCTGGAGCCATAGGGTGGAAGTAAAACCCGGATAGCTCAATCCGTCCTCTTTTCTCTGGAGCCATAGGGTGGAAGTAAAACCCAGATAGCTCAATCCGTCCTCTTTTCTCTGAAGCCATAGGGTGGAAGTAAAACCCGGATAGCTCAATCCGTCCTCTTTTCTCTGGAGCCATAGGGTGGAAGTAAAACCCGGATAGCTCAATCCGTCCTCTTTTCTCTGAAGCCATAGGGTGGAAGTAAAACCCGGATATCTCAATTTGTCCTCTTTTCTCTGGAGCCATAGGGTGGAAGTAAAACCCAGATATCTCAATCCGTCCTCTTTTCTCTGGAGCCATAGGGTGGAAGTAAAACCCAGATATCTCAATCCGTCCTCTTTTCTCTGGAGCCATAGGGTGGAAGTAAAACCCGGATATCTCAATCCGTCCTCTTTTCTCTGGAGCCATAGGGTGGAAGTAAAACCCGTATAGCTCAATCCGTCCTCTTTTCTCTGGAGCCATAGGGTGGAAGTAAAACATGGATAGCTCAATCCGTCCTCTTTTCTCTGGAGCCATAGGGTGGAAGTAAAACACGGATAGCTCAATCCGTCCTCTTTTCTCTGGAGCCATAGGGTGGAAGTAAAACCCGGATAGCTCAATCCGTCCTCTTTTCTCTGGAGCCATAGGGTGGAAGTAAAACCCGGATATCTCAATCCATCCTCTTTTCTCTGGAGCCATAGGGTGGAAGTAAAACCCAGATATCTCAATCCGTCCTCTTTTCTCTGGAGCCATAGGGTGGAAGTAAAACCCGGATATCTCAATCCGTCCTCTTTTCTCTGGAGCCATAGGGTGGAAGTAAAACCCGGATAGCTCAATCCGTCCTCTTTTCTCTGGAGCCATAGGGTGGAAGTAAAACCCGGATAGCTCAATCCGTCCTCTTTTCTTTGGAGCCATAGGGTGGAAGTAAAACCCGGATAGCTCAATCCGTCCTCTTTTCTCTGGAGCCATAGGGTGGAAGTAAAACCCAGATATCTCAATCCGTCCTCTTTTCTCTGGAGCCATAGGGTGGAAGTAAAACCCGGATAGCTCAATCCATCCTCTTTTCTCTGGAGCCATAGGGTGGAAGTAAAACCCGGATAGCTCAATCCGTCCTCTTTTCTCTGGAGCCATAGGGTGGAAGTAAAACCCGGATATCTCAATCCGTCCTCTTTTCTCTGGAGCCATAGGGTGGAAGTAAAACCCGGATAGCTCAATCCGTCCTCTTTTCTCTGGAGCCATAGGGTGGAAGTAAAACCTGGATAGCTCAATCCGTCCTCTTTTCTCTGGAGCCATAGGGTGGAAGTAAAACACGGATATCTCAATCCGTCCTCTTTTCTCTGGAGCCATAGGGTGGAAGTAAAACCCGGATATCTCAATCCGTCCTCTTTTCTCTGGAGCCATAGGGTGGAAGTAAAACCCGGATATCTCAATCCGTCCTCGTTTCTCTGGAGCCATAGGGTGGAAGTAAAACCCGGATAGCTCAATCCGTCCTCTTTTCTCTGGAGCCATAGGGTGGAAGTAAAACCCGGATAGCTCAATCCGTCCTCTTTTCTCTGGAGCCATAGGGTGGAAGTAAAACCCGGATAGCTCAATCCGTCCTCTTTTCTCTGGAGCCATAGGGTGGAAGTAAAACACGGATAGCTCAATCCGTCCTCTTTTCTCTGGAGCCATAGGGTGGAAGTAAAACCCGGATAGCTCAATCCGTCCTCTTTTCTCTGGAGCCATAGGGTGGAAGTAAAACCCAGATATCCCAATCCGTCCTCTTTTCTCTGGAGCCATAGGGTGGAAGTAAAACACGGATATCTCAATCCGTCCTCTTTTCTCTGGAGCCATAGGGTGGAAGTAAAACACGGATATCTCAATCCGTCCTCTTTTCTCTGGAGCCATAGGGTGGAAGTAAAACCCGGATATCTCAATCCGTCCTCTTTTCTCTGGAGCCATAGGGTGGAAGTAAAACCCAGATATCTCAATCCGTCCTCTTTTCTCTGGAGCCATAGGGTGGAAGTAAAACACGGATATCTCAATCCGTCCTCTTTTCTCTGGAGCCATAGGGTGGAAGTAAAACACGGATAGCTCAATCCGTCCTCTTTTCTCTGGAGCCATAGGGTGGAAGTAAAACCCGGATATCTCAATCCGTCCTCGTTTCTCTGGAGCCATAGGGTGGAAGTAAAACCCGGATATCTCAATCCGTCCTCTTTTCTCTGGAGCCATAGGGTGGAAGTAAAACCCGGATAGCTCAATCCGTCCTCTTGTCTCTGGAGCCATAGGGTGGAAGTAAAACCCGGATAGCTCAATCCGTCCTCTTTTCTCTGAAGCCATAGGGTGGAAGTAAAACCCGGATAGCTCAATCCGTCCTCTTTTCTCTGGAGCCATAGGGTGGAAGTAAAACCCGGATAGCTCAATCCGTCCTCTTTTCTCTGAAGCCATAGGGTGGAAGTAAAACCCGGATATCTCAATTTGTCCTCTTTTCTCTGGAGCCATAGGGTGGAAGTAAAACCCAGATATCTCAATCCGTCCTCTTTTCTCTGGAGCCATAGGGTGGAAGTAAAACCCGGATATCTCAATCCGTCCTCTTTTCTCTGGAGCCATAGGGTGGAAGTAAAACCCGGATAGCTCAATCCGTCCTCTTTTCTCTGGAGCCATAGGGTGGAAGTAAAACACGGATAGCTCAATCCGTCCTCTTTTCTCTGGAGCCATAGGGTGGAAGTAAAACCCGGATAGCTCAATCCGTCCTCTTTTCTCTGGAGCCATAGGGTGGAAGTAAAACACGGATAGCTCAATCCGTCCTCTTTTCTCTGGAGCCATAGGGTGGAAGTAAAACCCGGATAGCTCAATCCGTCCTCTTTTCTCTGGAGCCATAGGGTGGAAGTAAAACCCAGATATCTCAATCCGTCCTCTTTTCTCTGGAGCCATAGGGTGGAAGTAAAACCCAGATATCTCAATCCGTCCTCTTTTCTCTGGAGCCATAGGGTGGAAGTAAAACCCAGATATCTCAATCCGTCCTCTTTTCTCTGGAGCCATAGGGTGGAAGTAAAACCCGGATATCTCAATCCGTCCTCTTTTCTCTGGAGCCATAGGGTGGAAGTAAAACCCGGATATCTCAATCCGTCCTCTTTTCTCTGGAGCCATAGGGTGGAAGTAAAACCCGGATATCTCAATCCGTCCTCGTTTCTCTGGAGCCATAGGGTGGAAGTAAAACCCGGATATCTCAATCCGTCCTCTTTTCTCTGGAGCCATAGGGTGGAAGTAAAACCCGGATAGCTCAATCCGTCCTCTTTTCTCTGGAGCCATAGGGTGGAAGTAAAACCCGGATAGCTCAATCCGTCCTCTTTTCTCTGGAGCCATAGGGTGGAAGTAAAACACGGATAGCTCAATCCGTCCTCTTTTCTCTGGAGCCATAGGGTGGAAGTAAAACCCAGATATCTCAATCCGTCCTCTTTTCTCTGGAGCCATAGGGTGGAAGTAAAACACGGATATCTCAATCCGTCCTCTTTTCTCTGGAGCCATAGGGTGGAAGTAAAACACGGATATCTCAATCCGTCCTCTTTTCTCTGGAGCCATAGGGTGGAAGTAAAACCCAGATATCTCAATCCGTCCTCTTTTCTCTGGAGCCATAGGGTGGAAGTAAAACCCAGATATCTCAATCCGTCCTCTTTTCTCTGGAGCCATAGGGTGGAAGTAAAACACGGATATCTCAATCCGTCCTCTTTTCTCTGGAGCCATAGGGTGGAAGTAAAACCCGGATATCTCAATCCGTCCTCTTTTCTCTGGAGCCATAGGGTGGAAGTAAAACCCGGATATCTCAATCCGTCCTCGTTTCTCTGGAGCCATAGGGTGGAAGTAAAACCCGGATAGCTCAATCCGTCCTCTTTTCTCTGGAGCCATAGGGTGGAAGTAAAACCCGGATAGCTCAATCCGTCCTCTTTTCTCTGAAGCCATAGGGTGGAAGTAAAACCCGGATAGCCCAATCCGTCCTCTTTTCTCTGGAGCCATAGGGTGGAAGTAAAACCCGGATAGCTCAATCCGTCCTCTTTTCTCTGAAGCCATAGGGTGGAAGTAAAACCCGGATATCTCAATTTGTCCTCTTTTCTCTGGAGCCATAGGGTGGAAGTAAAACCCAGATATCTCAATCCGTCCTCTTTTCTCTGGAGCCATAGGGTGGAAGTAAAACCCAGATATCTCAATCCGTCCTCTTTTCTCTGGAGCCATAGGGTGGAAGTAAAACCCAGATATCTCAATCCGTCCTCTTTTCTCTGGAGCCATAGGGTGGAAGTAAAACACGGATATCTCAATCCGTCCTCTTTTCTCTGGAGCCATAGGGTGGAAGTAAAACCCGGATATCTCAATCCGTCCTCGTTTCTCTGGAGCCATAGGGTGGAAGTAAAACCCGGATATCTCAATCCGTCCTCGTTTCTCTGGAGCCATAGGGTGGAAGTAAAACCCGGATATCTCAATCCGTCCTCTTTTCTCTGGAGCCATAGGGTGGAAGTAAAACCCGGATAGCTCAATCCGTCCTCTTTTCTCTGGAGCCATAGGGTGGAAGTAAAACCCGGATAGCTCAATCCGTCCTCTTTTCTCTGGAGCCATAGGGTGGAAGTAAAACCCGGATATCTCAATTTGTCCTCTTTTCTCTGGAGCTATAGGGTGGAAGTAAAACCCAGATATCTCAATCCGTCCTCTTTTCTCTGGAGCCATAGGGTGGAAGTAAAACCCGGATATCTCAATTTGTCCTCTTTTCTCTGGAGCTATAGGGTGGAAGTAAAACCCGGATAGCTCAATCCGTCCTCGTTTCTCTGGAGCCATAGGGTGGAAGTAAAACCCGGATAGCTCAATCCGTCCTCTTTTCTCTGTAGCCATAGGGTGGAAGTAAAACCCGGATATCTCAATTTGTCCTCTTTTCTCTGGAGCTATAGGGTGGAAGTAAAACCCAGATATCTCAATCCGTCCTCTTTTCTCTGGAGCCATAGGGTGGAAGTAAAACCCGGATATCTCAATTTGTCCTCTTTTCTCTGGAGCTATAGGGTGGAAGTAAAACCCGGATAGCTCAATCCGTCCTCTTTTCTCTGGAGCCATAGGGTGGAAGTAAAACCCGGATAGCTCAATCCGTCCTCTTTTCTCTGAAGCCATAGGGTGATAGTAAAACCCGGATAGCTCAATCCGTCCTCTTTTCTCTGGAGCCATAGGGTGGAAGTAAAACCCGGATATCTCAATTTGTCCTCTTTTCTCTGGAGCTATAGGGTGGAAGTAAAACCCAGATATCTCAATCCGTCCTCTTTTCTCTGGAGCCATAGGGTGGAAGTAAAACCCGGATATCTCAATTTGTCCTCTTTTCTCTGGAGCTATAGGGTGGAAGTAAAACCCGGATAGCTCAATCCGTCCTCGTTTCTCTGGAGCCATAGGGTGGAAGTAAAACCCGGATAGCTCAATCCGTCCTCTTTTCTCTGAAGCCATAGGGTGATAGTAAAACCCGGATAGCTCAATCCGTCCTCTTTTCTCTGGAGCCATACAGTGGAAGTAAAACCCGGATATCTCAATTTGTCCTCTTTTCTCTGGAGCCATAGGGTGGAAGTAAAACCCGGATATCTCAATCCGTCCTCTTTTCTCTGGAGCCATAGGGTGGAAGTAAAACCCGGATATCTCAATCCGTCCTCTTTTCTCTGGAGCCATATGATAACCCTAGTAATATGTATATATATTTCTAAACTCCCAGAAATGGGATCCCATGTGGCTCTGACTGCAGAGAAAATCTTCTACTACTGCTACTGTTTATCATTTCTATAGTGCTGAAAGGTGTACACAGCACTGTACATTTACTGGCAGAAGAAGCACCGTTCACCATCCCTGCCAATCGAAGGACAAAACACAGGGGACTGGGAGAACAGATGAACCTGTGCATGTAGCAGTGGCTTTTCTTTCAATTACAACTAATTTGGCAGGGCTGGTGCATGTTTTCATTTGGAATATGGCTTTTACTGACTGTCCCTGAGCTGGTTGTCTGGGCATTGCCTAACATGTCACCATTGTGGAGGCACAGCGCCATCTGGTGACTGAGACAGTTCCTGCCACACAGTATCAGGACATCAAACTCTGCCAAGTCACAGTCACAGTCCACCGAAGTAAGGTTTGGCCGTAGTAAGGACAGTCTGACCTGCACAGGGTTACTCAAGCAAGCAGGTTTCATTAAATGAAGCTGGGAGGAGCAAAACTTAAAAAGCAACATCAGGAAATAACTTTGCCTGGAAAGCATGGTGGGGAGGGGACCAAAACAGTGAAAGGAAGATCCTTCTCCATATGTAGTTCCCCCCACTTATCCCTCTTGTTAAACTGCATCTTTTGTCATAAGTCTGCGTTGCCTGATTTTATATTTTTATGTATATAAACTGCTTAGAAGCATGATAAGCGGAATATCAAATTTTAATACGACTTGAAACTCTTGGAGTAGACTTGGAGGAGCTAAGAAAGACCAAGAGGTACATAGAGGAGACCTACAGGGATGTTGTAGAAAAGTCCCATCTCCAGTCTGGTTGCCTCTGTGCTGCCTCGGAGGAGGGAGGTCCTTGTCAAGGAGAGCATGACTCTGGTGAAGTAAGTGGCAATCCTGTAACCAGGACCTGCCCACCAGGGTATGCAGTGTCCTCTCGCACCGATGATGTGTCTTCAGAGGCTTCTGCCCAAGAAGGAAGGGTTAGGACAGTCATTATAGTGGGAGATTAGCCGGGTGGCTGGTGAACGTGAGGATCTCTTGGTCACTTGCCTGCTTGGCGCAAATGTGACGGAGCTCATGTGTCAACTAGATAAGATTTTAGATAGTGCTGGGGAAGGAACCTGCTGTCTTGGTACATGTGGATACCAGTGACATAGGGAAATGCGGTAGGAAGGTTCTGGAAGCCAAATTTAAGCTCTAAGGCAGGAAGATAAAATCCCAAACCTCCAGGGTAGCATTTTTAGAAGTGCTCTCTGTTCCACGCGTAGGTCCCAAAAGACAGGCAGAGTGCCGGAGTCTCAATGCGTGGATGAAGCGATGGTGCAGGGAGGAGGGTTCTAGAATTGTTAGGAACTGGGCAACATACTGGAAAAAGTGAACAAGCGTTTCACATCCATCCTTTTCACTCCACTAAGTATTTTATAGACTTCTACTACTATTTGTTATTACTATAGCGCTGTACATTTTAACATACAATAGACAGTCCCTGCACAGAAGAGCTTACAATCTAATTTAGATAGTTCACTTCAGGGTTGGGGAGATTATGGTAGAGGAAATGATACAGTGGGTAAAGGTATCTGACAGCAGTGACTTGGAGTTAAGAGTTGAAAACAGATTTAAAAAGTGGGCTTTTAGCTTGGATTTGAACGCTGCTAGGGATGAAGCAAGATGTATTGATTCAGGCAGCCTGTTCCAGGCATACGGTGCTGCAAGAAAGAAGGGACGGAGTCTGGAGTTGGCAGTGGAAGAGAAGGGTACAAATAAGAGGGGCTTGCCCGATGAACGGGGATCACGGGGAGGAGCATAGGGGGAGATAATTGAAGAGAGATAGCGGTGGGGCTTCAGAGTGAATGAACTTGTAAGTCAGCAAAAGGAGTTTAAACTGTATTCGGAAATGGAGAGGGGTAATGTGAGAATAGCGGCTCTCACGGAATATGAGTCGTGCAGCAGAATTTTGAACGGATTGAAGAGGCGAGAGACGGGTGCGCGGGAGACCCGAGAGAAGTACATTGAAGTAGTCTAAGCGCGAGGTGATGAGAGTGTGGACAAGAGTTTTGCTTGTGTGTTCAGAGAGAAGAGGACGGATTTTGGTAATATTATAGAGGAGGAAGCGACAGGATTTGGCGGTTTGTTGGATCTGAGCAGAGAAGGAGAGAGAAAAGTCAAAGATCACCCCAAGGTTGCGAGCTGATGAGACAGGGAGGAGGAAAACGTTATCCACAGAAATAGAGAATGGTGAGAGGGAAGAGGTGAGTTTAGGTGGAAAGATAAGGAGTTCAGTTTTAGCCATATTCAGTTTGAGTTGGGGGGGGGGGTGGAGACATCCAAGCGGCAATGTCAGACAGGCAGGCTGAAATTTGGGCCTGAACTCCCGCAGAGATATCTGGTGTGGAGAGGTAGATCTGGGAGTCGTCAGCATAGAGGTGATATTGAGAGAGAGGGGATATAGGGAAAAGAGGAGAGGGCCCAGGACAGAGCCTTGGGGTACACCGATAGACAGTGAGATGGCAGTATCATATCATCCCTCAGCTGTCTCTTCTCCAAGCTGAAGAGCTCTAGGCACTTTAACCTTTCCTCATGCGCCCAGGCGGAAACAGGAAGCTGCGTCAGAGGGAAGCTCTGGGCAAGCAGCACCGCTTGCACAATTACAGTTCCTGTTGCCTTTCTTACCCGCCTTGCTTGCTTGTCTTACTTTCCGTCAGTGGGGGGGGGGGACCGCGTTGCCGATCGATGCTGGAGGGGCCCATCGCCATTTGGATAAAACAATGTTGATGCCCTCCTTCATCGGGCCCCCCTGACCATTTCAGGCCCTAGGCCTACTGGGCCTATTGGTTAATCCTGCCCTGAGTGGTACACCTCTGCCGAAATTCTATTTTACAAATATTTGTATTTTTTACTGTATTATTGTATTTGGCAGATTGTCCAGCTCTTTTTAGTGTAAACCGCCTAGAACTTTTGGTTATGGTAGTATAAAAAAATAAAGTTATAATTATTAAAAAGAGCTCTGTGTCAGCCAGTGACAGTTTCCCATCTAGGGAGTTACCTCCCAAATGAATATAATGCACAAATATGACTCTGAGCCGTACAAACTAGAGAGCTGCACGGGGACGATGGGGATCCCGCAGGTTCCCCCTCCGAGTCACAGGGATCCCGTGGGGACGCCCCCTCTGGTCTCCACAGTAGACACTTTCAGCAACTTGTAACTGGATTCTTTAAGCAGTCACAGAACACGTGCTGGGTTTTATGGCACTTGGCAAACGAGAAAGGCTCGCTGAAGTCAAGAACTATTCCAAACTAGCAGCCCTAATCTCAACTATTGCATTCAGTAGTAATAACTTCCTATCGCTTCCAATCTTTTAAGCAGGCACCGATTTTCACAGCATAAGCCGCCTCAAACTTCACCAACTCGGCCAGTGTTTTGTGGTTCTTGTTAGGGCATAGACAGGGGGTGGGTAAGCAGAGTGGGCAGACTTGATGGGCTGTAGCCCTTTTCTGCCGTCATCTTCTATGTTTCTATGTTTCTTCTGGGTTTATTGATATTAGGACGGTTTTCTTTTTCGATTCAGACTTCAAGCCTTTCTCGTTCGCCAAGTGTCATAAAACTCAGCACGTGTTGTGTGACTGCTTAAAGAATCAGGTTACAAGTTGATGAAAGTGTCGACTGTGGAGATCAGTTTCTCCCGATACCAATACATAAATACAAAAAAAACTAAAAAAGAAAAAATATTTAAAAGAAACTAAGAAAGATAAAGTAGAAAGGAAACAGTAAGAAGTAAAGAGGATAAAAAAGATATTAGGGAGGATGGTGGTTTAGGCTGATGATTATAATCAAGATCTAGATCTGAGGGCGTTTTTCCACCTTAGGATAGGAAACATATTGTGTGACTATAATCTGGGTTTATGGTTCTTATTCAATGGATTAGTAGAATTACTAATTAGTTTATAGTGTCGGTTCTAAATTATTTTGCTAGATCTACAGGTAGCCATTTGAATATTTTTGTTGTCCAGATGACGGGGCCATGAGCCACTCTTGCTATATAGTCAGTGTTGCCGTCAGTCTGGACATCAGAGCTCAACATCCAGAACTTTTTCAACCATTGCAGCTGATATTTTTTAAAAAACCATTAACTTCAGCAGCTGATTATCGACCTGTTAAAATCCCAAGCAAAGAAAAGAGATGAGATGCCACCCGCTTGAGGTAGGAGGTACTTGTATAGCCTAAGGGCCAGTGTTGTGGCCACTCAGCAAGCTCCAGGAATGCCCTCTTTTCTGTGCAGTGTTTGCATCCAAGCAGCCATGCTACACACTCCCCCCACGGTGCCTGTCATCCAAACAGCAGGCCCAAGCACTTAATTCAATCTGAAATGCTCCTTCAGCCACCTGCCATGCTCTTGATTTCTACTGACTGTCCCAAATAGAGCTCATTCTACTTTGTCAACAGAGCAATTGCTTAACAACAAAGAGTAATTGCTTAATTTCGGAGGCAATTACTAATTAGCATTGACTAGGCAAGCATTTTAGCTGGGTGCCTGATTAGGCCAAGGATAATCAGATGGTTTTCTAAAAGACTCGGGAGTTTGCAGTTCTGCACTGAATGGCAATCGGCTCCCTGCCGTGAATGCCAGGCGGCATCAGATGGCCCAGTTACCAAATAGTTCCTGCTGATGAATTCAAATAGAACTTCCTGACCTGATGTGTAGAGAAAATGGGATATATCCAGCCTGGAGCAACCCTCAGAGTTATTTCTGCTTATTCCCCACAGATTCTGCACATCTGCACCTTTTAGAAGCATCTCTACACGTTCTAAGCAATTTAAAGAAGACCTTTCTTATGCACCAAAATTTCCATTGCATCCCTGTAAAGGTCAGGCCACCGGTGCACCAAGTCCAAGGTCCTTTCTCTGATAGCAGGCAATCCAGATCACGTTGAAGTATCCACCAAGGAAAACCTGCAAGATAGAGGGAGGGAGAGAAACATTATTTCCTAAGGTTTTGCTCTTTTTCCCTCTCACCCTCTGCCAAGACCAATACATCCACTCAGTGGCATACTAAAGAGGAGCAGGGAGGCTGGACTGTACTGGATGCCATCTTGGTGGGAGCGCAGGTTCTTTCCTACTCTCTGCCCCTCCCATTTCTCCTCCACCACGTGCCTTCACATCCTCCCCGTATCTCTAGCTCTTCACCGGTGTGAGCAGTAGCTCTAACTTCCAGCTCACACCAGCCATGGCTCTTCCTCTGATGTCACTTCCTGGTCACGGGATCAGGAAGTGACTTCAGAGAGAGAGCCACGGCTGGTGCAGCAAGTTGGACATGCTGCTCACTCCTGGGATGTTAAAGAGATATGGGGGAAGGGGTGGGGAAGAAGTGGGGCTGAGAAGAGGGCAGGGTCACCACTTCCTCGGGCGCCTCTCACCCTCACTACACCACTGCATCTAGTGGGGAAGAGGGGGAGGGAAAGAAGATACAATTAAAAGCTGTTTATATATTACATAAAGGTACTTATTTTGCACCTGGAGCAGAGGAGGGTTAAGTGACATGTTCAGGGTCACAAACACTAGGCAGTTGCCTAGAGCAGTGGTTCCCAACCCTGTCCTAGAGGACCACCAGGCCATTCGGGTTTTCAGGCTAGCCCTAATGCATGAGAGAGATTTGCATATAATGGAAGTGACGGGCATGCAAATCTGCTCCATGCATATTCATTAGGGCTAGCCTGAAAATCCGATTGGTCTTGTGGTCCTCCAGGACAGGGTTGGGAACCACTGGCCTAAAGCACTGAAATTCTGGGGAGTGGCAAAAGGTTGGAGGCCGGTACATTAAATCCCCTCCCTCTCAGTTGTCCAATCTTAGCCCATATCCCTGCGGCTCAGCCCACGAGGCTCAGGACTGAAATTCACTGTTTCTGGTCAACGTCAGTCTCATGGTACGAGCTGTGAGATCTCATAACCTCTTGGCTCAAACTGGAAGACTGCCCCAGCCAGTGGAGGAAGCTATTACTCTGTTAGACCACAGGGCTGAGCACCAGGGAAAGTGTTGGGTTAAGACCTCGGGGGGGGGGGGGAGGGGAGACCTTCCCAGGAGGTTGCAAGAGGAGCCAACGCCACAGGTACAGGCAGGTGTAAGATTAAAAGTTTGACTGCAACACTAACTATCCTTACACTGGCCCAACTTTCGGAACTGACAACTGTCTGAAAACAGCAACAGCCGAGACTGAGATGTCCAGCTTGTTTTCATATACAATCAGTTCCCAACTGGTGTTCTACAAAATGTCTGGCAGTTTATTGCCATATGACAAACTACCACAAGGGGGAGCCAAACAGTGACTTTCTTACTCCATTACTGGTTTCCTTCTGAAATCAGAACCATGCAGGATCACTAGGGCCCAGATTCACGAAAAATAGCGACTCAATCACTGTTGGCTGATTCTCTGGCCGATTTTCCAACAGCGATTGATTCACTATCAAGTATGCATGCAAACGATTTGCACAGAGGTGCAAATCATTTGCATGCAAACCCACCGACTCAATTGCTCAATGAGTGATTGAGTTGGTGCAGAGCCCTGACAATAGTGAAAGGATAAGCATCCTCCTGTCACTGCTGTCAGGGCTTCTGCTTTTTTTTTAATGGGACAGATGTTCTGCGCAAATTAAACGTGCATCATCTGTCCCATTAAAAATGCTGACAATTGCCCATCCCTCCCAAGCGACCATTCCCCTGCTTGCCTGATCCCCCGAAAAAAACGGCAGGAGGGATGCCCACTCCCTCCTGCCACCCAACACTTCCCCCTCCACATGCTGTACTTAAATATTATTATTATTATTATTATTATTATTAGGTTCTTATATCCCGCCATACCCAGAGAGTTCTAGGCGGTTTACATTCGTTACATTAGGATCCGGTCTGAACCCGGATTTACAAAAATTTTATCGGAATTGCAGGTAGCGCGGAAGGAGTCACAGGTTTATCGTAGTTGGGTTAGAGGATAAAATGGAGGGAGTGGGAAATCAGAAGAGGGGGGGGGAGAGGGAGGTGGGGGTGGGGGGGGTTGGAGTGTATGCGGGGAGTAAGGACTAAGGGTCTTGTTCGCGGAAGAGGTGTGTTTTGAGAAGTTTTCTGAAGTCTAGGTAGGTCGGGGCCTCTAGCATCATTTGGGCTAGCCAAGGGTTCAGCTTGGCCGCCTGGAAGGCGAAAGTTTTGTCGATGAATCTTTTGAGCTGGCATGATTTTATGGAGGGGAAGGTAAACAACTGGATTCTGCGGGATTTCTTGTTGGTGCGATACATATTGAAATGTGGGGAGAGGTATTTTGGTGAGAGACCAAATACTGTCTTGTAACAGATGCAGGCGAACTTGAAGAGGACTCGGGAATCGAAGGGTAGCCAGTGCAGTTGGTGGTAGAAGGGGGTGATGTGTTCCCATTTGTTCAGGCCGAAAATGAGGCGGACAGCTGTGTTTTGAATCAGTTTTAGTCTTCTGGTGATTTTCTTTGTGGAGCTTAGGTAAATGATATTGCAGTAATCCAGTATGCTGAGGATAGAGGATTGAACTAATAGTCGAAATGCAGTGTCATCGAAATATTTCTTTATGGTACGGAGTTTCCAGAGTGCTGAAAGGCCTTTCTTGACAATGAGGCCGGTGTGGTTTTCTAGGGATAGATGTTTGTCAAGCGTGATTCCTAGTATTTTTAATGTTTGTTCGAGTGGGAAAACCAATCCTTTCACCTGGATTGTGGTGTCTTTGATTTTGTCTTTGGGGGTGGCTAGAAAGAATTTTGTTTTGTCTGGGTTGAGCTTTAGTTTGAAGGAGAGCATCCAGAGTTCTATCTGGCTGAGTATGCTAGTTATGTAGTTGAGAAGATCCTGGGATAGACTGGTTAGAGGGATGACAATTGTGATGTCATCTGCATAGATGAAGAATTTTAGCTTAAGTTTGTGAAGGAGGTTACTGAGGGAGGCGAGGTAGATATTGAACAGGGTGGGGGATAAGGGGGAGCCTTGTGGTACACCGCAGGAGTTCACCCAGCTGTAGGAGAAGTTGTCCTTTTTGTGTACCCTGTAGGATCTGTTTCGTAGGAACCCTTGGAACCAGCTGAGTACCCGGTCTGAGATTCCAATGTGGGCCAAGCATTCCAGGAGAATAGTGTGGTCAACTAGGTCAAACGCACTGCTTAGATCAAATTGTAAGATCAGGGCGCTGGTGCCCCGACTGAAGAGTATGTGCAGGTGGTCTAGTAAGGAGGCGATGATGGTCTCTGTGCTGTGGTCCGTGCGGAAGCCCGATTGATTGTCGCTTAGGATATTGAATTTTTCCAGGTATGCGGAGAGTTCTGCTTTTACTGCCCCTTCCGCGATTTTGGTGAATAGTGGTATGTTAGCTATTGGTCTGTAATTGGAAGGTGCGTTGGAAGAGTCCTTTATGCTTTTTATGATTGGGGTTATTAAGATATGTCCTTGTTCTGGAGGGAAGTTTCCTGCGGATAGTAGGGAGTTGACCCATAGTAGCATGTTTGCTTTGAAGTAGATCGGAGCCGTTTTCATCACATTTGGGGGGCAAGTATCTAGTTTGCAGAAGGATTTGGTGTATTTGTTATAATATTTGTTGAAGGTTTTCCAGTCGATTGTGGTAAATTGGTTCCAGTTTAGGTCGGATCTAGACCCTTGGTCTGGTTTAGCTATGTCGGTGTCAGGGAGGATGGGAAAGAGCTCCAGTGGGTTGGTCTTGGTGGGTAGTGCTGATCTTAGTTTTAGGATCTTGGAGTTGAAGAAATCCGCTAGGGTGTTGGCGGTTAGTGTTGAGTCTTCCTGGTTGTTAGTGAGTGTTTCAATGTTGTAAAGGTTATTGACGAGTTTGAAGAGGTTGCTGCTGTTGGATGTGATGTTTCCAATTAAGTGTGAGTAGAATTTTTTCCGTTTTTCCTTGGTAAGGTTTTTGTAGGTTTTTAGTTTGAGTCTCCAGGCAGTTCTGAGTTCCTGGTTCCTGATAGGAGGGATGCCCGCTCCCTCCTGCTATTGGCCCCATCGGCATTGGCACCCCCACGCCGAACAGCAGGAAGGATGCTCACTCCCTCCTGCCACTGCAATGCCCCCTCCCCTGCGCCCATAACCTTTGGCATTGGGAGCAGGAGGAACCGCAAACACCTCCTGCTCCTCCGTCTGGCCTGCTATGCCACTGGGCCTTAGGCCTCGCCATGGTGCATTTTTTCTGTTACAGCTACTATTTGGAATTCCCTTCCATTACACATTAGAACAGAACAAAATTTAGATAAATTTGAGGGCAATTTAAAAAGCTTTCTTTTTAAAGATGCTTATGAGTAATTCACCATTTGGATATTTTATTATTTTTAACTTACCCCCTCCCCTCCTTGATGTTATTTCCTTTTTTGATCTCTTTTCTTTAATTAATGGCGTTCTCTCCCCTTTCCTCTTGTTTTACATCCCATCCCAGTATGTTAGTAGTTCTGTACTAAGTCATGTTTGTTTTAATATAAATTCCCCCATTTATTTTAATGTACAATGCTTTGAATTCTATGTTAAGCGTTTAATCAAAATTTAAATAAACTATAAAACTATGAACTATGCACAGGGAGGGGCCTAAGGCCCTGATTGGCTCAGACTCCTCATGCTCCTCCTTTGACAGGGACCTGAGGCATCTGAGCCAATCAGGGACTTCCTTAGGAAGGAGCCTAAGGAAGTCCCTGATTGGCCATTAATAATAATAATAACTTTATTCTTGTATACCGCCATACCCAGTGAGTTCTAGGTGGTTCACATTAATTAGACATGGTAACATGCAGTTAAGTATTAACTGAACGGATTTACATTAATTAAACATAGTTACGTGTATAGTTACATGTGGTACACATTATTTAAACATAGTTACATGCAGTTAAGTATTAATTAAACAGTTTTACGTAGAGTTAAGTGTTCAATTAAATAGGGATGCGGGCAACGAAGTAGATAAAATTGGGGAGAAGGATAGAATGGATCGGGGGATGGGGGTGGGGGCGAGATAGAAAAGGGGGGTGGAATGGGGTTAGATGAGAAGGTAAGGAATAAGAGGTTAGTTTTCATAAACTACAAAAGATCACAGAAACAGGAAGACAGGCAAAAATATCTGAAAACGTTAAGAGAGGCTGGTCGTGTAGTCAGGAAAGCAAAGATGCAAATGTAAGAAAAATAGCTAACATGGTAAAATGAGAAGACAAGACATTTTTTTAGATATATTAGTGATAGGAAGAAGTGCAAAAGTGGCATTGTGAGACTCAAAGGTGAAGGGGAGGAATATGTAGAATCTGATAAAGAAAAGGCCGAATTGCTTAACAAATATTTCTGTTCTGTGTTCACGGCTGAAGCGCTGGGAGTGGGATCGCAGAAGACAAACGTGAATAGGGATGGAGGAGTAATAGACACTGATCAATTTTCAGAGGGTTGTGTTCAGGAAGAGCTAGCTAAAATAAAGTAGACAAAGCGATGGGGGCAGATGGTGTACATCCGAGGGTGCTGAAGGATGTACACCACTGACTGACCTTTTCAACGAGTCTCTAGAGTCAGGAGTGGTACCGGAGGACTGGCGAAGGGCGGATGTGGTCCCTTTCCACAAAGTGGAAGTAAGGAAGAAGTAGGGAATTACAGGCCAGTAATTCTGATTCTGTGGTAAGCAAATGAATAGAAACGCTTTTAAAACAGAGAATGGTCAAGTTTCTGGAATCCTGTGGATTACATTTGGGCTGCAAAAACCAGAGGGAATGGTACAGTTTAGGGGGTGAAGAACTTATGTGCACAACAGAAGAGCGGGACTTGGGTGTGATTGTATGTGATGATCTTAGAATATTGTGTACAATTATGGAGGCTGCACCTTCAAAAAGATATAAAAAGGATGGAGTCAGTCCAGAGAAAGGCTAATAAAATGGTGTGTGGTCTTCATCATAAGGCGTATGGGGACAGACTTAAAGATCTAAATCTGTATACTTTGGAGGAAAGGCGGGAGAGGGGAGATATGATAGAGATGTTTAAATACCTACATGATGTAAATGCATATAAGTTGAGTCTCTTTCATTTGAAAGGAAGCTCTGGAATGAGAGCATAGGATGAAGTTAAGAGTTGATAGGCTCAGGAGTAATCTAAGGAAATACTTTTTTACAGAAAGGTTGGTGGATGCGTGGAACAGTCTCCCGGAAGTGGTGGTGGAGACAGAGACTGTGTCTGAATTCAAGAGAGCCTGGGATAGGCACATGGGATCTCTCGGAGAGAGAAAGAGATAATGGTTACTGCGGATGGGCAGATTGGATGGGCCATTTGGCCTTTATCTGCCATCATGTTTCTATGTTTCTAGCTTTTGCCGTCACCTTTGCAACCTGTTTGGCCACCTTAAGATCATCACATACATTCACACCCAAGTTTCGCTCTATCTACTCTATTGTAGATTTTGTTATCAAGTGACAATAGTGCCCCTTTCATTCAAAATACAATTTTCTTAGGTTAAATATTCAATTCATGACTTTGCCAATATAAGGAAATAATCATCAAGTGCTCAGTTCCACCACCAGGTCATTGCTAATGCAGTTCAGACCCCCATCACTGCACTTCTTTGTTCCCTGCCGTCCATAAAGCATAGTGTGCAATGGCTTGGATGTTACTCAAAAAAGGTGCTGGTATTCCAATTACCTATATAGTTGTTTTAAAAAGCTATCAAAAACATCTTTAGAACTGTACTTATCTTGCTGTTCTTGTTGCGTTTAACTATCAAGTGTCATGAACTGTATGAAATCAATCCATATAAAGTGCTGTCCTGTGTCGTTTTAAAATAATATAGTCATGCTTGCAATCAAGTCTAATCTTTCACTGCCCTATATAGGTAACGTTACGAATAAATGTGTGGCCGTCGCTATGGAATAAAAACTTCTGCAACAGTGCTCAGAGCCCAAAGACGTGCCAGCACGGTTGCAGAAGCTTTTATTCCATAGCGACGGCCACACATTTATTCATAACTTTGAAGATTCTCAAGACTCCTGAGGCAGACCTGTTTGGCCGAAACTTGGACATGTCTAGTCATTGAGTTGTTGGATGAATAAAGTCATTTGAACCATCAGATGAGTTAAAGGACATTTGTATTTCTGTGTACTTCATTCTGATTAGGACAATTCCACTCTATTTTTTGCAGGTTTGGATCTAGCCATACTCCTAAGTTTCTCACTCCCTCTGTGGATGATTTTTTGGTGTTGCCTTTCAGAGTTAATTGATAACTCGGGCTATTCCCCTGTTTCCCCTCCCCCCCCTCCACACACACACACACACACATTTGTTAATTAGAAGTAGTTCAGTTTTTTCCCTCTTGGCTACTAGTCCCTTTATTTGGAATCAACTGAAGATTTTTCTCTAGGCCTGTCTTGAATTTCTGCTTGGTCTTTATGACCCATGTCTTCACTAGGATGACCAGTTGGATGCCATCTGCATAGATGTAGCATTCCCATCCTTGTTCTCTGATGAATTTCCCCAATGGTGGGTGGAAGATGTTGAACAGTATGGGTGACATGGCTGATCTCTGCGGTACTCCTATGTCTGCTTCCTTCCAGTTGCTTGTAGATCCCTGCCATTCTACTCTCGTTAGTCTTTTTGACATAAAAGGATTTTATCCATGCCATGACTTTTGCTTTGAGGCCTAATTCTCCGCATCTCAATTTTAGCAGTGTGTATTGGACTAGGTCAAAGGCTGCTGAGAGGTCCTGGAACCCCAGCATCACGTCCTCTCCTTTAGCATGATGTTTGAAAACCAAGACCTTACACCATGAACGGTGAGACCTTAGCTAGAACTTCAACAGAACGAGACTTGGGAGTGATCATCAGCGCAGACATGAAAACTGCTGATCATGTGGAGAAGGCTTCATCTAAGGCAAGACAGTTGTTAGGTTGCATCCGCAGGAGTTTCGTCAGCCGGAAGCCTGAAGTCATAATGCCATTATACAGAACCATGGTGAGACCTTATTTGGAATACTGTGTGCAATTCTGGAGGCCACACTACTGAAAAGATGTGCTGAGAGTAGAGTCAGTGCAACGGATGGCCACCAGGATGGTCTCGGGACTCAAGGATCTATCGTACGAGGAAAGGCTGAAAAATTTGTGGCTGTACTCACTCGAGGAACGTAGGGAGAGAGGAGACATGATTGAGACGTTTAAGTATATTACCGGCCGTATCGAGATGGAAGAAGAGATTCTCTTTCTCAAAGGACCCTCAGCCACAAGAGGGCATCCGCTCAAACTCAGGGGCGGGAAATTTCATGGCGACACCAGGAAATATTTCTTCACCGAGAGAGTGGATGATCCTTGAAACGAGCTCCCGGTGCAGGTGATCGAGGCAAACAGCATGCAAGAATTTAAGAGCAAATGGGATGCCCAGTGGGATCCCTTAGAGCAGGAGTGTCAAAGTCCCTCCTCGAGGGCCGCAATCCAGTCGGGTTTTCACGATTTCCCCAATGAATATGCATGAGATCTATTTGCATGTACTGATTTCATTGTATGCTAATAGATCTCATGCATATTCATTGGGGAAATCCTGAAAACCCGACTGGATTGCGGCCCTTGAGGACCGACTTTGACACCTGTGCCTTAGAGGGTTAAGCCAAGGGAACCTGTCACCAGGAGTGGGATTCCTAGGATAGTAGACTTGGGGGTGGGTCAGTAGAGTGGGCAGACCTGATGGGCTATGGCCCCCAAGACAACAGGATGACCTGGATATGGAAATAATCGAAGATATAGAAAATATCACCTTGCGTGGGGACACAGTATTGCTAGGTGACTTCAACATGCCTGATGTGGATTGGGTTACACTTACCTCTGCTTCCGGCAGCAGCAGGAGGCTATTAAACTCTATAAAAGGAGCAAGCCTCAGGCAACTGGTGTTGGAACCGACAAGGGATCAGGCAATACTGGACCTGATACTTACCAATGGAGAAAGTGTCACAGAGGTCTCGGTGGGCGACACATTGGCCTCCAGTGACCACAACATGGTATGGTTCAATATCAGGAAAGGTTTCACTAAATCTACTACACTAACCAAAGTCCTCAAATTCAAGGACACAAATTTCAAAGAAATGGGAGACTTCGTTCACCAGGCGCTACAAAGCCAAGAAGAAACCGATAACGTGGAAGACATGTGGTCGACTTTGAAAGCAACCATACAAGAAGCAACAAACCGCTATGTAAAATCAGTAAGTAAACGGCGAAGGAACAATAAGCCACAGTGGTTTACTGCGGAGATCTCAGACCTGATCAAGGAGAAGAAAAAAGCATTCATCTCTTACAAACAATCAGGGAAGCAGGACTCTAGAGCAGACTACCTGGCCAAATCAAAAGCCGTCAAAACAGCAGTCAGGGAGGCTAAATTCCTCATGGAGGAGTCTCTAGCAAAGAACATCCAGAAGGGAGATAAATCCTTCTTCAGGTATATCAGTGATAGAAGAAAAAACTCAGGCGGGATTGTACATCTTAGGAAACCAGACGGAGACTATGTGGAAAAGGATTCGGAAAAAGCCCAACTATTAAATGAATACTTCTGCTCAGTCTTCACCCGAGAAGCGCCAGGGCTCGGCCCTCAGCTACAGACAAGGGTTGGCTCAGTTGACCCGTTTAGTAACTTTGAGTTTACGCCCAGCAGTGTCTAAGGTGAGCTGTCAAAGCTCAAGGTTAACAAAGCAATGGGGCCGGACAACCTGCACCCCAGGGTGCTTAGGGAGCTGAGTGATGTCTTGGCGGAGCCACTGTCCGCGCTCTTCAACCTCTCCCTTAGTACAGGCAGCGTCCCGTTGGACTGGAGGACGGCTAACGTCATTCCACTCCACAAGAAAGGCTCAAAGATGGAGACAGCAAACTACAGACCAGTGAGTCTAACATCGATAGTGAGCAAACTAATGGAAACTCTAATCAAACACCAATTAGATAAGATCCTGGATGAGGAGAATCTACGGGATCCCCGACAACATGGATTTACTAAGGGGAGATCCTGCCAATCCAACCTGATCAGCTTCTTTGACTGGGTAACGGGGAAGCTGGATATTGGGGAGTCCCTGGACATCGTGTACCTGGACTTTAGCAAAGCATTCGATAGCGTACCACACCGCAAGTTACTGAGCAAGATGAGTTCTATAGGATTAGGTAACACATTGACGAAATGGGTTGGGAGCTGGCTTGGAGGTAGGCTCCAAAGGGTGGTAGTGAACGGCACCCCCTCCGAAATGACGGAGGTGATTAGTGGAGTACCACAGGGCTCAGTCTTGGGCCCAATCCTATTCAACATCTTTATAAGAGACTTGGCAGAAGGGCTTCGAGGTAAAATAACATTATTCGCCGATGACGCCAAACTGAGTAATGTAGTGGGCAAATGCACAAGAGACGAAGATTCAGTGCCAGACAAATTGATGCACGACCTACTCCTACTGGAGCGATGGTCTAGGATATGGTAACTCAACTTCAATGCCAAAAAATGCAAAGTTATGCACCTGGGCAGCCAGAATCCATGCAAGTCTTATACCCTTAATGGCGAGATCCTAGCAAAAACGGTAGCAGAACGAGACTTGGGGGTAATCGTCAGTGAGGACATGAAGTCTGCCAATCAAGTGGAGCAGGCTTCGTCCAAGGCAAGACAAATCATGGGCTGCATACGAAGGGGTTTCGTCAGTCGTAAGGCGGAAGTCATTATGCTATTGTATAGATCCATGGTGAGGCCCCACCTGGAATACTGTGTGCAATTCTGGAGGCCGCATTATCGCAAGGATGTGCTGAGACTGGAGTCGGTGCAAAGAATGGCCACCCGGATGGTCTCGGGACTCAAGGATCTACCATACGAAAAACGGCTTGACAAATTACAGCTATACTCGCTCGAGGAGCGCAGAGAGAGGGGGGACATGATCGAGACGTTCAAGTATCTTACGGGCCGCATCGAGGCGGAGGAAGATATCTTCTTTTTCAAGGGTCCCACGACAACAAGAGGGCATCTATTGAAAATCAGGGGCGGGAAACTACGAGGTGACACCAGGAAATTCTTTTTCACTGAAAGAGTGGTTGATCGCTGGAATAGTCTTCCACTACAGGTGATTGAGGCCAGCAGCGTGCCTGATTTTAAGGCCAAATGGGATCGGCACATGGGATCTATTCACAGGGCAAAGGTAGGTGAGGGACATTAAGGTGGGCAGACTAGATGGGCCGTGGGCCCTTATCTGCCGTCTATTTCTATGTTTCTATGTTTCTAAATGGCTTTCTTTCCCAGAAGCACAGTCCTTGCTACAAAGGCTCTTGGGCGTAGGAGTCCAACGTCTACCCCAGACAACGCCAGAAGTGAAGAATCAGAGGACAGGTCCAAAGCATGTGTCCCAAAGAGGCATGGGCTTCTGCGCACTTTGGGCAATTATGAGTAAAAATTTAAAGCTGCAAAACTACCTTCAATTGTAATTCCCAGTGAGTAACATTGGCAGACACCCTCTTGATGGTTTTCAGCACCTGTCGTACATGTTGGGCTGTCAAAGAACGCTGCAGGTCTTCCTCCCAGGAAGCC
Organism: Geotrypetes seraphini; assembly: GCF_902459505.1. Taxonomy (NCBI): domain Eukaryota; kingdom Metazoa; phylum Chordata; class Amphibia; order Gymnophiona; family Dermophiidae; genus Geotrypetes; species Geotrypetes seraphini. The sequence continues at coordinate 6,202,381 of NC_047086.1, read as the reverse complement.
GCCAAAATATCTAGATTAGGTCCCGGAGGCCCAGTAAATGAAATTTAAGAGGGATCATCTGTTGAGCTGAGAGACTAAAGAGCTCAGAGAGTGCTTCACGACTGTCCTCCGTGAGATGTTCAACTGGCAGAGACTGAACATAATATCGTATCATAGAAACATAGAAACATAGAAAAAAGCAGCAGAAAAGGGCTATAGCCCACCAAGTCTGCCCATTCCAAGTATCCCCTCCCCTGAATTTACTCCCTTAAAGATCCTAAGTGAGTATCCCATTTTCTCTTAAAATCCGTCACGCTGCTGGCCGTTATCACCTGGAGTGGGAGTCTGTTCCAATGATCCACTACTCTTTCGGTGAAGAAGTACTTCCTGGAGTCGCCATGAAACTTTCCTCCCCTGATTTTCAGCGGATGCCCTCTGGTGGTCAAGGGTCCCATGAGCCAGAAGATATCATCTTCTGACTCGATGTGTCCCGTGATGTACTTATATGTTTCAATCATATCTCCCCGTTCTCTTCTTTCCTCAAGTGAGTACAGCCGCAATTTTTTAAATCTTTCTTCATACGTGAGATCCTTGAGCCCCAAGACCATCCTGGTGGCCGTTCGCTGAACCGACTCGATCCTCAGCACGTCCTTTCAGTAGTGTGGTCTCCAAAACTGAACACAGTACTCCAAGTGAGGCCTCACCATGGCTCTGTACAACGGCATCATAACTTCAGGTCTCCTGCTGACGAAACCTCTGCGGATACACCCCATCATTTGTCTTGCCCTGGAGGAAGCCTTCTCCACTTGATTGGCAACCTTCATGTCCTCACTAATGATCACCCCTAGGTTGCGTTCCGCCGTGGTCCTAACCAAGGTCTCACCATTTAGTACATAAGTTCTACGCGGGTTTCTCTTACCCAGATGCATTATCTTGCATTTTTTAGCATTGAAGCCTAGCTGCCAAGTAGTTGACCATTGTTCCAGCAACAGTAGGTCGTGTGTCATATTATCAGGTAATAAGCTTTTGCCTACTATGTTGCAAAGTTTGGCGTCGTCGGCGAACAGTGATACCCTTCCTCTAAGTCCTTGCGTCATATCTCTTATGAATAAGTTAAATAGAATCGGGCCCAGGACCGAGCCCTGCGGCACTCCACTGATCACGTCCGATGCTTCGGATGGGGTACCGTTCACCACCACCTTCTGAAGTCTACCGCTCAGCCAATCCCCAACCCATGTAGTTAGAGTGTCTCCTAATTCTATCGATTTCAGCTTGTTCAGTAATCTTCGATGAGGGACGCTATCAAATGCTTTACTGAAGTCCAAATATACCATGTCCAGTGACTCTCCGGCGTCCAGTTGTCTAGTAACCCAGTCAAAAAAGCTAATCAGATTAGATTGGCAGGATCTGCCCTGGGTGAACCCGTGTTGGTGTGGATCACGCAGTTTTTCTTCGTCTAGGATTGTGTCAAGATTCTGTTTGATCAGTGTTTCCATGAGTTTACACACTATAGACGTGAGACTCACTGGTCTGTAGTTTGCTGTCTCTGTCCTGCAGCCCTTTTTGTGGAGTGGGATTACGTTGGCGGTTTTCCAGTCCAAGGGGACCCTTCCTGTGCTTAGGGAAAGATTGAAAAGAACAGATAATGGTTCTGCCAGGACTTCCCTTAACTCCCTGAGCATTCTGGGGTGTAGGTTATCCGGTCTCATGGCTTTGTTTACCTTGAGTCTTGATAGTTCGTCATAGACGCTACTGGGCGTAAATTCAAAATCTTGAAACGGGTCTTTCTGGTTATCTCCCGTCTGCAGCTGTGGACCAGCTCCCGGCGCTTCGCGGGTGAACACTGAACAGAAGTATTTGTTTAGTAGTTCTGCCTTCTCAGAATCTGATTCCGCAAAGTTATCGTCCGATTGCTTCAGGCGTACTATCCCATCTTTGTTTCTTTTCCTGTCACTAATATAGCTGAAGAAAGATTTATCCCCTTTCTTAATTTTCCGTGCTAGCTCTTCCTCCATTCGGAGTTTGGCTTCTCTGACTGCTGTTTTGACAGCTTTAGATCTGTCTAGATAGTCCTCTTTCGCCCCATCTCTGCCTAAATGTTTGTAGGTGATAAATGCATTTTTTTTTCTGTTTAACTAGGTCTGAAATTTCTTTACTGAACCATTGGGGTCTTTTGTTTCTCCTGCGTTTACTTACTGTCTTTATGTATCGGTCTGTTGCTTCGTGTAGGATGGACTTCAGAGACGACCACATATCCTCCACATTGTCAGATATTGCTTGTTTATGTAGCTCCTGATGGACAAAATCTCCCATGCGGTTGAAGTCTGTGCCTCTAAAGTTGAGAACCCTTAGAAACATAGAAACATAGAAACATAGAAAAATGACGGCAGATAAGGGCCATATAGCCCATCAAGTCTGCCCACACTATTTACCCACCCTCTTAGGTCTTCTGACCTCTTAAGTATAATTGTAATTATACTGTCACTCTACTGACCTGCTCATTGTAATTATACCGTCACTCTACTGACCCGCTTATTCAAGTCCTAGTGACCCTATCCTTGGCATGACCTCGTAGGGATCCCACATGGGTATCCCATTTGTTCTTGAAGTCTGGGATGCTGCGTGCCTCGACCACCTGCACTGGAAGCTTGTTCCAATGCTCGATCACTCTCTCCGTGAAGAAGTACTTCCTGACGTCTCCACGAAACTTCCCTCCCCTGAGCTTGAGCGGATGTCCTCTTGTGGTCGAGGGTCCCCTGAGAAGAAAGATATCATCTTCCACCTCTACCCGTCCCGTGATGTACTTAAATGTCTCAATCATGTCTCCCCTCTCCCTACGCTCCTCGAGAGTGTAGAGCTGCAATTTGCTCAGTCTTTCCTCGTACGGGAGACCCTTTAGCCCCGAGACCATCCTGGTGGCCATCCGCTGAACCGATTCAATTCTGAGCACATCCTTACGGTAATGTGGCCTCCAGAATTGCACACAGTACTCCAGATGAGGTCTCACCATGGCTCTATACAATGGCATCATGACTTCAGGTTTCCTGTTGACGAAGCTTCTCTTGATGCTGTGTTTGTCTTAGGGAAACCTTTCTTGAGGTTGAGCCATACCATATTATGGTCGCTGGAGGCCAGTGTGTCTCCTACTGAGACTTCCGTGACGCTATCTCCGTTGGTGAGAACTAGGTCTAGTAACGCCTGGTCCCTGGTGGGCTCCAATACCAATTGCTTGAGACGTGCACCCTTTATGGAGGTTAATATTCTTTTGCTGCTACCCGTAGTCGCGGAGAGTGTGTTCCAATCTGCATCTGGCATGTTGAAGTCTCCTAGCATTACTGTGTCCCCGCGCAGTGTGATGTTCTCTATATCCTCGATTAATTCCATGTCTTTGTCCTCCTGTTGCCTGGGAGGTCTATATATCACCCCAAGGTATAGGCATTTTTCATTCCCTCTGGCCAGGTTCACCCAGAGGGATTCCCCGGTGTATCTAACATCTGTGATTCTGGTGGTTTTGATGCTTTCCTTAGTGTATAGCGCTACTCCTCCTCCCAATTTACCCTCTCGGTCGCAACGAAGTAGGTTGTACCCTGGTATAACCATATCCCACCCATGCGATTCCGTGAACCAGGTTTCGGATATCGCTATCACGTCAAGATCGGCGTTTGTTATCTCAGTCTCTAATGCTAGAATTTTATTGCCCAAGCTGTGTGCATTAACATACATAGCCCTCCATATCTGTGAAGAGATTCCTTTACGAGCTAGTGTGGCTCCTAAATGATCTGTGATATTTCTCCCTGAATTATTGTGGATATCATTGATACTTACCTTAGACTTGGTAGTGTGAGTGCGACTTGCCTCCTCAGGGTGGTTTCTTACTGTTCTGGGATATAAGTATGTACCCTCCCCCAACTTACCTAATTTAAAGCCCTATGGAGTAGGTGGGCCAATCGATGTCCAAATACGTTTCTACCTCTTCTGGTTAGGTGGAGTCCGTCTGGTCCTTGTAGTCCCTGGAGCGTCTCGCCGTGGTTTAGGAATATAATAAGCAAATAAAATAAAATCTGTTTTAATAATAATTTATTCTTATATACCGCCAAACCATCAGTTCAAGGCAGTTCACAGCAAGAAGACGCTGTACAAACAGTGAATTACATACATGGCAATTAAGTCACATATTTATCAAACAGGTAAGTTTTAAGAATTGTTCTGAATAAATAGTAAGACTGAGCTTGGGGAATAAGAGCATTCCTACATGAATTCATTGCACTAGCCTGGAATGCAAAAGTTTTCCCTACGAATCTCTTGCTGCGACATGCTTTTACCGATGAGAAGATAAACCAATAGATTTTTTGTGGATTCTTATTTGAATTATAAAATTCAAAGTGGGAAAAGAGGTAGGTTGGAGTCAATCCAAATAAAACTTTAAAACAGATACAGCCAAATTTAAACAAAATTCTAGCCGCAAATGGCAACCAATGGAGCTTTAGATAATAGGGGCTTACATGGTCATATAACAGACTGCTGTATTCTGAATCTATTAAGAGTTTTTTTAAAATAAGATTCCAGATAAACAATATTGCAGTAGTCCAGAATAGACAAAAATCGATGACTGAACCAGTAACCTAAAAGACGTTAAATCAAAAGATTTTTTAATAGTACAAAGCTTCCATAGTACATAAAGCATTTTTTAATCAGTAGATCAGTATGGTCGAATATTTTGACCATTTACTCCTACCTGTATGTTCCGTGATCCGAATGTCCATGGCAGGCAGGAATGCGCATGCGCGCTTACAGTTCTATGAGCTTGGGAGGAAAAACGGCACCACACTCACATACCCCAAGGATGTTCTCACCGAAGTAATTTTTAAGTTCAGCGGTAAGTTATGGCCAGTTATTTTTAAGTTCAAAGCCACCGCCGCGGCTCCTCTCACGAGCCGCACCTGCGTCGGAGAAGGCTTCCGACACAGGCGGGGATCAAGAGAGGAACCGCGGCGGCAGCTTTAAACTTAAAAATACCTCAGACACAGAACTAAACGGTGGGCAACAGAACATCAGGAATTTCTTGCGATCCCGGCTGCTCCTCACACACACTAGCCCGCAAAACAGTTTCCCACGCACCCAAGCACCCTCTAAGCACGGGCCTCCCTGCTCTTCAGCTCCTCCAGGCAGCGGCAGACCTATCCACAGCCAGGGAGCACTGTAAGGCCCTCTGCTGCTCTTCTGTCTGCCCTCCTCTTCTAAACAGCCAGATGCTGGACAGAGGGAGCAGGTAAGTGGAGCTGCAGTAGAGGAGGAGCAGGAAAGAGGTGCTGCTGGACAGGGGGGAGGTAACAGGCAGGGAGGCCTACTGCTGGACAGAGGGAGCAGGGAAGAGGTGCTGTTAGACAGGGGGGAGGGAAGGTAACAGGAAGGGAGGCCTATTGCTGGACAGGGGGAGCAGGGAAGAGGTGCTGTTAGACAGGGGGGAGGGAAGATAACAGGAAGGGAGGCCTACTGCTGGACAGGGGAGCAGGGAAGAGGTGCTGTTAGATAGGGGGAAGGTAACGGGAAGGGAGGCCTACTGCTGGACAGGGGGAGCAGGGAAGAGGTGCTGTTAGACAGGGGGAGGGAAGGTAACAGGAAGGGAGGCCTACTGCTGGACAGGGGGAGCAGGGAAGAGGTGCTGTTAGACAGGGGGGGGAAGGTAACAGGAAGGGAGGCCTACTGCTGGACAGGGGGAGCAGGGAAGAGGTGCTATTAGATAGGAGGGGAAGGAAACAGAAAGGGAGGCCTACTGCTGGACAGGGGAAGCAGGGAAGAGGTGCTGTTAGACAGGGGGGGAAGGTAACAGAAAGGGAGGCCTACTGCTGGACAGGGGAAGCAGGGAAGAGGTGCTGTTAGACAGGAGGGGAAAGTAACAGGAAGGGAGGCCTACTGCTGGACAGGGGGGGGAAGGTAACAGAAAGGGAGGCCTACTGCTGGACAGGGGAAGCAGGGAAGAGGTGCTGTTAGACAGGAGGGGAAAGTAACAGGAAGGGAGGCCTACTGCTGGACAGGGGGGGGAAGGTAACAGAAAGGGAGGCCTACTGCTGGACAGGGGGAGCAGGGAAGAGGTGCTGTTAGACAGGGGGGGGAGGTAACAGAAAGGGAGGCCTACTGCTGGACAGGGGAAGCAGGGAAGAGGTGCTGTTAGACAGGAGGGGAAAGTAACAGGAAGGGAGGCCTACTGCTGGACAGGGGGGGGAAGGTAACAGAAAGGGAGGCCTACTGCTGGACAGGGGGAGCAGGGAAGAGGTGCTGTTAGACAGGGGGGGGAGGTAACAGGAAGGGAGGCCTACTGCTGGACAGGGGGGGGAAGGTAACAGAAAGGGAGGCCTACTGCTGGACAGGGGGAGCAGGGAAGAGGTGCTGTTAGACAGGGGGGGGAGGTAACAGAAAGGGAGGCCTACTGCTGGACAGGGGAAGCAGGGAAGAGGTGCTGTTAGACAGGAGGGGAAAGTAACAGGAAGGGAGGCCTACTGCTGGACAGGGGGGGGAAGGTAACAGAAAGGGAGGCCTACTGCTGGACAGGGGGAGCAGGGAAGAGGTGCTGTTAGACAGGGGGGGGAGGTAACAGAAAGGGAGGCCTACTGCTGGACAGGGGAAGCAGGGAAGAGGTGCTGTTAGACAGGGGGGGAAGGTAACAGAAAGGGAGGCCTACTGCTGGACAGGGGAAGCAGGGAAGAGGTGCTGTTAGACAGGGGGGAAGGTAACAGGAAGGGAGGCCTACTGCTGGACAGGGGGGGGAAGGTAACAGAAAGGGAGGCCTACTGCTGGACAGGGGAAGCAGGGAAGAGGTGCTGTTAGACAGGGGGGGAAGGTAACAGAAAGGGAGGCCTACTGCTGGACAGGGGGAGCAGGGAAGAGGTGCTATTAGATAGGAGGGGAAGGTAACAGAAAGGGAGGCCTACTGCTGGACAGGGGGAGCAGGGAAGAGGTGCTGTTAGACAGGGGGGGGGAAGGTAACAGGAAGGGAGGCCTACTGCTGGACAGGGGGAGCAGGGAAGAGGTGCTGTTAGACAGGAGGGGGAAGGTAACAGGAAGGGAGGCCTACTGCTGGACAGGGGGAGCAGGGAAGAGGTGCTGTTAGACAGGGGGGGAAGGTAACAGGAAGGGAGGCCTACTGCTGGACAGGGGGAGCAGGGAAGAGGTGCTGTTAGACAGGGGGGGAAGGTAACAGGAAGGGAGGCCTACTGCTGGACAGGGGGAGCAGGGAAGAGGTGCTGTTAGACAGGGGGGGAAGGTAACAGGAAGGGAGGCCTACTGCTGGACAGGGGGAGCAGGGAAGAGGTGCTATTAGATAGGAGGGGAAGGTAACAGAAAGGGAGGCCTACTGCTGGACAGGGGGAGCAGGGAAGAGGTGCTGTTAGACAGGGGGGGGGGGAAGGTAACAGGAAGGGAGGCCTACTGCTGGACAGGGGGAGCAGGGAAGAGGTGCTGTTAGACAGGAGGGGGAAGGTAACAGGAAGGGAGGCCTACTGCTGGACAGGGGGAGCAGGGAAGAGGTGCTGTTAGACAGGGGGGGAAGGTAACAGGAAGGGAGGCCTACTGCTGGACAGGGGGAGCAGGGAAGAGGTGCTGTTAGACAGGGGGGGAAGGTAACAGGAAGGGAGGCCTACTGCTGGACAGGGGGAGCAGGGAAGAGGTGCTGTTAGACAGGGGGGGAAGGTAACAGGAAGGGAGGCCTACTGCTGGACAGGGGGAGCAGGGAAGAGGTGCTGTTAGACAGGGGGGGAAGGTAACAGGAAGGGAGGCCTACTGCTGGACAGGGGCAAGGGGGAGGTAAAAGGAAGGGAGAAGGGCTACTGCTGGACAGGGGGAGCAGGCAAGGGGTGATAGTGGACAGCCGAGGAAAGAGAGAGATAGAAAGAAAGAAAGACAGACAGACAGACAGACAGAAAGCATCCAAGGAGAAAAAAAAGAAATACAGAGACACACATCTATTCTAGCACCCGTTAATGTAACAGGCTTAAAGACTAGTAATAATAGAACAGTTTATATATCGCAGGACCTTGAAGTTCTATGCGGTTTACAATAATTAAAAGATGCTACAAATTGAGTGGATTTAACAAAGTTAAAAACTAGTGATTAACAGCTCTAGGGATCAGTTATTGTGGGATGAGGTTAGTTGCCTAAGTACTTTAGGAACAGATATGTTTTTAGGCGTTTCCTAAATTCCCCATAAGTAGCAGATGTAAGAAATTGTTCTAAATGGAGTTCATTTTCATTGAGATCTTATCAGGTACTTGTGTGCCCTGGATTGGCCACTGTTGGGAACAGGATACTGGACTTAAAGGACCTTCGGTCTGTCCCAGTATGGTAATGCTTTCCTTTTAGTGAAAAAGACAGAATTCATAGAAAGCTGCACTTCTCCTTCATGTCCACCAAGTGGCAGTATACAGCCACTCTCAGTTCAACCTGGAACCTGGCTCAAAGGCTGATCTCAGCATATCTGAAAGGGAGAAAAGTCAGAATCCTCAGAAGGGACAAACATTTCCAGACTCAAGGCAAAGGATGGAGCACTGTCGCACAGTTAAACACCACAGTTTCAATGTTATTTACCAGGGACTACATAGAACTTCAGTGTTTTTGGAAAACAAGAGAATTTGTAATGAGTGAATATTTGTATTTATTTATTCCATTTTCTATACCGTTCTCCCAGGGGAGCTCAGAACGGTTTACATGCATTTATTCAGGTAATCTATCTAATGTACCTGGGACAATGGGGGGATTAAGTGACTTGTCCAAGGTCACAAGGAGCAGCGTGGGTTTGAACCCACAACCTCAGGGTGCTGAGGCTGTAGCTTTAACCACTGCGCCATATGAAATTTTGAAGGAACTATATAGTAGCCACAGATATTGTTTATTGTGAGCTTCTATACTGCTACTTATGACTGGGGAGTCAATTCAGAGTGGTTTGCATGAGCTTCTGTAAAGGTGTTACAACACAGAGTTATTAAGACCGGCATAATTATGGCATAATCATCCTACTTATGTTACTGGCACATCAATCGTCCTATCTATATTCACATCTAATATAAGAACATAAGAATTGCCGCTGCTGGATCAGACCAGTGGTCCATCGTGCCCAGCAGTCCGCTCACGCAGCGACCCCCGGGTCAGAGACCAGTGCTCTAAAATGAGTCCAGCCTCACCTGTGTACCTCCCAGTTTATCAGGAATTTGTCCAGCTTAGTCTTGAAACCCTGGAGGGTGTTTTCCCCTACAACAGACTCCAGAAGAGTGTTCCAGCTCTCCACCACTCTCTCTGTGAAGAAGAACTTCCTTATGTTTGTATGGAATCTATCCCCTTTCAACTTTAGAGAGTGTCCTCTCGTTCTCCCTACCTTGGAGAGTGTGAACAGTCTGTCTTTATCTACTAAGTCTATTCCCTTTGCCATAAATTTATCTTCTAAAATGTAAATGTAACATCACTGAAAATGTATCGTCCTAAATGTAAGTGTAACATTACTTAAATTGTAACTTCACTTTAAATGGACAGTCTCTTCATTTGTTAACCGCATAGAACTTCCATGGTAATGCGGTATACAAGAATAAAGTTATTATTATTTTGAATGTTTCGATCATGTCTCCTCTCTGTCTCCTCTTTTCAAGGGAGAAGAGACCCAGTTTCTCTAATCTCTCTATGTACGGCAACTCCTCCAGCCCCTTAACCATTTAAGTCGCTCTTCTCTGGACCCTTTCGAGTAGTACCATGCCTTTCTTCATGTACGGCGACCAGCACTGGACATAGTACTCCAGGTGAGGGCGCACCATGGCCTGGTACAACGGCATGATAACCTTCTCTGATCTGTTTGTGATCCCCTTCTTTATCATTCCTAGCATTCTGTTTGCCCTTTTTGCCGCCACCACACATTGCATGGATGGCTTCATCGACTTGTCAATCAGAACTCCCAAGTCTGCGAGGTCTCCCCAAGTACCGCCCCAGACATCCTGTATTCGTGCATGAGATTTTTGTTACTGACATGCATCACTTTGCACTTATCCATGTTGAATCTCATTTGCCATGTCGTTGCCCATTTCTCGAGTTTGATTATGTTTCTTTGTAGATCTTCGCAATCCTCCTGTGTCTTCACTACTCTGAATAACTTTGTATCATTTGCAAATTTAATCACCTCACTCATACCAATGTCCAGATCGTTTATAAAGATGTTGAAGAGCACGGGTCCAAGCACCGAGCCCTGCGGCACCCCACTGGTGACACTCTTCCAGTCCAAGTATTATCAATTTACCCCCCACTCTCTGTTTCCTACGCTCCAGCCAGTTTTTAATCCATGTGAGTATTTCACCCTCGATTACATGGCTCGCAATTTTCTGAAGTAGTCATTCATGCGGAACCTTGTCGAACGCCTTCTGAAAATCCAGATATACAATGTCAACTGGGTCGCCCTTGTCTATCCGCCTATTTACTCCCTCAAAGAAGTGCAGCAAGTTCGTCAGGCAAGATCTGCCTTTGCTGAAAACGTGCTGGCTGGTCCTCATTAAACTGTGTTCATCAAGGTGATCAATGATGCGGTCCTTTATCAGCGCCTCTACCATCTTTCCCGGTACTGAGGTCAGACTCACCGGTCTGTAGTTTCCCAGATCTCCCCTCGAACCCTTTTTGAAGATCGGTGTAACATTCGCCACCTTCCAGTCTTCCGGAATCTTTCCTGATTTGATCGACAGATTGGCTGTTAGTTGAAGCAGTTTAGCTACAGTCCCTTTCAGTTCCTTGATGACCCTCGGATGGATGCCATCCAGTCCTGGGGATTTATCACTCTTAAGCCTATCAACCTGCCTGCATACCTCTTCTAGACTGACCATCAACCCTGTCAATTTCCCGTCTTCGTTTCCTCCATATAGCCTGATGGGTTCCGGTATGTTGTGTTGGTCCTCTTCAGTAAATACAGACGAAAAAAAAATGTGTACAATTGGTCTGCAATTTCTTTATCCTCCTTTAGCACTCCCTTTATGCCATGGTCATCCAATGGTCCCACCGCTTCCTTCGTGGGTTGTTTCCCCTTAATATATCGAAAGAACGGCTTGAAGTTTTTCGCCCCCTTGGCTATTTTTTCCTCGTAGTCTCTTTCAGCCCCTCGTAGTCTCTTTTAGCCCCTTTACACACCTCCTAAGGAGTTGACCTATTTAACGAAATATAGTCTATATACAAGTAACTGTATCATTGTTTTATGTTTATCTTTGAAGTATTATCTTCCTCAGAGTCTAGTTTGCTGGGCTTTAGCCCTTGGTTTATTTATGTCCTTTTGTGTTCTTCCTATCGAGTTCCTGATATTTTTTTTTTGGGGGGGGGACTAGCCAACTGTCTGCTCTATGTTGTTTTATTGGCTAAAGTAGTCTATGAAGAGGATGGTCTTTATCCCTTTCTTTAACTTTCTGGTGTCTTTTTCTAGTTTTAGTTCCTTCGGAAGGGCATTCATAGAAACATAGAAACATAGAAGATGACGGCAGAAAAGGGCTACAGCCCATCAAGTCTGCCCAATCTGCTTACCCACCCCCTGTCTATGCCCTAATGACCCAATTTCCTTATCTTGACCCTCGTAGGGATCCCACATGGGTATCCCATTTATTCTTAAAGTCTGGCACGCTGTCTGCCTCGATCACCTGCACTGGAAGCTTGTTCCAATGATCAACCACTCTCTCTGTGAAGAAATACTTTCTGGTGTCGCCATGAAATTTTCCGCCCCTGAGTTTGAGCGGGTGCCCTTTTGTGGCTGAGGATCCCTTGAGAAAGAAAATATCATCTTCCACTTCGACACGTCCCGTGAGGTACTTAAATGTTTCGATCATGTCTCCCTTCTCCCTACGTTCCTCGAGAGTGTAGAGCTGCAATTTTTTCAGTCTCTCTTCGTACGAGAGACCCTTGAGCCCCGAGATCATCCTGGTGGCCGTCCGCTGAACCGATTCAATTCTGCGCACATCTTTGCTGTAATGTGGCCTCCAGAATTGCACACAGTACTCCAGATGAGGTCTCACCATGGCCCTGTACAACGGCATTATGACTTCAGGCTTTCGGCTGACGAAACTTCTGTTGATACAACCCAATATCTGCCTTGCCTTAGATGAAGCCTTCTCCACTTGATTGGCAGTTTTCATATCTGCACTGATGATTACTCCTAAATCTCATTCTGCTGAAGTCCTAGTTAAAGTTTCTCCGTTCAAGAAGTACGTCCTACATGGATTTCCGCTTCCAAGGCGCATGACCTTACATTTCTTAGCATTGAAGCCTAGCCGCCAGGTTGAGGACCAACTTCCCAATGTAAGCAGGTCCTGTGTCATATAATTCTGTAAACTGCATTCACTTACTATATTACATAGTTTGGCGTCATCGGCGAATAGTGTTATTTTACCTTGAAGCCCTTGAGTCAGATCCCCTATGAATATGTTGAAAAGGAGTGGACCCAGGACCGAGCCCTGCGGCACTCCACTGGTCACCTCCGATGTTTTAGAGAGGGTACCATTAACCACCACCCTCTGAAGTCTGCCACTCAGCCAATCATTGACCCATGCAGTTAGTGTCTCTCCTAACCCCATCGATTCCATCTTGCTTAGCAGCCTGCGGTGTGAGACACTGTCAAAAGCTTTACTGAAGTCCAGGTACACGACGTCCAAAGACTCTCCCAAGTCCAACTTTCTTGTTACCCAGTCAAAGAAGCTGATGAGATTGGATTGGCAGGACCTACCCTTGGTGAATCCATGCTGACTGGGATCCCGAAGATTCCCTTCATTCAAGATCGTGTCCAATTTGCTTTTAATTAGTGTTTCCATGAGTTTGCACACTATTGATGTGAGACTCACCGGTCTATAATTCGCAGCCTCTGCCCTGCAACCCTTTTTATGCAGAGGAACGACATTAGCTAATTTCCAGTCCAGGGGAACTTTCCCCTTACTTACCTTGGAGCCATCACCAAGTACATACTATTCCAGACGCTTTTGTATTTGATGTCTCTGAAGGAGTTAATTTCCAGCAGGTGATTTTGGCTCGAGTGTAGTGCCTATGGTGTTGTGTGCTGATGTAATCTGGCCGCTAGATATTGTGGTTCAGAGAAATACATGATTTTGTGCGTCGGCAGTAGGATTTTGAATTTCACTCTGCTTTCAGTCGGAAGCCAGTGTAGTTCTTTCAGTAGCAGGGTGGCACTCATATGCCTCAATTTGCCCAGCAGAAATCTTGCTGCTGCGTTTTATACCATTTGAATCTGTTTAATCATGTATTTTGGAACACCCAGTAGGATTGCGTTGTAGTAGTAAAAAATTGACAGTACCAGGGTTGTTATTACGTTGGACATTGCTTGGTGGATAAGGTAGGGTTTGAGTCCTCTGACCCAGTAGAGTTTGCCATATGCATTTTTCACAATGCTTTGATCTGTGTTATGTCTAGGTTTGGGTTCAACCATACTCCTAGATTTCTCACCCCATCCATTTTATGGTAAAAACGGATAGCGTAACATAACGTAACAATTAGCTTATATACCGCAGGACCGTGAAATTTTATGTGGTTTACCAAAAGTAAGATATACAATTGAATGAAAGAAATTAGTTAGCCAAATATTTGACAAATAAGTATGTTTTTAGATGCCTTCTAAATTCCAAGTAAGAACTGGAGGACGCAATTGATCCAAATCCTTACCCCATAGAGCCACCTTGTAAGACAAAAGATGGTGATTTTTTTTAAGTTGACAACCTTTTATGGGCAGAAAGTCAAAATTCAGATGCGAACTTCTATGTTTATTAATAACAAAAGAAAAAAGATCAGTTAAATATTTAGGGATAAGATCAAACAAAACCTTGTAACAAAAACAACCAAACTTAAACTTCACCTGGGCCTTCACTGTCAACCAGAGTAATTCCTGAAAAAAAGGTGTTATATGGTCATATTTCTTCAGTCCAAAAATTAATCTGACCACAGCATTTTGAATTACGCCTAGTCACTGCATATTTCTCTGAGATACTGCTAGATAAGCAATATTGCAGTAATCAAGTTGACTAAGTATAAGGGATTGCACTAAGAGTCTGAACAATGAGACATCAAAGTAAGCCTTAATGGATCGAAGCTTCCAAAGGGTAAAATAATCCCTTCATAACCAAAGAGTCTACCTGAATCCTCATGGTCAGGCCCTGATCCAATATCACACCCAATATCTTAATGGTTGACTGAATAGGATAGCTATGTTTATTTATAATCAAAGAACGTAGCTAGTTTTAAGAAAGGTTTGGACAAATTCCTGGAGGAAAAGTCTATAGTCTGTTATTAAGACATGGGGGAAGCCACTGCTTGCCCTGGATCGGTAACATAGAATGTTGCTACTCTTTGGGATTCTGGAATCTTGCTATTCCTTGGAATTCTGTATGGAATGTTGCTACTCCATGGGTTTTGACCAGGTACTAGGGACCTGGATTGGCCACCATGAGAACGGGATTCTGGGATTGATGGACCATTGGTCTGACCTAGTAAGGCTATTCTTATGTTCTTATGGTATTGCCGTTCAATGTTGGTATCTTGGGCTATTTTCGCCCCATGTGTTAATTAGTAATAGTTTCGTTTTCTCCTTGGGGGCTACTACTCCATTTGTTTGGAGCCATCCGAAGATTTTCCCCCGGCACGTTTCGATCTTTTGTTTAGTTTTCACATTTTGCTTCTTTAGTGGAATGATCAGTTGGATGTCATCTGCGTAGATGTAGCATTCCTACCCCCGTTTTCTGATCAAATTCCCCAGCGGTTGGATGAAGATAACGAAGAGCATAGGTGACATGGTTGATCCCTGCAGTATTCCTAGGCCCATTTCTTTCCAGTTGCTTGTATTCCCCTGCCATTCCACCCTCGTTAGTCTTTTTTGTAAGAAAGAATTCTATCCAACCATGACAATATAAGTTTCAAGTTTCAAGTTTATTCAATCTTTTGATGGATCGCCTATAACAGTTTCTAAGCGATGTACATAATATAATACAAAGAAATAAGAAACTTAACAAAATAGCTATATTAACATAACATAAAAACATTTAAAACTTACTTGGGGGGAAAGGGAAAAAATAAAAGTTACAATTTCGGGTTTCGTAAGAATAAGGGGAAAGAACAAGAGGTAGGGTAAAAGAGGTAGTACAAGGTGGCTCAAGCACACTTCATAAGCAATAAAACCAAAACCAAAACCAAAAGTTACAATTTCGGGTTTCATAAGAATAAGGGGAAAGAACAAGAGGTAGGGTAAAAGAGGTAGTACAAGGTGGCTCAAGCACACTTCATAAGCAATAAAACCAAAACATAAGAAATTTAAAAGAACTGTTAAAAATCAAAGGCATCTTTAAATAAATATGTTTTTAAAAGTTTTTTAAATGTTGTAATATTTTTTTCTATTCTAATAAATTGAGGGAGTTTATTCCACCTTTGTGGACCAGCGACAGTAAATATATCTGCTCTTCTAGTGCCTATGATTTTTAGAGATGGAACAGCTAATAAGCATTGATCAGTAGAGCGAAGAGATCGATGAGGTTTGTATGGGATTAGAGATTTGGAGATGAATTGCGGTTCATTGGATGTTAGAGTTTTGAAAATTAGGAGCATTAGTTTAAAAAAGATCCTATGATTTACTGGTAACCAGTGTGCATCTATCAGTAGTGGAGACACATGGTCAAATTTTTTAGAATTATAAATTAATTTTATTGCTGTATTTTGAATTATTTGTATTCTTCTTATTTCTTTTTGTGTGATATTTAAGAATAGGGCATTACAGTAATCAATTTTCGCTATTATAAATGAATGGATTAGAACTTGTACAAAACCATTTTAAACCCATCTCCATTAACCGCTGTTATCATATTCTCTGGCAATGAGTTCCAGAGCTTAACTATTCACTGAGTAAAAATAATATTTCTTTTAAAAAAATATTTCCATGTAAGTTCATCGAGTGTCCCCTAGTCTTTGTAATTTTTGACGGAGTGAAAAATCGATTCACTTGTACCCGTTCTACTCCACTCAGGATTTTGTAGATTTCAATCACATCTCCCCTCAGCCGTCTCTTTTCCAAGCTGATGAGCCCTAACCTTTTTAGTCTTTCCTCATACGAGAGGAGTTCCAACCCCTTTACCATCTTGGTTGCTCTTCTTTGAACCTTTTCTAGTGCCACTATAGAGGAGAGTGTGGCATAATGGTTAGAGCTACAGCCTCAGGACCCTGAGGTTGTAGGTTCAAACCCCTCACTTCTCCCTGTGACCCTGGGCAAATCACTTAATCCTCCACTGACCCAGGTACATTAGATAGATTGTGAGCCCATCGGGACAGATAGGGAAAATGCTTGAAGTACCTGTATGTAAACCGCTTTGAGTGTAGTTGTATAACTACAAAAAGGCTGTACAGTAGAATCTCAGTTATCTGGCACCCATGGGGATTGGTGGATGCCAGATAATTGTAGTTTCTGTTTATTTGAAAGTTATTGTAAAAATAGTATTGTTTCCCTTCCCACCTCACTCTATCATCCCCCTGCCCACACTTGTAGGTCCAACATCTTCCTCCCTTCTTTCTTGGTCACTTTCTCTTTCCCCTTCTCCCCCTACTCCCTCCCTCCCTTATCCAAAGCAGCAGAGCCGGTCCTGACAACCTCCTCCATCCCTCCTTTCCCAAAGGAGTAGAGCTGGTCCTGACAACCCCCCTCCTCCCCTCCCTTGGAAGTGAAGCGGCAGAGGAAATGGACTGCCAAGGCTTGTCAGAAGTTGCATTTACCGGCGCTTCCTCTATTCGCCACCTGCCGCTATATCATTGGGTGAGAGAAGGAAGAGGGAAGGAGGGGGGTGTCAGGACCAGTTCTGCTGCTTCGGGAATAGGGGGAGGGAAGAGGTTGTCAGGACTGGTTCTACTGCTTTGGGAAAGGAGGGAGGATGAGATTGTCAGGACTGGTTCTACTGCTTTGGGATTGAGAGAGAGAGGAGGTTGTCAGAACCGGCTCTACTTCTTTGGGAACAGAGGAAGGGGGTTGTCAGGACTGGCTCTGCTGCTTTGGGAATGGGAGGGAGGGAGATTGGTGGCTGTCCTAATGCTCCAGGATCTGGAGGGAGTAACATTGGTATAAACTGACCAGATACTTGTTTATAGCTGGTCTATCAAATTATAAATAAACTTGGAAACTTGGTTGCCATGATACTTTGGGAGCTAGAGGGAGGGAGATTTGTGGCTGCTGCGGATGCCTCTGGGGCTGGAGGGAGGGAGGGGAGGTCATTGGATCAGGAGCACCACTTTGGATGTTGTCTTAGAAGAACTGGAGACAATTTTTTTGCCGATAATGTTTTTGCCAGTTGATTGAGAGTGTTGGTTAATTGAATGCCGGTTAGCTGAGATTCTACTGTATACACGTTCCAATCCCTTTCCCCCCCCCCCCTATATCTTTCTTGAGATAAGGAGACCAAAACTGAACGCAATACTCCAGATGAGGTTGCACCGTGGAGCGATACAGGAGCATTATAATATTCTTAGTCTTGTTAACCATCCCTTTTTTAATAATTTCCAGCATTCTATTTGCTTTTTTGGCCGCTGCTGTACATTGGGCGGAAGGTTTCATTGTATTGCCTACAATGACACCCAGTTCCTTTTCTTGGGCGCTAATCCCCAAGGTGGACCCTAGCATCCAGTAACTGTGATTCAGGTTATTCTTCCCAATGTGCATCACTTTGCATTTGTCCACATTAAATTTTGTCTGCCACTTGGAGCCCGGTCTTCCAAATTTCTAAGGTCTTCCTGCAATTTTTCACAATCTGCATGCGTTTTAACAACTTTGAACAGTTTAGTGTTATCTACAAATTTAATCATCTCACTCATCGTTCCAATTTCCAGATCATTTATAAATAAGTTAAATAGCACCGGTCCCAGTACAGACCTCTGTGGCACTCCACTGTTTACTCTCTTCCATTGAGAAAAATGACCATTTAACCCTACCCTCTGTTTTCTATCTGATAACCTGTTCCTAATTCACAACTGAACTTTGCCACCTATCCCATGAATCTTTAATTTTCTCTGGAGCCTCTCATTTAGAAAGACATGGGGGAAGCCTATGCTTGCCCTGGATCAGTAACATGGAATTTTGCTACACCTTGGGTTTTGGCCAGGTACTATACAGCCCTACAAGACAAACCAGAAACAGCAATCTATTTGCATACCCAAGCATTACCGGCTGCAAATACAAAACCTTTCTGGATAGAACTTTTATGTACCAGGCAAACATACAACAACACTGGTTTGACAACTACATCAATGGAGCAAGCTTGACCTATGACACCTTTAGAAAAGCCATAAAAACTGCCTTATTCGACAGAAATATTGCCTAAAAAGTATCTACACAATCCCTAAATCAATTCCTAATATTTCAAACATGTCCATTTCTGCGTATAAGACAATAATTTATTCTGCATTCTGTATTTCTTTTATCTCTGCATATTGTAATTCGCTGACTGTCCAGCCCTCTTCAATGTAAACCGCCTAGAAGTCTCACTATTATGGCGGTATAGAAGAATAAAGTTATTATTAGTAGTAGTAGTAGTAGTGACCTGGATTGGCCATCGGGAGAACAAGTTAATGGCTTGATGGACCATTGGTCTGACCCAGTAAGGCTATTCTTATGTTTATAACTCCTAATTTGTACTCACGTGTAAAGGACCCATTTCTGTTGTAATCTATCCCACCATAAGCAATTCCCGAATCCCTTGTTTGCCTGTCTTAATTAAAGATCAAACACGGCTTGTCTCACACGTGTTTCGTGTATAGTGCTGCATGCGTCTAATAGCACTATAGAAATGTTAAGTAGTAGTATTCCTTTTTTTTTATTTACCAATAAATATTTTTAAGAAAAGAGGCTAACCAGTGTGGATTAATGGGCATTGATGGAACACAAATCCTTCCTTAGCTGAATAATAATAATAATTTATTTCTTATATACCGCTATACCAGAAGTTTGAAGTGGTCTACAACAAAAGTACATTACAGTACACAATGCTATAACACCCACCCCACTACTGCTAAGAGCTGCTCGTCCCTCTCCAGTCTTCTCTTCTGGGAATTTATTGCAATGGCTGTTTTGGACCATTTTCTAATTTTGAAAAAGCTCTCTCTCACATGCACAAAAAACCCTGTTCCTGGACTCCAGATGGTGTTCTAATAATTTATTTTCAATTGCTGTTCTTTTGAAACCAGCTTGGCAGAGAAAACCACGCTGATAATATGTTCCATAATCCATATCATCCTGACAATTTGTCACAGACACTGTTGGCAGCTGTATCAGTTTGGCTCCCGGTGCCAGGGACCATGGGAAGGAAGAAGCAGCATGCCTGTAAAACCGGTAGCGCTGACCTGTGACACTGCAGACCATATTCTTCACGACTGGTCAAGCCATTATGTAGCTGCAGGAGAACGAATCTTGCATACCATCAGCAAGCTAAGCACCAGAACCTGAGCCATCTGTCCTTTCAATTAACGAGTTTCAGTCAATTCCAGCATGCAACCCAATTCTTTTTAACAAGACACCCACGCCAGTTCTCAGGCTAATCCCATGTGCAATGCCAGGCAACAGCTCTTACAAGTAGAATACAGTCAGGAACAGAGCATAGAATGAATTCATTCCATAACATTGCCTAGCCTAAAAGGATTATGGACTTGCAGAGCCCATTGTTCTCTCCACCAAAGTCTTGTCATAGGATATGTACTCTCTTGTGCTGATGCTTTATGAGGACATGAATGGTTTCAGACTCACAATGTTATTCACATCGGCAGGAAAGAAGGGATGGCAGGGAGCAAGTGCATGACCAAAAACGTTCAAATATTTGACAGGTTGCAATAAAGCACGGAAAGGTGGTGTTTTCCACAGAGAAGGAAACTGGAGGACAAGGGATTATGAAGTTTAGTTGCAGCAAGGAAGCTACATAAGAAGCATGAGCCAGATGGATTCTAGTTATGGTTATTGATGCACAAAATGTCGATCTTGGCCCAAGTACTTCATGACTGTGAGGTAAAATAGTTGGGAATTATGACAGATTCTAATATTTTGAGGAAAACTATGCCTGGTTTGCCAACTGAAAATGGATTTAGAACCCCAGAATGTCCATGGTAGGTTGTAATCTCTAATTTTGCCCTTGACTATTGGAATAGTCTATATGTCATAGTTCATGGATCCACTCTGTACAGATTATACAGAGTCCTGCTGCCTACTGAATCTTTAATCGGTGTAAATATAATCACATTTCACCTATGGCTGTGTTTCTGTATATTGTTTAAAGGACAGCATAACTTATTCAACTCTGATCTGCTCCTATGACCCTAACAGATTAATTACTCAGATCATAGAAACATAGAAGATGATGGCAGAAAAGGGCTACAGCCCATCAAGTCTGCCCACTCTGCTTACCCACCCCCTGTCTATGCCCTAATGACCCAATTTCCTTATCTTGACCCTCGTAGGGGTCCCACATGGGTATCCCATTTATTCTTAAAGTCTGGCACGCTGTCTGCCTCGATCACCTGCACTGGAAGCTTGTTCCAATGATCAACCACTCTCTCTGTGAAGAAATACTTTCTGGTGTCGCCATGAAATTTTCCGCCCCTGAGTTTGAGCGGGTGCCCTTTTGTGGCTGAGGATCCCTTGAGAAAGAAAATATCATCTTCCACTTCGACACGTCCCGTGAGGTACTTAAATGTTTCGATCATGTCTCCCTTCTCCCTACGTTCCTCGAGAGTGTAGAGCTGCAATTTGTTCAGTCTCTCTTCGTACGAGAGACCCTTGAGCCCCGAGATCATCCTGGTGGCCGTCCGTTGAACCGATTCAATTCTGCGCATATCTTTACTGTAATGTGGCCTCCAGAATTGCACACAGTACTCCAGATGAGGTCTCACCATGGCCCTGTACAACGGCATTATGACTTCAGGCTTTCGGCTGACGAAACTTCTATTGATACAACCCAATATCTGCCTTGCCTTAGATGAAGCCTTCTCCACTTGATTGGCAGTTTTCATGTCTGCACTGATGATTACTCCTAAATCTCGTTCTACTGAAGTCTTAGTTAAAGGTTCTCCGTTCAAGAAGTATATCCTGCATGGATTTCCGCTTCCGAGGTGCATGACCTTACATTTCTTAGCATTGAAGCCTAGCTGCCAGGTTGAGGACCAACTTTCCAATGTAAGCAGGTCCTGCGCCATATTATTCTGTAAACTGCATTCACTTACTATATTATATAGTTTGGCGTCATCGGCAAATAGTGTTATTTTACCTTGAAGCCCTTGAGTCAGATCCCCTATGAATATGTTGAAAAGGAGTGGACCCAGGACCGAGCCCTCCGGCACGCCACTGGTCACCTCCGATGTTTTAGAGAGGGTACCATTAACCACCACCCTCCGAAGTCTGCCACTCAGTCAATCATTGACCCATGCAGTTAGTGTCTCTCCTAACCCCATCGATTCCATCTTGCTTAGCAGCCTGCGGTGTGGGACACTGTCAAAAGCTTTACTGAAGTCCAGGTACACGACGTCCAAAGACTCTCCCAAGTCCAACTTTCTTGTTACCCAGTCAAAGAAGCTGATGAGATTGGATTGGCAGGACCTACCCTTGATGAATCCATGCTGACTGGGATCCCGAAGATTCCCTTCATTCAAGATCGTGTCCAATTTGCTTTTAATTAGTGTTTCCATGAGTTTGCACACTATTGATGTGAGACTCACCGGTCTATAATTCGCAGCCTCTGCCCTGCAACCCTTTTTATGCAGAGGAACGTTATTAGCTAATTTCCAGTCCAGGGGAACTTTCCCCTTACTTAGGGAGAGATTGAATAGCTCAGCCAACAAGATTTTAATTTTTTCAGCTATAAGTACTTCCCATTGCTGTGGCTTGACGTTCAAAGACACATACGTGAGCTTGGTCAGTAGCAGACCCTCATCAATGGAACAGCCTGCCCAGGCAGAAAAAGGATGATTTCATGTAACCTTTTCCTGCCAGATTCAGTATTATGTTCATGAACTGGTCCTTCTCTCCCCTACTAGGTGAGGTAATTACATATAGCACAGTTACTTACTGTAATGGGTGTTATCCAGGGACAGCAGGCAGATATTCTCTAAATGTGGGTGACATCACCGACGGAGCCCCCTAGTGGACGTTTTCACAAGCAGACTTGCTTGAAGACCTTCAAGCTCGTGATTGGCCCGCACATTCGCATGTGCCCCTCCCACCCGGTCTACGGCATGCGTCTCCTCAGCGTGTCCTCAGTTTAGATAGCTAGCAAAGAAGCCAACCATGGGGAAGTGGGTGGGTTGCGAGAATATCTGCCTGCTGTCCCTGGATAACACCCATTACGGTAAGTAACTGTGCTTTATCCCAGGATAAGCAGGCAGCATATACTCTACATGTGGGAGACCTCCAAGCTAACCAGAATGGGATGGAGGGAGAGTTGGCAATTTAGGAGAACAGATTTTGCAAAACGGACTGGCCAAAATAGCCATCATGCCTGGAGAAAGTATCCAGACAGTAGTGCGAGGTAAAGGTATGAAACGAGGACCAAGTGGCAGCCTTACAGATTTCCTCAAGTGGAGTCGAGCAGAGGAAAGCAACTGACACCGCCATCGCTCTGACCTTGTGGCCTGTGATGCGACCCAGCAGGAAGAGACCAGCCTGAGCGTAACAAAAGGAGATACAAGCGGCCAACCAGTTAGAAATGGTCCGCTTTGAAACAGAGTGACCCAAACGATTAGGGTCGAAAGAGAGAAACAGTTGGGAAACAGAACGATACGGAGCGGTGTGCTTCAGGTAGAAGGCCAGCGCACGCTTACAATCAAGAGAATGCAGAGCCACTTCTTCAGGGTGAGAATGGGGCTTTGGAAAAAATACAGGAAGAACAATGGATTGGTTGATGTGAAACTCAGAAACAACCTTAGGCAAGAACTTAGGATGGGTACGGAGCACCACCTTATCTTGATGGAAGACAGTGAAAGGAGGGTCCGCTACCAAGGCTTGAAGCTCACTGACCCGGCAGGCAGAAGTGAGAGCAATAAGAAACACAACCTTCCAAGTAAGATACTTCAAGTGAGCCCGTGCTAGCAGCTCGAACGGGGGTTTCATTAAGCGAGCAAGGACCACATTAAGATCCCAAACCACAGGAGGAGGTTCAAGGAGCAGATGAACGTGGAAAAGGCCTTTCATGAAGCGGGAAACCACAGGATGAACAGAGATAGGCTTCCTGTCAATCGGCTGATGAAAAGCAGCAATGGCACTAAGGTGGACTCGAACCGAGGAGGACTTGAGTCCAGTGCCAGACAAGTGTAACAGTTAGTCAAGGACAGCAGATAAGGAGGCAGACAACGGCTCCTGCTGTCGAGCAGCACACCAGGAAGAGAAACGGGTCCATTTCTGATGGTAACATTGGCGAGTGGACTCCTTCCGAGATGCCTCCAGGACGTCCAGCACCGGCTGTGAGAACTGGAACGAGGGCATTAAGTCTCGAGGAACCAAGCCGTTAAGTACAGAGACTGAAGGTTGGGATAAAGCAGAGAACTTTGACTCTGTGTAAGCAGAGAAGGAAAAACAGGCAGAAGAAGAGGCTCCCTGGAACTGAGTTGCAACAGAAGGGAGAACCACGGCTGCCGGAGCCACCGAGGAGCTATCAGGTTCGTCCAATCCAGCAGGAAAGCATCTGCCTCGAGTCTGAGTGGGGTATAGACCCTGGAGCAGAAGCGAGGAAACTTGTGATTGTGGGGGGACGTGAACAGATCGACGTCCGGAGTCCCCCAATGAGCAAATACCTGACGCACGGTCAAGGAATGGATGGACCATTCGTGAGGCTGCAGCACACGACTCAACTTGTCCGCCAGACAATTGTGTTGGCCCTGAATGTAGACCGCTCGAAGGAATATGTTGCGGCAAATGGCCCAAGCCCAGAGCCACATCATCTCCTGGCACAGGGACCAGGAACCCATTCCCCCCTGTTTGTTGATATAATACATGGCGACCTGGTTGTCCGTGCGGATCAGCACCACTCGGTCGCGAAGCAAGTGACAAAAAGCCTTCAGGGCGAGGAAGATCGCTCAAAGCTCCAGCAGATTGATGTGACAAAGTCGGTCGGCACTGGACCAAAGACCCTGAGTGCGAAGACCGTCCAGATGAGCCTCCCAAGCGGAAGGGAGCCCGAAAGCTCGGACCGGAATTGTCGGCTGGGCATTAGTTTGACGTGGTTGCTGTTGTTGAGGCCGCTTTGGGGGAGGTCGGGAGTACGCAGGAGTAGATTTCTGCGGATACCTCCGGAGAGGAATTTTATATTGCTGAGCTGGGGGGACCTTCGTCTTAAGTTTCACCAGAGAGGCAAAGGACCGTTTGGGGTCCGATAGGCGCTTGGTGGCCGCTTCGATAGATTCATCGAAGAGCTCATGACCCACACACAGGAGATTGGCAAGACGATCCTGTAGATTCGGATCCATATCCACAAGATGGAGCCAAGCGAGGTGACGCATGGCGACCGCAAAGGCTGTGACCCTCGAGGACAACTCGAAGGCATCTTAGGCCGCCTGGAACATATAGAGGCAGAGCTGGGAGAGGGTCTCATCGAGGAGGCGAAACTCCCAATGCCGAGATTCCGGGACGTCCTCCCGGAACGAGCGGAGGGTGTCCACACAGAACTGGAGGTAGGACGTGAAGAGAAAGTTATAGTTGAGGACACGATTTGCCATCATTGAGTTTTGGTAAAGACCAAACGTTTCCATCGTACTGCTCTCACGGCCCGGAGGGACGGCAGCGTAAACCTTAGAGGGGTTGGACTTCTTCAAGGAAGACTAAACCACCAAGGGCTGATGAGAAAGCTGAGAACTCCCTAACCCCTTATCCAGAATCGTCCGGTAACAGGACTCCGACTTGGAGGGAATGGCCGTGACCTCATAGGGGGTCTCCAGGTTCCGGAGAAAGGTTTGCCGGAGAACCTGGTGCCAAGGCAAGCGTAACGCCTTGCGGGGCAGATGATCAACACCCATCTCCTCCAGATATTCCTGGATATAACGGGACTCAGACTGGAGGTCCAGTTTCAAGGCCCTACCCATGTCAGAGATGAAACGAGTAAAGGAGAAGTGTCAAGAAGAAGACTCATCCTCTTGAGGAGACCCTGAGCGAGATCTGGGGGCAGCCAAGAAAGAGGGAGAAATTTCCCTCGAATAGTAAGCTGGGACCTCAGAGTCCCGCGAAAGGGAGACTGAAAAGGCCCTACTAAAGTGTCTGGGGGGCAGCGTGGGTCATTCAGCGCAGCTCCCTGTGCTAAAAACCGCTATCGCAGTTTAGTAAAAAGGGAGGGGGAATATTTGTCTATTTTTGTATAGTTGTTACTGAGGTGACATTGCATAAAGTCATCTGCCTTGACCTCTTTGAAAACCCGCGGAATATAAATGATAATTAACATTTTCTCTGCGTACAGCGTGCTTTGTGTTTTTAAAATTTTATTGTTGGTAGATCATTTTGACTTGGCCACAAAGGTAAGGGGGAGGGAGGGAGGGGAGCTGCTGAAAGACATCTAGTAATCCTTGCAGGCTTGACTGTGCAGGGAATTATTTTTGTAAAATCATGTTTTGTTATGTGACTGGCATTATCTAGACTTTAATTTCTATGAATGAATAAAATGAAAATGATATAAAATTACTTGCTTGCGGGGACCACATGTTCCGGCTCACACAAGGAAGAAGGGGGTGAAAGGGAAAAAGTTTCTCTTCCTTGGAAATAGATTCTGAAGTGACCTCATCAAAGAAGACCAGCACCAAATGTACAAGAAATCCCTTAAACAATGTCAAAAGAGCCCAAAATAGAAAACTGCTACTGCCTTGAGACTCCATTATTGAAGGAATCAACTTGAAATCACAGAAGAGACAGGAAAAGGTTAAATGCCTCATGGAATCCTCAGGTACAAAACACAAACCAAATTGTGAATAAAATCAGAGCAGACAGTAAGAATTATAAAATTGATGTCATTATCCATCTGAAAAAAAAGGCGTACTAGAAATAATGCCTCAGCAATACAATTTTCAGAAGTTCTATTTGCTCATGGTAAGGGAGAAGAGAGACTGCTAGTGATGGTGGGGGGGACTGATAGAAGATATGAAAGAAGGGTGGTAGAAAGGAACAGATGGTAAAGGAGGGAGGGAAGGGTGGTGGTGGAAAGGAATAGAACAGACATTGAAAGAGGGTAGAGAGGAACAGACCCTGAAAGGAAATGTGGAAGGCAGAGTGGGGAGAAGACGCTGGAAGGGAAGAAGACAGATGCCAGACTATGGGAGAGCGGAGGGAAGAAGATGGGTGCTAGACCGGGGTGGAGAATGGGATGGCAGTGGCGGTGATGGGGCGGTGAAAGGGATGGCGGTGATGGGGCGGTGAAGGGAACGGCGGTGATGGGGCGGTGCAGAGGATGGTGGGCCGGGGGCGGTGCAGTGACGGGGACAGATTTTTCCCCGTGTCATTCTCTAACTTCAAGCTCATATGAAGCTTAATGCAACAAAGACAAAATTATTATGGTTTGGCCCAGAAATTGGTAATTTGCCATCTTCAGTTATTCTTAAATCCAGTGATATTTTGCATATAGAATCATCTTCAAGAGTATTGGGGGTTGTTTTGGATTCTTTTCTCTCTTTTCAATGCCAAGTAAATAATCTTACCAAAAAATGGTTTCTTTAGGCTCCACATGCTGAGAAAAGTTCATTAACTGTTCCATCAAGATCATTTTGCAGTATTGGTTCATACCATTATCTTGGTACAGTTGGATTACTGTAATTCCATAGTGGAAAGACTGAATGAATTATTTGCTTCGGTCTTTACATAAGAAGATGTATATCAATGTGCAAATGTGTTTATGTATTATCACACTTATTGTACATATAAAAATGAATAAAGATTTACAAAAAAAAAAGAAGATGTAAGAGATCAACCTGACTTGGAAATGGTTTTCAAGGGTGATGATGCGGAGGAACTGAAAGAAATCTCGGTGAATCTGGAAGATGGACTAAGCCAAATCGATAAGTTAAAAAGTGATAAATCGCCTAGACTGGATGGTATACATCCCAGGGTACTAAAAGAACTCAAACATGAAATTGCTGACCTGCTGTTAGTGATCTATAACCATCACTAAAATTGTTGGCAGTACCTGAACATTGGAGGGTTATGCTGATTGGCCAAGATTAGCTGGTTGGCCAAAATTGGCCAATGTTACGATGATTTTTTAAAAGGGTTCCAGGGGAGATCTGGGAAATTACAGACCAGTAAGTCTGACTTCAGTATTGGGCAAAATGGTGGAAACAATTATAAAAAATAAAATTGTGGAACACGTAGAAACATGATTTAATGAGACGGAGTCAGCATGGGTTCATGTTTCTGTTTTATCCAAGAAGATAGCATTTCAGAGTGTCACTGTATAAAAATTCTAACGTTGTTATCTATCTGGGAACAAATGACCTGGCCAACAACTCCACACTTGCAGCACAGAAAGCTTTTTGGGAGCTTGGTGAGGGCTTGAAACCTTTTGTAAATACTGTAGCTTTTTCAGAAGTACTGCCTGAATATGAAAAGGGAGAGGAAAAAGTAAAAATCACAGAGGATTTCAATAGGTGTCATCAAGAAGGCTTTAAGTACAGTACATAGGTGGATGGGGAAAGACAAGAAACTATATGGGTTGCTGAGAAATTTAGACAATGTTTTTAGGCATTTAAATTAGAAGGTGGGGGTGGCATATGTATGAAATACAATTATGGAGGCCACCCACAGCAAAAGACAAGATGTGATGATAGTACAGATAGCAACGTAAACAATATTAGCAAGTCACTTCTTGGCAGTGAAACTCAACATAAACTTATACAAAAAACAAGTTTAATGAAAGATAGCTGGAAAATAATGACCACAAACGCTCGCAGTCTATGCAACAAAGTTCATGATCTGCAAGCCCCCGATGTTAAAGGCAGATCTAGATATTGTTGCAATCACAGAGAATGGTTCAGCGACTCCCATGGATAGGACGCAAACATACTCTTTTTAGGAAGGACAGAGATGGTCAAAAAGGTGGAGGGGTAGCTCTCTATGTAAAGATCGATATCCAAGTGACTGAAATGGGGACCTGGAGCGAGGAAGAAGAAAGATGGATCGCTCTGAAAAGAGAAGATGAAACTTCCATATATGTGGGTGTAGTCTACAGACCTCCAACTCAATCACTGCAAGGTGATAAAGATCTGATTGCAGATATCCAAAAGTTTGGAAAGAAAGAGGAGATGCTGCTGTTGGGTGACTTCAATCTGCCGGACACGGACTGGAAAGTTCCATCTGCGGAATCGGAAAGAAGTAGGGAGATTGTGGATGCCTTTCAAGAGGCTCTGCTCAGACAATGGTGACGGAACCAACGAAGAAAAAAGCGATACTAGATCTAGTCCTCACAAATGGGGAGAGTATCTCTAATGTTCGAGTGGGTGCCTATCTGATAAATAGTGATCATCAAACAGTTTGGTTTGATATAAAAGCTAAAGTGGAGCGCGGCCACACAAAACTCAAAGTCCTAGATTTCAAACGTACAGACTTTAATAAAATGGGACATAAAGGAAGTGGAAAAACAGTGGTCTAAGCTGAAAGGAGTAATAAAAATGGCTACTGACCTTTATGTGAGAAAAATAAATAAAAACAAGAGAAAAAGGAAACTGAAATGGTTCTCTAAACTTATGGCGGAGGAAATAAAGGCAAAAGAGTTGGCGTTCATGCAGTGGCGTACCAAGGGGGGGGCGGGAGGGGCGGTCCGCCCCGGGTGCCAGCCCTGAAGGGGTGCTCCCGGCCTTGCCGTTCAGTCCCCCCACACCCCCGAAGGACCGCTCGCCCCACTGACCTTCCTGCACCACCTGTGAAGCAGCAAGCAGCAGGATTGCGAGGTCAGCTATCCCTGAGCTGCTTGGGCGCTGCTTCCTGCACCGCGGTCCCGCCCCTCCTCTGACGTCAGAGGAGGGGCGGGAACGCGGCGCAGGAAGCAGTGCCTAAGCAGCGCAGGGATAGCTGACGTCGCGATCCTGCTGCGGCTGCTTCATAGGTGGTGCAGGAAGGTCAGTGGGGCGAGCGGTCCTTCGGGGGTGGTGGGGACTGAACGGCAAGGCCGGGAGCATAGGTAGTGCTGCTTCATAGGTGGTGCGGGGAGGCCAGGGGGGGCGAGTGGTCCTTCAGGGTGGGGCGGGTGGGCAGGCAGGCAGGCATTCAAGGGGGAGGGGGGTGACAGGCAGGCAGGCCTTCAAGGGGGGGGGGGGACAGGCCTTCGGGGGGGTGTGCAGACCTTCAAGGGGAAGGGACAGGCCTTCAAGGGGGGGGCAGGCAGGCCTTCAAGGGGGGGCAGGTCTACAAGGGGGTGGGCAGGCCTACAAGGGGGTGGGACAGGCCTTCAGGGGGGGTGCAGGCCTTCAGGGGGGGTGCAGGCCTTCAAGGGGGGGGACAGGCCTTCAAGGGGGGGGACAGGCAGGCAGGCCTACAAGGGGGGGGACAGGCCTACAAGGGGGTGGGACAGGCCTTCAGGGGGGGTGCAGGACTTCAGGGGGGGTGCAGGCCTTCAAGGGGGGGACAGGCCTTCAAGGGGGGGACAGGCAGGCAGGCCTACAAGGGGGTTGGACAGGCTTTCAAGGGGGGGACAGGCCTTCAGGTGGGTGCAGGCCTTTGGGGGGGGTGCAGACCTTCAAGGGGGGGGACAGTCCTTCAAGGGGGGGACAGGCAGGCAGGCCTACAAGGGGGTGGGACAGGCCTTCAGGGGGGGTGCAGGCCTTCAGGGGGGGTGCAGGACTTCAGGGGGGATGCAGGCCTTCAAGGGGGGGACAGGCCTTCAAGGGGGGGACAGGCAGGCAGGCCTACAAGGGGGTTGGACAGGCCTTCAAGGGGGGGACAGGCCTTCAGGGGGGTGCAGGCCTTTGGGGGGGGTGCAGACCTTCAAGGGGGGGGACAGGCAGGCAGGTCTTCAAGGTGGGGGGACAGGCCTACAAGGGGGAGGGACAGGCCTTCAAGGGGGGGACAGGCCTACAAGGGGGTGGGACAGGCCTTCAAGGGGGGTGCAGGCCTTCAAGGGGGGACAGGCAGACCTTTAAGGGGGGACAGGTCTTTGGGGGGGACCCTGGTTTAGAAGTACACGGAGGGAAGGGGGTGTTCAAAGAGACGTGCATATGCCAAACTTTGGGGGGGGGGATGAAGAAATAATGGGTCTGAAAATAGAGGAGAGGGAGAGAAATGATGGACCATGAGATTTAGGGAGGGAAGGAACTGAAAGGGAGAGAAATTGGACACAAGGGATGAAGTGGAGGAGGGATAGAGATACTGGATAGGAGGGTAATTGGGAAAAGAAAGGAAGAGATGGTGGACTCTGGGGTGGTGGGGAAGGAGGGAGAGATGCCGGATGAAAGGGTAGTTAAGAAAAGGTGGATCTGTGGAGGGAGATGAAAAAAAGGAAAGATGCCAGACTTCCTGGGGAGGGAAGGGAAATGGAAAGGGAGGACAGAGTTGGCAGATGGATGGTTAGCACGCAGAAAGAAGAAAGATGGAGACCCTGGCAAGCAAGTTATCAGAAGAAAACCAGAGCCTTGGACCAACAAGATTTGAAATATAACCAGACAACAAAAGGTAGAAAAATTAATTTTATTTTCTGTTTTGTGATTATAATATGTCAGATTTGAAATGTGTATCCTGACAGAGCTGGTGTTGGACTGCAAACGTGAGCTAGGATTTAACAGAGAGAGGAAAAGTCCTTTTTGTTTCTTTATTTTATTTACACCACAGCGCCAGTGTGGTTAGGAGAAGCCAAAGGGGGTGAAAAAGCTATAAAACCCACCAGGAGTTTTGAAAAAAATCACCCAACTGGGCAGGAAAATCAAATTGAAAAACCAATTCAATAGGCTGAATCGGATCGAAATTTTTTTTCCTGAATCTGGCAGCAGTAGTTTGCGCTACTGTCTTAGACTTTAGGACCTGGGATTGGGGAGAGATGGCATCCTCAGTACTTTATAATGCAAGTGAAACGAGGATTTGGTCAGACTTTTGAAGGGTCTGCAGAAAAAAAATATTGTATAGGCCGGGGACATGAAACAGCAGGAAATGGGAACTTTTCTTCCTTCTATTTTTGTGAATGGAAAGGCTGAGGATGTCAGAGAGTTCAGTTAAAATATGTGCTTTATAAGAAAATATAATAATGTGTTTTATAAAGTTTATAGCATAGCTGGCCTACCCAGTGAGGTGTTTCTAGTGGTGGTGGTGGCAGCGTGTCAATGTGTTGAGAGGAAGAGGTGGTCTGGGAAATTCTGCTGAGCAAACTCCGGGCCCATTTCCACCCCCCAGTTAGTCCACTCCACTCAATTGGTTCACACACTGAGTGGGTCTTTGGGTGTTGTGTTGGGATCTCTTCCAGTGGTTTATCAGTATCTCCTTCTGGTCCAAGGAAGGAAACTTTGTTATCCTTAGCATTGACCTACAGAATATGTTTGTAACAGCGCTGCTTGTGTAGCATTAGGCTATGTAGTGATCGAAAGAAAAAAACAGACCTTTGCACATTTTTGCACTATATGGTGGGTGTATGAGGAGATTCACATTTCCTGCACAGCTAAGTCCATGTGAAGTTACCTTGTGCTGTATTTGACATCTAGCAAGGTCTCTGTTTGAAAGGAAAGATCTAAACTTAAAAATGAAGTGGCCAGAAGTTATGGTAAAAGCAGATAGTGTAGCTGGTTTTAAGAAAGATTTGGACAAATTCCTGGAGGAAAAGTCCATAATCTGTTATTAAGACATGGGGGAAGTGTCTGCTTGCCCTGGATCGGTAGCATGGAATGTTGCTACTCTTTGGGTTTTGACCAGGTATTAGTGTCCTGGATTGGCTACCATGAGAATGGGCTACTGGGCATGATGGACCATTGGTTTGACCCAGTTAGGCTATTCTTATGTTATGTTCTCATCTGTAGGGGCCTTTATTTTCACTTCTTATTTTAATGTATTTTTTTTCTGGGAACTTATCAGTGTTTTTTATAATGGGAAAAAAATGGAAGAGAATTAATGTGTGTGGGATGAGGGGGTAACTAATTTCTTCAGCTAAATAATTCAATCCACTTCAAACAGACATAGGAGAACTCACGCACCATTCACACACCCTCCAACCAAAAACGTCAAAAGGAAAAAACTGTTCGACAACCTCCTAGCCATTCGAGCTGCAACACTCGACCCCCAACCCTACAACCAATTGACATCGACCACATACTGCAAAACCTTCAAAAAGAAATAAAACCCTTCTATTCAAAAAACACATAAAACCGAACTAACACAATCAGAACTGTCCCAAGCATCACCTGCAACTACTCCATATGTACTTCTGATGTCATGACAATTCAGACATAATTTATGTTATGTTATGTTTGGAATATAAGAAAATTTTCACTGCCTGTTTCTATTCTGACCATTTATTCCATTTCATGGTCATTACAAAAAATATTTTTTTACATGGGGGGGGGGGGGGGGTGTCAAAAAATGATGGGCCCCGGGTGCCACATACCCTAGGTACGCCACTGCGTTCATGAAATATAAAAATACCTAAGAAGAGGAGTACAGAAAGGACTGCCAGGTGAACCTGAAAGAAGCCAAGAGAGAGATACGTCTGGCAAAAGTGCAAGTGGAAGAACAAATGGCTAGAAATGTAAAAAAGGGAGACAAATTTTTTTTCTGATATATTAGTGAAAGGAAGATGAAAAATGGAATTGCGAGACTAAAAGATGATATGTATCGATATGTGGAGAGTGATGAGGAAAAAGCAAACATGTTAAACAAATATTTCTGTTCTGTATTCACAGAAGATGATCCTGGAGAATGACTAAGATTGTCTGGCAGTTACACATGAGAATGGAGTAGATACCACACTGTTCACGGAAGAAAGTGTTTATGAACAACATGAAAAATTGAAGGTGGACAAAGCATTGGAACCAGACAGGATCCATCCCAGGATATTGAGGGAGCTCAGAGAGGTTCTGGCAGGTCCTGTTAAAGATTTGTTCAACAAATCTTTGAAGACAGGAGTGGTTCCCGGGGATTGGAGTAGAGTGGATGTGGTCCCTATTCACAAAAATGGTCGCAGAGATGAAGCGGGAAACTACATGCCGGTAAGCCTCACTTCAGTTATTGGAAAAATAATGGAAGCTTTGCTGAAAGAAATGATAGTGAAATTCCTAGAATCAAATAGTTTTAGTAAAGGTAAATCGTACCAAACAAATCTGATTGAATTTTTTGATTGGGTGATCAGAGAATTGGATCAAGGGTATATTCTAGATCAGGGGTAGGGAAATCTGGTCCTCGAGAGCCATATTCCAGTTGGGTTTTCAGGATTTTCCCAATGAATATGCATTGAAAGCAGTGCATGCAAATAGATCTCATGCATATTCATTGGGGAAATCCTGAAAACCTGACTGGTATATGGCTCTCGAGGACCGGAGTTCCCTACCCCTGTTCTAGATGTAATTTACTTAGATTTCAGCAAAGCCTTTGACACGGTTCCTCATAGAAGGCTCTTGAACAAACTTGATGGGCTGAAGTTAGGACCCAAAGTAGTGAACTGGATTAGAAACTGGACAGATGCCAGAGGGTGGTGGTTAATGGAATTCACGCGGAGGAGGGAAAGGTGAGTAGTGGAGTCCCTCAGGGATCAGTGCTGGGACCGATCCTGTTCAATATATTTGTGAGCGACATTGCCAAAGGGTTAGAAGGAAAAGATTGCCTTTTTGTGGATAATACCAAGATTTGTAACAGAGTAGACTCTGAGGAGGGAGTAGAAAACATGAAAAAGAATCTGCAAAAGTTAGAGGAATGGTCTAATATCTGGCAACTAAAATTCTGTGCAAAGAAGTGCAGAGTAATGGATTTGTGGAAACTATGTGCCTTGCCTTGCTACGTGCCTACTTTGAAATTTGTCTTTAAAATTCTCGTTCAGTTTTTATTGTTGAGCCTTCTTGACTACTGCAATATCATTTACTGTATTTCCCTATATATAGGCCGCGGCCTATAAATGAGTTTTAGAAACCCGTGTATAGGGGTGCAGCCTAGTTATATGGGGTGGCCCCATCATCCCATTTGAAATCATCTCCCCCACCCCGGTACCTTTTTAGGAAGCCTCCTCACTGACGCGTGGCTCGGATCTCCAGCAGTGCAGGGCAGCCGCGATCTCTTCGGCATCTGGCCTGCCCCCGCACCGCTTGCTGAATGGCTGAGGTCAGTTCTCATGAGTGCTGCTACGAGCAAAACTTATCAACAGCCTGCTACAGATAAAAGCTAAGAATCAAGCAAATGAATTGTTCATTCACTGTTATTAACTTGTACACTAATAAATGATGGGATTATATGGGACCAATGATAGCGCATGAATTGGTGGTGTTGACAAGACAAATTCTACAATCAAACAACTATGAGCACTTGTAGTCACCATTCCTTATATAAAACCATAAAAAGGATAGAGTTTACTCCCTATTAGAAGCACATTAGTAGGGTGTTGTGTCATTGACAGAAATTCATTACATTAATACAGAAGAAATATGACCACATGACTCCATTGTATCGTGAACTGCACTGGCTCCCCGTGGAGGCCCGTGTTGCTTTCAAGTTGGGGTGTTTGTGTTAAAAAGTTGCTTTTGGATCAGCCCCATCATATTTCGTGGATATACTTCTTATAGCACCTCATAAGAATAGCAGAAAGTCTTTTCAACAGTTGGGGCAAGAAGTATTTTGAACAGACGCTAGCATATCAAGCAGCAAACTATGACAGAGATTTTCACCATTTACGGCTCATATCTTGTTCCTATGAACAATTTAAAAAACAACTGTAAAATTTCTGCCTTAACAATCCATACTGTATCTTTTGCAAAAGCTTTTGTAAACCACATAGAACTTATGGTTATGCGGTCTAGAAATCTGGTGTTATGTTATGTTACTTCAGTAGATAGAACCTACGCACACTACCGGGCAGGGCTCTGGGCTTCTGGTCCAGAAATATCTAAGAAAAAGGACCATTTCAATTAAATGATTAATTTATGTAGCCGTCATTTATTATGTTACTATGTATGTCACAGATGGGTGGTAACAACTCCACTGCAAGATGTTGCCAATAACCCAAGAATTGTGGCTATACTTTTATAATCTGAAGTTGGGGCTGAATGAAAGGACATGACTTGGAGATCTGAACCCTGCTTCTCCCTAGGATTGCTGAAACTTCTGGCATGACTTCCGGACCTGGTTTTTTGAGCTGCTGAGAAGGTGTGTGTGAACCAACTAGCCTGTTGAAAGAACAGCCAGTAATTTCAAGCCTGCCCTATCTGAGGGTTTTCGATAGTTTCTAATTTCCACACTTATCCAAAATGTGTTTTGGTACCTTTTGGTAAGTCCCAGATTATAGTTCTATCTAAACCAGAGCAAGATTCTACTTGTGTGGAGAACTATACGCCTATTTCATTGATCGTTATGCTAAAACACTTTCAATGAGGAGATGGGTGGTGTCCTCAGTGGTTGCAGCTGTAACGGGCTTTGGTGTCTCCGATTCCCTTAGTTGGCTTGCTGGCAATGAAGGTGGAGAACATGGTTCCTTCTAATGTGGTGATGGATGTGATAATGCGAGTGCTTAAGTTCTTAGCAGAGGGTTTGGATCTGGCTGATCTTGTTTTCATCTGGCATAATCCTCAGTTAAGGATACAAGATGCTGTGGTTAGTTGGGCTGACTGGCAAGACAAGGGTATTTGGTATGTTACTCAGCTTCTCTATGGGGGTGAGTTTAAGGCTTTTGAGGAGTTGAGACAGGAGTTTGGTTTAGTTTAGGGGTGTTCAAAATATACTGTTAGTTACAGCTTCAGCATTGTTTGAAAGATTGTAGTTTATTCGGTTTGTTCAGAAGGGAGGTTCTGGTTTGGGGAATTTTTGTGAGGGGTTAATCGGGCAGAATAAAAAAGTCTCAGCCGTGTACCGGACGTTTAAGTTAAAAGGGGTTAATTGATGTATGGCTTTGGAGCACATTTGGGAGCATGGTTTTGGGGAAACAGTGGGGAGGATGACTGGGTGACTTTTTGGACAAGGGTTTCAGTCACACAGTCCCTCATGTGGGTCATCGGGCCCTTTGGACACCCTATAAATGTCACAGTTGTCAAAGGTAGGGAGTCGTTTGTTGGTCTTGTGTCTGAAGGTGGGGACTTTTCAACATATGTTATTTGCCTGTTCTTGTGTACAATTGTTTTGGAAATCAATATGGGGAAGAGTTTTAGCTATTTTTTAATTTTACGTTCCACTAACTTACAGATCGGTTGTTCTGTGGCCTTGGCTTCAGTGTTAAATAAAGCAAAAGCTAAGTTATTTGATGTACTAACGGGTTTAGTGATTCAGCATGCTGGAAGAATAGTTGTGAACTTTCAGATTGTGCCTGGTGGAACGATATTTGTTTGGTGTGGGAGTACGAGGAAGTAGTTGGCGTGTTTTCTAAAAGTATGGAGTTAGTTGGATTCTTCTTGTCAGACTGATGTATAAATTGATAAATCCTGAAAAAGATATCTTGACAAAACTGCTTGGTATAAAAAGCATCTAAAATAATCATTTTATATTGACATTACTTGTGCAGTCATCCAAGCAGATTTTCACTTCTCCCATGCTAGTACTTCATAAAGCATGCGTGTATAATTGTACAAATATACACCCTGCTGTGTGTTAATCCCTGCAAACAGGATTTGACTGCTGATCTGCTGTAACTCGGTAGACAATGTAAAGAGAAATTCGATGCATGGCGTAGCGTTTGTTGAAGCTCTGAAGCTCTTTGAAAGGAAAATGACCCCCCTGCGTGTACTACATGAATTAAGGCTGAAATGGGAAAGCAAAGGGGGAGGGATCCGATATACCTCTTTTCTGTGGCTGCAATCTAGAAACTGCAGCTATACACACTGGCCCCCAGAGAGCTGGATGGGAAGAGAGGAAAACACTAAAGATTATTTCAATTTCCAGGTGGAAACTCTGATATTTACATTACATTAATGATTTTTATTCCGCCATTACCTGTAGAAATGACATTGCTTGTGGATGCCCATAAAATGTAGAAATTGCAAGGAAACGTGGTTCAGGCATGCTTGGGCTCCCTCCTGCTGATGATTGGTGCCGGGGCAGTTCTTCGGCAGGCGGGCTTGGGCTCCCTCCTGCCGATGATCGGTGCGGGGGGTTCTTCAGCAGGAGAGATTGGACATCTGTCCTGCCGGGGAAGTTCAGGGGGGATCGTGGCAGGAGAGATTAGGCATCTCTCCTGCCGCAGTCGTTGCAGGGGGTGGGGGACGACGGTTCCAGGATTCTGTAACCGGCGTTGTTTATGACAGACACCGGTTAGAGAATCCTGCTTTTAGGGAAAGGACTGGCCCCTCTTTCATCTAAAAGGTTTTGTTTTGGGCGTTTGGGACTTGGGAGATTTTTTGGTCAGAATGTGTGGTAAGGATAGGCAGTCTGGATGATTACACTGCTGAACGTAGAGGTAGGCCATTCTAACAACCCTTCATTTTGGATGTTTTTTTTGAGAATGAACATTTCCCTGCTGCCTACTTTCTGCGCCTAGGGACTTGGATGTTTCTTTTGATTATGCCCCTCTATGTGTCCACTGAGGCAAGCAGTTATAAAAAGCATGAGAACAGCATTTTTCATGCTCAAGTAGACACTTACAAAATTGTCCTGGAATGTGGCTTGGCATTTTCAAAAGGACATTCAAGGAAGTACATCATATATGGACACCCATTTCCTATGTATTTTAAAGCTGGATCTGGTTCTAAAATAGATGCCCAAGTACTGGCTACGTCCAGCAAAAACATGCAAACTAAGAAAAGGGCATACAAGAAATATAGACGTCTTTATTGCAGCAGAGGAATGTCCATATTTTAAATGGCTGAATAAATGTCCCTGTGGAAGAATTCACTAATGATCAGAACAGTGGGCTGAGAATCAGAAGCTGCAATTTCAAATACCAGTACAGTTCTTTGTAAATTCCTTTTATTTTTTAAATTGTAAGCCCTCCAGAAAGATAAAAATACCTCCTGTGACCTCCAATACTCCATCCAGTGGAGAGCTGCTTAATCGGAACACCTTTCTGTAACTTGGACTTGCTAAGTTCCAGATCTAAATTCAGATGGCCATCATTGTGGACATGCATGTTCCTTCTCCCTTCAGCAACTTGAGTTTGATGTAATTCTTTTGGCTCCTCCCTAGTCCTCAAAATACCACACCTCCTTGCCATATGGACATACTGCAGTTTTAAACATTCATATCCTGGATGTATAAAACAGGAATTTTGATGTCCATGTAATATGGAAGCCTAAAAGCCAGTTTTCAGACATCCAAAACATGAATAGAGCTTCTAAAATGGCTCTATGCATAGAAGCAGGAACTCAGAATACAAAACACTTAGACATTGTCAGGATGAAGGAGGGGTGAGTGACACTTGTGTATCTTCTAAAACACAAGCACCAATTCTTATGCTCCTCCTCCTGCCTTGGGGTACATATAACTTTAGAAACATAGAAATAGACGGCAGATAAGGGCCACGGCCCATCTAGTCTGCCCACCCCAATGACCCTCCCCTACCTTTCTCTGTGAATAGATCCCACGTGTCTATCCCATTTGGCCTTAAAATCAGGCACGCTGCTGGCCTCAATCACCTGAAGTGGAAGACTATTCCAGCGATCAACCACCCTTTCAGTGAAAAAGAATTTCCTGGTGTCCCCGTGCAGTTTCCCGCCCCTGATTTTCCACGGATGCCCCCTTGTTGCCGCGGGACCCTTGAAAAAAAAGATATCTTCTTCCACCTTGATGCGGCCCGTGAGATACTTGAATGTGCAATTTTCAGGGACACTATTTGATAAAAGGTACATACATGTATATATGGCCTACATAAAGTCTCTTAGAGAGAAGAAATAGTGGATGCCTTTATCTGCTGTCAAGTTTCTATATGCGTCTATGAGCCCTGACTATCTAAATCCCTGATATAAAATTACATTTTGGAGCTGCTTTCCATTTCAGTTTGTTTCCGATATTAAACCCCGAGGCCCAATGCACTAAAAAATGGTTGTTAAGACTGTGTGGGTCGCTGTGGTCCGATTTTTAATAAAACAAAAACTGGTGAAACATACACACCCATCACAAAGAAGAGAGATGGCACACAGCCCTACAATATATCAAACTGGAAACTTTGCCACATGGGAAAAACATTCAGCATCCAACGTGGTATATATCATTCAATGGAAAAAATGTAAAGGAGAAACAAGCCAGATACTATATTAAAAACTGTAATGCCAACCAAGATATCACCTCTGTAGGATGACATTTCAACAAACAGAAAATTGCATCAATGATTTTATGGTGAGAATACGGAAAGGAAATTTTTAAAACTACCCAGGGACATAAGACTTTTGAAATCAAAATGATAAAACTATTTTGAAACCCACAAAACAGGACTCTTTCATTTTTTTATGACTTTGTCACCTCACCCAAACCACCCCCTCCCTCCAGTGACTTGTCACTAAAATGCTTTGATGTTCCACTTCCATATACTGACAGTTGTCAACATCTGCCTATTTATGATGTTTGAAGGAGACAACAACAACTGTGGACATTTAAAATGAAGTATTTATTAAATCAAACTGTTATTTGTAACAGTTACATAAGTTACACAGCATGTTTAAGTCAGAAGTTTTCACATGGAAAAAAAGTTAATTCTTGTATGCAGGCAAAATGATACCACACAACATGTACTTCAGGAAAAGATTTACCATCACATTCAAAGAAGGCCATAATTAAATACATTAAAAAGAAAAATGAAACAATAAAACCAAGGCTCCTTCTTTCCCTAAGGAAGTTCAGCACTGCACCCTACACAAACCAACTTAGGGGACAGTGTTTATCGAGGCAGTGATTTTGATAACTAGGAATAAGGTTCCTTAAAAAACATTTTCAAAAACAGAATTTCAATCTCAGTTGCCTTAATTAACTTAAATCTCACAAAGTGCATATGTGAATATGTGAAAAAAACAAAACAAAACACCCTCCCTCAGTTTGCCTGTCTGTCAGCAGCTGCCTCATGCTTAATACTTAGTGGTCTATCTGAACAAACTGATAGTCTTCCAGAGAAAATGGACAAAAAAAGCCACTGGCAAATGCTTTGCTTTGTTTTCCCTGATGTGCTAGCTTGTCATCTTGTAAACTTAAAAGCAAGGATTACTCAGGTCGTGTAAAGGGAAGGAGAACAAGAAGCCTCAAGCACCACAACGAACATCAGCATTTGGGCTCTTTTGTAGTGTACACGGCCTACTCCAACCACTCCACTTCATCAAACTCCGAATCGTCTTCGGAATCGCTGTACTCCACAGCAATGCGGCGGGATAAGATAGTGGCTACGTCATTCTCAATGCGTTCGTGCTTAGCTTCCTGTTCACGCTGCTCCTCTACCTTCCGAAGCTGGATACCTAGAACACAGCCAGGAAACAACGCAGTGCTTTACAAAGGAAATCAGACTCTACCAGGATCAAGAGCATTTCTAGATGAGTTATAGGCAACACATACAATAAAAATATACATTAAAACAACCTGAATATGGAAGACCCTTTTATAACTCAGCCCCAAAGACCTTGGTAAACAGCAAGGTTTTCAGCTCTTTGTTGAAGGAAAACCAAATTTGGCTCCTGCTACTAAGCAAATGAAAGACCATGCTGTAACTATCCCAACTCATACAAAAAAATATCATACAATAGAAAACTTGTAAATTCACCTAGTCATAGACCAATGTGTCATGTCTTTACAACTTCAACATGTTTAGTAAAGTAAGGTAAGTTTTTAAGCTTAAGAACATAATAGCCATCCCGAGTCCCATCAAAGGTCCATCAAGCCCTACACCATATTATTAGAAAATTATTGTACTAGTGAAGTTTCCCTAACGCAGCTGCTGTGAACTACAGCCCATGTCAGGAACCAACAATAAAACTACTGCATTGTATTTCAAGACTAACCCCCTCTTTTACTAAGATTTAACCGTGCTAAATCGGTTAGCGTACCTTAGTAAAAGAGGGGAAAGTTTAGTTATTTCATCTACACTGCAAATTTGATGCTAAAGTACTTTAGTGAGCATGTACCCCCAGATTTTATATAGATTACCAAAATTTGGGTGCGCAGAGCAGATATGCGCAAATTAAAGAGGGGTAAAAGCGGCTCTCAGGGAAGACAAGGCCTAGCAGAGATATTAAATGAATTCTTTGCTTTGGTCTTCACTGAGGAAAATATGGGGGAGATGCCAGAAATGGTATTCAATTCTCATGAATCAGAGAAACTCAAACAAATCTCTGTAACACTGGAAGATGTTCACTGACTCCCAGTTCGCTTTAGGATCCAGTTTAAATGCGCGTACATAATCTTCAAGCTTCTCTATGGAATATTTGATCCTTTTGTCCCCTTAATGTTGGAATCCCCTTAGACTTTGCCATTTGAGAAACACACAAAGATATGTTAGCATTCCCTTCCGTTAAGGGAATTAAATCTGTTGGGAAGCTCAGTCGATCAAGTTTGTAGAGATCTGGAATGAACTTCCTGACTCCATTAGGCTTTTAGGCCAGCTGAAATTATTTCGTAAATTCCTGAAAACTTTGTTGTTCTCGCAATTTTTAAATGGTTTAACTATAGACTCAATGAAATGATAATATTTGGATTTCAAATATTTTTATTGATTTTCAATAACAAATAGAGAACAAAATCATCAATTAACAGGTGAACAGAAGGGTTCAATAGAACCAACCGGAAAACCAAAAGGATATCATACAAAGTATCTCAAATAGCAAATCTGAGGAAAACCAGAGGGTCCGGGGGAATCCTATATAAAACCTGGGGAGGAAATAAAGAGAAAAGAAGAAATAAAGAGAAGATGAAGATGAATCAAGTTAGAGAGATATTAAAAGAGAGAAGCTAGTATATAAAGGATACGGGACGGACATCCCACCCCCATATGGGAGAGCGAACAAAGAAAGAGAATAAGGACGAGGTCAAAGGAAACTAGGGAATGACAACGGTTAAGGAGAAAAGTGTTGAATGGGTTCCCCATATACGGGAAATAATCCGATTTCTGTTTGAAAATTCTGCTGCTTTCATCTCGTACAGGTGGATCATTAGAACAGTGTTCCACCAGAAAACCACATTAAGTAAGTCGGCAGACTTCCAGTTGTGAAGAATCATTTGAATTGTTAAAGCGATCAATATATTAAGAAGAGATTGTTGACTGGTGGAAAGAGGGTCTGATACCGCTAAAGCTCTAAACAGTAAGATATCAAATGAGAACGCAGAGGAAATAGGAAGAATGCGCTGGATAATGCGCCAGACTTGGGTCCAAAATTCCGTGAGGATAGGGCATGCAAATATCATATGATGGAGATCCACCAAGTCAGATGCACAGTGCCAGCATAAATTAGAGTCTCTGAGGCCAGCTAGAAACATCTTATTAGGTGTCCAGAAGACTTTGTATGCAATAAAATATAAGGACTGGGATAAGCTGGCAGATGCAGTAGGGCGAACGATTCTACTGAAATAATGATCCCAGTCCTTATCAGAACCTCTCCAAGTAGTATAGGGTGACCAAACATCAGTAGTTCTCTTAGATCTAGGGTATAGATGAGAGCGAAGTTCTTTATAGAAGAGCGATTTGGTATGACCAAGTTCCAGACCTATATGTGAGAGTGTCATGAAGGCAGTCGTTTGAGTATATGTAAAAATGGAAGGAGAGCATTTTATCAAGCAATGAGAGAGTTGAATCCAATGAAAGCATTCGGAGGGTGGTAGGGCAAACTTGTCCATGATCTGAGCAAAAGATAAAAGCTTCCCATTGTCTACAATCTGATTCAATGTCCAAACCCCCCTATCTATCCAGAAGTGCCAGCAAATGAGACGATTATCGATACGAAAGGAGGGGTTGTACCAGATAGGCGAGAAGGACGTAAGGCGTTGAAATTATAATATTATAGTTATTTTTCTTATGCTTTTCTTATGTACTTTGATTTTTAATTAGTTTTTCCTTCTCTTATGTTTTCTGTTATGTACTCTAGTCTTAATTATATGTGAACCGAGTCAAACTCCACTGAAAGATGACCCAGTATATAAACCAAAGATTAGATTAGATGTAATGGGTCAATTTGACAAATTGAACAGTAGCAAATCGCCTAAACCAGATGGTATAATCCCAGAGTGCTGAAATCCAACATAGTACCAGAAGATTGTAAGATGGCCAACATGATGCCAATTTTTAAAAAGAGTTCCAAAAGTGATCCGGGAAATTATAGACCAGTGAGGTCTAATGTTGGTACCAGGCAAAATGGTAGAGACTACAGAACAAAATGACACAACATATACATGAGCATGGATTATGAGAAAACCAACATGAATTTACTCTAGGGAAATCTTGCCTCACTAATCTACTACATGTGGATAAAGGTGAGCCAACTGATATTGTGTATTTGGATTTTGAAAAGGCATTAAACAAGTACCTCATGAAAGATGTCTGAGGAAATTAGAAAGCTATGGGATAGGAGGTAATGTCTTATTATGGATTAAGAACTGGTTGAAATAGAAAACAGAGAGTGGATTTAAATGATCAATATTTGCAATGGAGAAGGGTAAATAGTGGGGTTCCCCTGGGGTCTGAGCTGGGACTGCTGCTTTTTAACCTATTTATCAATGATCCAGAGATGGGAATAACTAGTGAGATAATTAAATTTGCTGATGACACAAAGTTGTACAAAGTTGTTGAATTACAAGATGATTATGAAAAATTGAAAGATCTTGTGAGACTGGACGATTGGGCATCAAAATGGCAGATGATGTTTAATGTGAGCAAGTGCAAAGTGATGCATGTGGGAAAGAGGAATCCAAAGTATAGCTACGTGATGCTGGGTTCTATGTTAGGAGTCACTGCTCAGGAAAAGGATCTAAGTGTCATCATTGAGGATATGTTGAAACCCTCAGCTCAGTGTGCAGTGACGGCTAAGAAAGCAAATAGAATATTAGGAATTATCAGAAAAGGAATGAAAAACAAAGAAAGAAATGTTATTATGCCTTTGTATCGTTCTATGGTATGGCTGCAATCCTGGTTGTCATATCTCAAAAAAGATATAGCAGAATTAAAAAAGGTAGAGAGAAGGGCGATGAAAATGATAAAAGGGATGGAATGACTTCCCTATGAGAGCCGGCGTGGCTTACTAAAGAGGTGAAGGAAGCCATAAAAGAAAAGAAGGACTCCTTTAAAGCATGGAAACGCACGAAAACAACCGAAACTTGGAACAAACACAAGGATGATCAGAAGAAGTGTCACAAGGCGGTGAGGGATGCCAAAAAGGGCTATGAGGAGAAAATAGTGCAGGAGGCCAAAAACTTCAAGCCCTTCTTCAGGTACATGAAAGGGAGAAAACCCGCAAAAGAGGCAGTGGGTCCGCTGGACGATCAGGGAAGGAAAGGGTACATCAAGGAAGACAAACAAATTGCAGACAGACTAAATTCCTTCTTTACGTCTGTCTATACAAAGGAAGACACTGCAACAATTCTGGAAGCAGTGAAAGTGTTCAAAGGAGTAACAGAGGACAGCCTTACCACAGTAAAAGTGGACTTGGACCAGATTTACTGCCAAACTCAAAAGTGACAAATCTCCTGGACTGGACGGAATTCATCCGAGAGTCTTGAAAGAGCTAAAAGTGGAAATCGGAGAACTATTGCAAAAACTTGCCAACCTGTCAATCAAAACAGGACAGATACCGGACGACTGGAAGATAGCGATTAAAAAAGGATCAAGAGGAGTACCGGGCAACTATAGACCTGTGAGTCTCATGTCGGTCCCTGGGAAGATGGTTGAGGCGCTGATCAAGGATAGCATAACCCGGCACTTAGACAC
The DNA here is from genome assembly GCF_902459505.1 of Geotrypetes seraphini. Classification (NCBI taxonomy): domain Eukaryota; kingdom Metazoa; phylum Chordata; class Amphibia; order Gymnophiona; family Dermophiidae; genus Geotrypetes; species Geotrypetes seraphini. Next base: position 6,157,451 of record NC_047086.1, on the reverse strand, counting down.
ACACAACCTGATGAAAGCCAGCCAACATGGATTCAGGAAAGGGAAGTCATGTTTGACGAATCTTCTTCAATTTTTTGAGACAAACTGATAATGGAGAACCGGTGGATATTATATACTTGGATTTTCAGAAAGTGTTCGACAAGGTTCCACTTGTAAAACTCCTCAGGAAACTGCAAGGCCATGGAATAGAAGGTGAAATGCTAAGATGGATAGGCAAATGGCTGGAGAACAGAAGGCAGAGAGTGGGCATAAATGGGAAGTTCTCAGACTGGGAGAATGTGACTAGCGGTGTGCCCCAGGGCTCGGTACTTGGGCCCATCTTATTTAATATTTTCATCAACGACCTCGAGGATGGAACATCCAGTGAGATCATCAAGTTTGCAGATGACACAAAGCTATGCCGGGCCATCAAATCGCAGAAGGACAGTGAGGAACTCCAGAGTGACTTGAGCCGATTGGAGAATTGGGCAGATAAATGGCAGATGAAGTTTAATGTGGAAAAATGCAAAGTGATGCACTTAGGCAGAAAAAATAAGGAACACAAATATAGTATGTCAGGTGCAACTCTGGGAAAAACCGAACAGGAAAAGGACCTGGGTGTATTAATCAATAGGACTCTGAAGCCATTGGCGCAATGTGTGGCGGCTGCGAAGAACATGAATAAAATGCTAGGCATGATAAAGAAGGGAATCACGAGTAGATTGGAGAAAGTAATACTGCCGCTTTATGGGACGATGGTCAGACCACACATGGAATACTGCGTCCAACATTGGTCTCCATACCTAAAGAAGGATATAAAAATGCTCGAGAGGGTGCAGAGACAAGCAACAAAGCTAATAAAGGGCATGGAGAACTTGGAATACGAGGAATGACTTAAAGAGACTGGGATTGTTCTCCCTTGAGAAAAGGAGACTGCGAGGGGATATGATCGAGACTTTCAAAATACTGAAAGGAATCGACAAAATAGAGCAGGAAAAAACAATATTTACAATGTCCAATGTGACACGGACAAGAGGATATGGACTGAAGCTAAGGGGGGACAAGTTCAGAACAAATATTAGGAAGTTCTGCTTCACGCAACGAGTGGTGGATACCTGGAATGCTCTCCCTGAAGAAGTAATTGCGGAATCCACTGTTCTAAGATTTAAGGATAAGTTATATGTACATCTCCTTATGAGAGGCATAAAGTGACATGGTTAAGGGTAATCTAGATACACTTCTCCTTATGAGAAGCTCAAAGTGATATGGGGACTAAAACTATGCCAGGGTAGACCTGGAGGGGCCTCCGCGTGTGCGGATCGCCAGACTTGATGGACCTGGGGTCTGTTCCGGGGATGGCACTTCTTATGTTCTTATGAGGAAAGGCTAAAGCAGTTAGGGTTCTTCAGCTTGGAGAAAAGACGGCTCAGGGAAGATATGATAGAGGTCTATAAAATACTGAATTGAGTTGAAATAGGAAGATGTGAATCACTTGTTTACTGTTTCCAAAAATACTAGGACTAGGAGGCATACAATGAAGTTACTAAGTAGATAATTTAAAAACAAACCAGATAAAGTATTTCTTTGCTCAATGTGTAATTAAACTCTGGAATTCATTGCCAGAGAATGTGGTAAAATCAGTTAGCTTAGCAGGGTGTAAAAAAGGTTTGATTTCCTAAAAGAGAAGTCCATAGGCCATTATTATAATGGATGTAGGGAAATCCTCCCTTTATTCCTGGGATAAGCAATTTAAAATCTGTTTTAGTACTTGGGGCCTGTGTTGGCCACTTTTGACAACAGGATACTGGGCATGATGGACCTTCAGTCTGTCCCAGTATAAGAACATAAGAAAAGCCTTGTTGGGTCAGACCAATGGTCCATCAAGCCCAGTAGCCCCTTCTCACGGTGGCCAATCCAGTTCACTAGTACCTGGCCAAAACACAATGAGTAGCAATATTCCATGCTACCGATCCAGGGCAAGCCGTGGCTTCCCCCATGTCTTTCTCAATAAAAGTCTATGGACTTTTCCTCCAGGAACTTGTACAAACCTTTCTTAAAACCAGCTACGCTATCTGCTCTTACCACAACCTCTAGCAATGTGTTCCAGAGCTTAACTATTCTCTGAGTGAAAAAAATTTCCTCCTATTGGTTTTAAAAGTATTTCCCTGTAACTTCGAGTGTCTCCTAGTCTTTGTATTTTCTGACGGAGTGAAAAATCGATCCACTTGTACCCGTTCTACTCCACTCAGGATTTTCAAGACTTCAATCATATCTCCCCTCAGCCATTTCTTTTCCAAGCTGAAGTGCGTGCCCTA